>NC_057424.1:1257500-1865833 GCF_019457755.1 Venturia canescens | reverse complement strand
AACAATTGATATATGGGAAAAAGATTCTCAATCATTAGGAACTCATGTATTTTATAGATATGCTGGGAGTATGTAGCTGGAATTGAACTTTGTTTAGATTCATAAGATTGGCGAATAATATACACCGATATCTTGTGAATCTAAACAAGGTCCATGATATATACGCTGTATATCTTATGGACCAAGTGATTAATAGGACATTGTAAAAAATGCCCGGGCAGTTTGAAAAATGCTCAATATGAAAGAGCAACGTAATAATAAATATTGAAATAATCAAATTGTCCGGGCATTATTTATAATGTTTATCACTTACGGAGCAGATTAATAAAAATCAGGTTTTATTACTGTTATTTTTATTTTTTAAACTTCGACTTAAACTTAAAACTAATCAAAAACAAAAGATCCGATTGACGTTCGCTCGTAACCGTCGCAGGCTGTGATTGGTCAGCGTGTGTCACGCGTAAAAACTGGACATTATGAGAAATGTCTCAATTTATTACTCGGTCCATAACATGTATATGTGTCATTCCCTGTACATTCAACGACGTTGCGACGGTGACCCCTTCGATTTTTTTTATTTTTTAATACGTTTTTATACATGTAAAAAGAAGTCTTTAGTTACATTTTTAGCTCGTTATCTACACCCATTCCAGAATTATCGATTTTTGCTTAAAAAATGTATATATTTGACTATAATTATGATAATGTCACTTAATACTGATCATTTTTTTTAATTTTTAACGCTCTTTCTAACTAAAAATTAAAAAACGGAAAAATAGTTTGTTTTTATGCTTTTTCGGTTATTTTTAGTCAAAAAGTTGATTTTTCGTTCAATGGAACACTTTTGACTTTTTTTCAAAAAAATTCACAAAATTCTACTTTAAAAAACAAAATTTTTGAGCTTCAAATAACTTCTAGTATAAAAAAATTAAAAAACATTTTTTTCTGTTTTTCGAGTTGTTTTTTTCTAAGATCACACAATGCCTTCAATCAGTCTCAAAATACATAACTTTGCTCTTAAATTTTACATCTTACTTCATTCACTATCATTACTGACTTTCTTTTTTTCTTATTATTTTGAATACAATGCGCTTTTATTTCCGTTGATCTAAAAAATCTTTTTAAATTAATTGTGTTATCAGTATTCGGTGGGGCAGGATAAATTTGTAGTGTGTTGGATATGGATTTAGCACTTGTAAAAGAATTCAACCATTTTTTTCAATTGATTGATACTCAGTTTTAGACGAAAATTTAACTTCAATTTAGGAATTACGTGATCTTAGAAAAAAAACAAATCAAAATGACAGAAAAAAAATAAATTAAAAAATCTTTTTGACCAGAAACTATTTAAAGCTCATTTAGCAATACGGCTGAAAAATTCTGTTTTTTAATGAAGAATTTTGGGACTTTTTTGAAAAAAATCGAAAGTGTCCCATTGAACAGAAAACCAATTTTTTGACTAAAAGTTGCCGAAAAAGCTTAAAAAAGAATGATTATTCCGTTTTTTAATTTTTATTTAGAAAAAGCGTTGAAATTTTTTTTAAATGACTCGTATTATGTGAAATTATCATAATTATAGTCAGAGATCAAGAGACTCGGTAGAGTCTCGGGACAAGTACATTGACAGCCCTGTCTGCTGGCCCGAGGCTCTCGCCGAGTATACTTTCTTTGAATAAAACGATTCGCCGTGGTGGGGGGTAAAATTGGCAAGTGATTTTTTTGAATTACCGAAGTTATGAGTCATCTGAGGCTTTGAAAATTGAACTGAAGATTAATTTATAAATTCTCTTTCGATTCCACCCAAAATAAGCATGATCAGTGGCGTAATTGCTGAGAAAAAACTTTGTACGGGCTTAAGATTATGCAAAAGTTACCAACACATTCAAGAATTCATGCGTCTGTATTTATAAACACCATCAAAGGCACTTTGATGCTCTTGAGTTTCTGATTCGTTGGATCTGACGACATCCATTTTTAGACGTTGTGATTGGTTGTTGAAATTAGTTGCTGATGATTGGAAATCTGACGTCAACTTCAGAACGTAGAACACGGCGCAGCACAGCTGGTACCAGCAGTCATAAATTCGATCGATATACATATAGTATGTACAAACCATGTGTCAGTTTTTGATCGTATGAACAGAGTTTCGACATTATGAAGTGCGTGCGGGATAAATAAAAAAATAACTTTCGTCATCTAAAGAAGGGGGAGAGTACAATTTCCGAGGCGCCAAGATTTGACGATTGATTCTTTATATTTTGACCATTCTAAAACGAATTACAAGAATAAAATTTTTGCGTATTCGGCTTCCTTAAGGAGTTATGACCATTTGAAGTTGAAAAAAAGTGTTTTTTTGGCTATTGCTATATTTTTTCGAAATATAAAATAGAACTAGGGAAAAAAGGTTGGGACAAGTACATTGATGGTCTCTTGTTTCTGGATGACATAGAAAAAAGATTCAGAACCAGGAAAAAAATTCTATAGAAATAATAAACGAAAAATTGAAAAGTTCAAAAAAATTCAACAAAAATATAAAACAATCGAAAAAAATTCTGTAAAGAAAAATAAAAAATTAAAAAGAAAAAATCATAAATATTGAACAAATTGAAAAATGTACTATCCACGTTACATGCAGTATAAAAATGTATGATATCAATTGGAGGCCAAGTTTTTATTGATAATTTGGAATATTTATCGGACAAATTGGAAACTTTAATGAAATTCATGATGATTATTTTCACGAAAAAAGTTAATGAAAAAAAAGTCATAACGGAAGTTACGTGCAGTACTAAAATGTATTATATCAATTCGAGGTCAAGTATTTATCAGTTATTCGAAATATAATCTCCGGCGACAAATGAGCGTTGAGAATCCTTGTCGGGCTCACAACGTTTTACCAAAATTACTAAAAAATTAATGGAAATAAAATCATTAAAAATTCACATGAAAGTCATTCGTTACTTCAACAAGGTACACACTTTACAGAATCGATTCCCCTCCGACTTTCAGGATCTCCTGGTATTATTCAAAACATTCAACTTCGATTGGATCGGTACAAATTATGTTCAAATACGTCTTAAACGTACTTGTTCGACCCATCACTTTTTATTTAAATTGCTCATTCGAAAACAAATCAAAAACGAAGTTAATGCATGTGTTAATATTAAGAAACAGTAATTCCCGAGAAAATAATTTTCCTTCGAATCGCTCTTGTCAAAATGAAACGAAAATGAAAGATGAAGTTGATTAATACATTTATATTATATGGAGTCATAATTCACAACAAAATCATTTTTCTGCAAATTCCAGGAATCCACGTGTCGTACTCGACTAGTGATATTTATCAAAATGTGTACGTGACTATAGAAAAAAAACATTGCATGGCTGAGTAGGTTCGAAAATTTCTAGTAATGCGCCTGATTATTTCTCATTTTCATTGGTTCTTACCGAATGGTATGTGTTCACTGAAGAAAATGAGAAGTGGATATTGCTATACGAACTTGCGAACAATCAAGTTCAAATTACTTGGAGATATTATATTTATTTTTATCCATTTTATTATATTTGTCATTATAGAAGAGCCCTGATTTTTTGTCGAATGAGCAATTTGAATAAAAAGTGATGGGCCGGACAAGTACGTTTAAGACGTATTTGAACATAATTTGTACCGATCCAATCGAAGTTGAATGTTGTGAATAATACCAGGGGATCCTGAAAGTCGGAGGGGAATCGATTCTTTAATAAAGTGTATACCTTGATGAAGTAACGAATGACTTTCATGTGAATTTTTAATGATTTTATTTCCATTAATTTTTTAGTAATTTTGATAAAACGTTGTGAGCTCGACAAGGATTCTCCACGCTCATTTGTCGCCGGAGATTATATTTCGAATAACTGATAAATACTTGACCTCGAATTGATATAATACATTTTAGTACTGCACGTAACTTCCGTTATGACTTTTTTTTCATTAACTTTTTTCGTGAAAATAATTATCATGAATTTCATTAAAGTTTCCTATTTGTTGGATAAATATTCCAAATTATCAATAAATACTTGGCCTCCAATTGATATCATACATTTTTATACTACATGTAACTTGGATAGTACATTTTCAATGTCTTCAATATTTATGAATTTTTTTGAACTTTTCAATTTTTCGTTTATTATTTTTATAGAATTTTTTTCCTGGTTCTAAATCTTTTTTCTATGTCATCCAGAAACAAGAGACCATCAATGTACTTGTCCCAACCTTTTTTTCTCTAGGGGAAGTTTATGGTTTGATATCACGCCTTTTTTCTCAAATGTTCCTCATTTATGTTATGACGGTTATAGGATTTTAGTATAAATTTCTATGAATTATTTGCTTAGTACATTTTTATAGATTTCATTCTCATACGAACATTTTTTATGGGATAATCTTTTGCATGAAATTATCAGCAAATAAGGGACCATCAATGTACTTTTCCCAATCTTATTTTCCCTAGGTATGATGTTCGACTTATAAAGTTGGTTTCCACCATAAAAGACCAATTTTTCGTAAAAATTGTATTGAAAATATTTCGTCACAAGTCTGCTCTTGAACTTTGGCGATTTTTTTCCTTATACTCTAATATGTTATGCCTATTAGGAACTAAACAGCATGGAGGAATCCGGGATGAGGCCCGCGAAATGAATTTCGGTTTATAATGTTTGTTTCCACGTAAAAGACCAATTTTTCTTCAAAATTGTACTGAAAATATTTCGGCACTGGTTTGGTCTTGGACTTCGGTGATTTTTCTCCTTGTCTTCTAATATGTTTTGTCTATTGGGAATCCAAGAGCATGGAGAAATGCGTGTTGTGGGCCATAATATGATTTTCGGCTTATAACGTTGGTTTCCACGAAATAAGATCTATTTTTCGTTAAAATTGTACTGGAAATATTTCGTCACAGGTCTGTCTTTGGACTTTGGCGATTTTTTTCCTTGTACTTTAATATGTTTTGTCTATTTGGAACCCAAGAGCATGGAGAAAAGTTTGTTGCGGGCCGAGATATGATTTTCGGACTATAACGTTGGTTTCCACGAAAAACAACAAATTTCTCGTCAACATTGTACAGAAAATATTCCGTCACAGGTCTGTCCATGGAGTTGGGCTATTTTTTTTCTTCTACTCTAATTTTCTATGGTTATTGGGAACCCAAGAGAATGGTAGAAAGCGGGTTGGGGACCGAGATATGATTTTCGGCTTATAACGTTGGTTTCCACGAAAAAGGACCTATTTTTCGTCAAAATTGTACTGGAAATATTTCGGCATTGGTTTCTTCTTCCACGTTGGTGATTTTCCCCCTTATCTTCTAATATGTTTTGTGTAATAGGAACCCAAGAGAGTGAAGAAATGCGTCTCGTGAGCTGTAATATGATTTTCGGCTTATAACGTTGGTTTCCGCGACAAAAGATCTATTTTTCGTCAAAATTGTACTGAAAATATTTCGTCACCTGTCTGTCCTTGGCCTTTGGCGATTTTTTCCAAGTCTTCATACCAAGAAAGGACTGATGTAAAGATTTCCTTAATAGAACAGATTTTATTTATCCCTTTTCTTCAAAATTCAAATGAAAGATAGATCAAATTCAAGACACGAAAAATCCAACAGATTTGCCCACTTTAAATGTCGCTTTTGCATTCTGAATCTAGAGATTTCATTTCATCCAAAACGTGCCCTTAATCAAATATATTTCCAAAGTTTGTAAGTGGCCGCTGAGGTCTAATTATCCACAGTTTGATAGTTGCTGAAAAAAAGTACCCGAAAACTTCTAACATTTATTATGCCAGAACTCAAAGCAGCAAAAAAAACTAAGCGAACTTAATTCAACAAAGCAACAGAATTCCAAGACGTTTAAGGTGCCTGCATTGGTTTTGGAGAAAAACCATTTCAGGACAATTCAGAAATTAATTTAGAAATTCGAAAACTCACAATGGAGTAGAAAAAGGAAAATTGAAGTATCTAGAAATGCGGAAGACTTTTGTGATGAATTTTCTAGATTACATGATACGGTTGAAGGAAATGATTTGAATGATTGGCACACATGCTGCAACACAGAAATATCAAAGTTTGGAAGTATTTGCTGTATATCAGTCATACAAACTTCAATACTATTTGAAAAGGAACACTTAAAAACTTGCCGAACCAAGTTCCATTACATATTACCATAATCAAAGATAAGGGGTGATCCGTCGCATATATATTTATCCACAGAAATTTCAGAGTTCGCCGGTATCTGCTGCGGTTCAATGTATCTGCGCAATAAGCTTCGAAGACAGCAATTTCCAATCTATCCATAAATGAGCAACTGAAGACTTTTATAATCAATTTTTTTCTTCATATAGATGTTACAGTTAGAGTCAAAATGTAAAATGAATGGCACAGTATTTAAATTGTATAGTTTACAGATTTTTGCAGTATTTTAATGATCCGAATCTACAGCATTATAATGAAAAGTTGTCAAAACTCATGATGTTACATTAAAATGACATAGCGCACATTGCATTCAGTAATTCTGTAAGTTTCTCGGGATGTTGGTAGGCATCATATTTGATCGCATCCAAAACTGAGCAACAGTAGACTTATCGGAATGAATTTTTTTTATAATAATTCCATATTTGTAGTTTGCAAAGTGGAAATACTCAACATACATGTCATTCTATAAGTTTTGTTATCAAAATTTGTGTTTGCATACCGCATTCCTAAGATACGACTTTTCATATCATTAGCAAAAAAAGCATCCAAAGGCTTTCTGGAAAAGTTTCCAAATTTATCACTCGACAGACCTAATGGGAAAAGAATAACTACACACTATACCAAGACCAGATTTTTTTTTGAAAATCTGATTTACAAAATGTGCAATTCAAGATCATGGTTAGAAACCTCTTTAATCATGTTACCACAATCATCATGAAGGAGTAGAAAATCATAGAACACATATTAGGGAAGGAATTAATAATATGAATCGATCCGCTGCAAACTGAGCGGGTGAAAACAAGGATTGGAGAGGGCAGAGCCAAACTGAATATCAAGCAAAATATGGGGATGTTTAAAAATAATGACGACCCAAGAAATAAATTAGAAAACATTTATTCAATTAAAGTTTCTAATATCATTCTAACAGTTGCGTGTATTTTTGTTCTATTTATTCGTATATATAACCTATGTACACATGATATTTAACCACGCCACTGACAATTTATTCGCACTGGACAATATTTCTGGTACTCTGGTTTAATTGAAGGATTATTTCAGTTAACACTTATTTCCAATCGAACGAAATAATGAAATCTTGAAGTTTCGTTGACATATATGCATCGCGCATTTTTTATATTCTTTTTCACACACACATCACAGACTACATTTACGCGGCCGCTTTGATACCGGTTTAATATATCACAAATAACAAAATAAATAGTAATATGCACTTCTTTAGATGACGAAAATTATTTTTTTTATTGATCCCGCACGCACTTCGCAATGTCGAAACTCTGTTCATACGATCAAAAACTGACACATGGTTTGTACATATATATATGTATATCGGTCGAATTTATGACTGCTGTTACCAGCAGTTCTGTATAGTTAGCGGAATAAAACAACAATTCTTATTTTTTATTGTTGCTATATCTTGGGAATTATTCTCGCAATTTTTTGCCGTTATTATTATAACGTTCAAAAAATTATTTTATTAATAGTAAATTAAAAAAGATTGGGCGTATAGTTGGCGGAAAGTAACTTGAAAATCGTTTATTTTTTACAAAATCAACCAGAAATTATCTGGGAAATGCATGTGTAATATTGAATAATTTATGAAGTGATTTTTTTATCACAATAACGCGAAAATTGAATCATTGAATCAATGGATTTTTCTGGTGTACCCAGCTGACCCATCTTCCATATTGGATGTACGTGTAGGATGCGCGCACTAGTATGCGTGTTTCTTTAACTCGCCATTTAATACCGCTCATACATTAAAACTCACTACTCAGTAATCGATTCGGAATATATATTGGTGGAATGGCGGATTAGAATATCAATTAAATAATCCCTCTTGGTGTGAGATTCGAGCTTACAAACTTTATCTCTACGTACGTAGTCATACTCGAAGAAATAAGCATCGATTATTCACATATTTGACATTTTTGTACCGTGACTGTAGACCGTGCTGCGTGCTATAGACGATAATCCGAAAGCTGTTCAGTCATAAAGTGGTCATGTGCAACTTAACTTTTAAGCGTATCGTCGTATCAAGTAATATTGTGTTATGCTGTAACTAATCATCGAGCATCGAATCAACAAAAGGTAATAATTTTGTAATGTATGCTATTGATATATGATTTCAAATTAAATGAGCGATATTTCAATTTGTTTCCGGATAGCAATGTGCTCCGAAAATATACAGAGAAGATTGCTGATTGAAAATTCTCCGAGCTAGTGTTCCGAAAATATCGACCGCATGGTCGACACTTTCGAGCTAGTGCTCCGAAAATTTTCAATCAGCAATCTTCTCTGTTTTATACATTTTCATGAAAATTAATGCATCAATAGTTAATTATAGTGTCGCTAACGAAGAAAGCAATTCAAAATATGGAATAAATAGCATATCAATATTGCGTAAGAAGTGTAATTGAATATGTAAACTTGGTGTCGAGCCGCTACCACGTCTTTTGATTTCATGATCAAAATGTGTATTTTGCGAGCCCATTATTTATATTATAAAAATGCTACATATCTATTTCAATTTTTATGTAATTATTTCATTTTCTAATTCTTGACTTATCCTCTTCATCTAAGATTATAGTCCCTGCTAATTGAATTAACAGCGAGAACATTTCAATCATTCCCATAGCTGTATGAATTTGACTGGAAAATCATAAAATCCTGTTTAGATCCTCTACACGAGAACTGGTTTTGGTTACCATGAAGATAGGCTGCATCGTCCAAGATAAAAAATGGCATTTTGTATCCTGAAATCACTCATGGACACCAGTCTTTCCGAATGAAGAGACATGTATAGAGAGTAGCATAAAAATGCCGAACACAAAGGTAAGTACTGTAAATCCATTCGGGGTGGTCTTCGCGGACACAACAAACTCCTTAACTGCTAAGTGTTATCTATAAGAAGTGATTCAACATAAAGATATCTTGTCAAAACCTGTCAAAGAAGAAAAATTAGTGTTGGGCATTGGGGGTCCTAAGCTTGGGGCCACTATAACCGAAGCTTTGGTCCAGAATTATAACTGGGGCGCTGACATTTTTTTTGGCAAATGCATTACGGGGAAAAGTTATACTCAAATTCAAAAATCACCCACCTCCTTGACGGAGGTGGCTAGTTTCAATTTTATCAATTGACAGAGGTACTTTATATTAAGATAAAAGCAGTTCCTGAGTAATATTTTCACTGTGCAAATATCTGATAGACTCTGGGGTAAAACAAAAAATAAAACTACAATGAATGAGTTTGTTGTATTTTCAAAAAGAATTTTGGACCATTCATCTAATTTGCATTCTAGGTTCTTGGAAAAACGGAGAAAGTAATCAAGATTTGTCCTGACGGCCATTTGCGAGTTACTCTAGACGGTCACACAGGGACATTTAATCCATTGAGCTTTATGCGTGTCACTTCGAACAGTGAATCAGGCAATATATCCAGTGCAGCGAGTAAAGCAGGTCGTGAAAACCTCTCAGGTAACATGGATGAAAGTCATACACAAATTTAAAAATTTTGTATTCATTCATTCATTTATTGAAGAACGCGTGCATGAACTCATGTTTTTCAGGTGGTTCCTTATTTCCATTTAAACGTGCTGCCCGAGAAATGGAAAAGCTGATGAAAGATACGGCGAAAGGGGAAGCCAGAGTTTCAGCACTTCGTGAATACCTTCGAAAATATTCCGGAAATGTAGACGCAAGACCCAGCAGTCTGAATGGTGAAAAAGAAACGGCTCTACGAGTTGGAGCCCATCAAGGGCATCGTGAACTTTGCGTGATATTACTGGATGGCGGGGCGTCCTTAAGGGTCGTCGATGAAGACAGCGAGCCTCCTCCATTTCATTATGCAGCGTTCGGGTACGTTTTTCTTCGTTATATATAATAAAATCGTTATGAATTCTTCATTTACTTGTATTTTCAAGAAAATATATGAAAACATTTTTTTTTCAATTTTTCCAGAATAATTCGAAAAAAAGTTCAATTTTTATTTCTTTATAATCGGATATAATATTTCACTGAATTTTAGGACTAAAAAATATAGTTGTATCGTTTGGAAATAACTTTTTGAAATATGTGTAGAAATGAACCGGAAGTGATGGAATTTTTACTGTCTCCTGGTGCGCCGAACGATGCGGTTAACAACGGTCGCTGCAGTTCCCTTCACGTTGCCGCTAATAAACAACATTCCGGTTGCGTTCGTGTTCTACTGTGTCACGGCTGCGACGTAAATCTTCAGGATTCGTATGGCGATACGGCTCTTCACGATGTTATTGGCAATGATACGCTTGACATAATAGATGTTCTATGCTCTTGTGAGAGAGTCAACTTTACGTTACGCAACAAACGTGGCTTTAACGTTCTGCATCCCGCCGTTCTTGAAAAAAATTCTCAGTAGGTCGAACTTAAATAACTTGAACGAGGAAACATAAGAATTTGATATTTTTCTCCATTTATCAATGATTTGTAATCGAAGAACTTGGGTTTTTGTAATTAGAAAAACAATTCATATATTGCGCTTAGTCAACAAAATTGTATCATCCGAGAGAGGAAGAGAGAGAGATCACAATTTTCGATGATCTGTCGTTTAATTGTCCATTTTTTAAAATAATTTTGATGAAATACAATTTAATTATTTATGAAAGCTCATAAAAATGTATGGTAATTATTATTTGCAGTGCAACGGAACGGTTATTGGCGCGATGTCGATATCTCGTCAACGTTAAAGAAGAAGATGGTTTCGCGGAATTGCATTTAACCGCTCTGAATGGACACTGAGGAGTTTCAGCACTTTCGCTTTTGAAAGGTGATGGTGGAGTTCGTGTCGATTTGCGTAACAATTGACATCAAACCCCTCTTCATCTTACCGTTTCTCAGAGTTTCGTTAAATTGTTGCTGAAACACAAAGCTGACATATCGAGTACAGATGAGGAAGGTGATACGTTTTTTACACACATAGCGATTGAAAAAAGTCGCCATCAACATGCAATTCTTTTCCAGTACCCGATGGCAACAAAGAAACAACGGTGATTTACGTTGTATGAATACTTTTCAATTGGTCCCATTCTTCGTCCAAATTGGTTTTTTATATTCTACTTTTTAGTTTTCAAAGTTCATGAAACTGTTCGTTGAATGTCTTAGAACTTTGATAACGTTATATTAATCCTTCCAAAAGTGCTAAACGTTCCACTGTACAATACTGCAATATTTATGAGAACCCGGTACCTTAAATTTCAGAAAAGAAAATTATGAATAGTTGACAGATTATTCGTTACTCCCTTGCAATATTTTTTTTATCTCTTTTTCTATTTGTATGATTTATTTCGATAGATTTGACAAGAATTATTGAGACGAAATGCGTCAACGGAATCGGCACTAGCGTGTTTTGTGGTGAGCATCGACATGAGCGGTCTTCTCCTCGAACGTGTGAATTTCAAGGAGAAAATACCGTCGAATCTCTTGCCTCCGGAGCAGCATACACCCGGAATTAGTAAGCTTCTAATATGATCATTTCGTCACTGGCGAGAACGGAAGCCAGAATCTCAGTCATTCGTGAATACATTCGAAATTATTCCGGAAATGTAGACGCAAGACCAGCGGTGTCTGTGTGGTGGAAAAAAACGACTCTATAAGTTGCATCCCATCAAAGGCATCGTGAGTTTTGCGTGATGTTACTGCATGCCAAACACAAAGGTGAGTACTATGAATTCATTAACTTTTTTTCGATTCTGCCTTGCCAAAATTCAGTAAGAAAGAAAAATTGTAATATTTTAGAAAGAAGTAAGAAAGTGGTATGTACTGGGGATCCTAAGCTTGGGGCCAGTATAACCAAAGCTTTGTATATTTAATAATGCGATCATACCGCGACTTTTTCGAAAATCATTTGAGGAATTTCGAAACAATTTTCACCACTTGCTCAAAGACTTGACTGCCCAGGGCTTTCGCATTGCTCAACTCTGATTTCGCTATAGTTAATATCCAGAGCTATGGTCAAGTCCAATGTCAGCTGTGTTGACAACATGATTATGCAGAGAATTACCCTCTTGGAGAAATTCGACAAAGATGAAAATGCATTTAGCATGCGTATAGAAAAAGATGTTTACATTGCTCTTCGCACTTGAAAGTTTCCTTGCTAGTGTATCTATAAAAGGTTTTTTTTTTCAATATATGTCAAATGTTTTCTAGAACATGAATATATAAGTACCAGCATTTTTTTTAACAATCAAATAATTTATTTGTATTTTTTTTCAAAAATTATTAAATTGTTTGGAAATAATTTTGAAGATCTACAATTTCAAAAATATCAATCTTAACAAATCAACATAATAATTATTTACTGAAATGTGCACGGTAGATTTTGTAAGGTTAGGGCGGGAAAATGTAACAAGATTCGATAGAATTCGATGTTTTTCGTGGAAAAAACAATACAACATTGGGGCCGCGGTAGTTCAGTGTTTTTCGTGGAAAATATATATATACTATACAATGGTGGCTACGGCAGTTCGCTGTTTCTTGTCGAAATACCTGTAACTGAAGGGTAACATTAAAATTGCTTGTGATTCGTACGGTGAACGTGGATTATGGATTGTAAATCGTAGAAAAACAGATTGTGTAATTACGAAAAACTGTCATTCTTTTATGATCATAATTAAAATGATGAAGTGTGCAAGTGTGTCAATTTTATATTGCGTTCCAGTAGCAGTGTATTTCCAAATGCTGGAGTCTCAAGCAGGTCGTGGATTACATTTTCAGAAAATCTGAAAACTCCTCACCGATAGCAAAACTGTCTCGTCTTCTCAATCTAGTCAAGAAGCAAAAAAGGTGAGAATTATTTCTGACATGAAGTTATTAAAATATGCTCATAATTTTGAGACCTGTTGATATAAACATGCAATCGGCAGTAAATTTTCTTTTGAGACGGTAAAAATTGGATTTTTCATAACCAACATTTTTGTTATGGATATATGAAAAATAATTATAATTGAAATAGTGCAGTGTTGCATTGTGTAAGTGTGTCAATTTTATATTTTGTTTCAGTACCATTGTATCTACAAATGCTGGAGTTTCAAGCGGGTCGTCGATTAGATTTTCAGAAAATCTGAAAACTCCTCACCGATAGCAAAACTGTCTCGTCTTCTCAATCTAGTCAAGAAGCAAAAAAGGTGAGAATTATTTCTGACATGAAGTTATTAAAATATGCTCATAATTTTGAGACCTGTTGATATAAACATGCAATCGGCAGTAAATTTTCTTTTGAGACGGTAAAAATTGGATTTTTCATAACCAACATTTTTGTTATGGATATATGAAAAATAATTATAATTGAAATAGTGCAGTGTTGCATTGTGTAAGTGTGTCAATTTTATATTTTGTTTCAGTACCATTGTATCTACAAATGCTGGAGTTTCAAGCGGGTCGTCGATTAGATTTTCAGAAAATCTGAAAACTCCTCACCGATAGCAAAACTGTCTCGTCTTCTCAATCTAGTCAAGAAGCAAAAAAGGTGAGAATTATTTCTGACATGAAGTTATTAAAATATGCTCATAATTTTGAGACCTGTTGATATAAACATGCAATCGGCAGTAAATTTTCTTTTGAGACGGTAAAAATTGGATTTTTCATAACCAACATTTTTGTTATGGATATATGAAAAATAATTATAATTGAAATAGTGCAGTGTTGCATTGTGTAAGTGTGTCAATTTTATATTTTGTTTCAGTACCATTGTATCTACAAATGCTGGAGTTTCAAGCGAGTCGTCGATTAGATTTTCAGAAAATCTGAAAACTCCTCACCGATAGCAAAACTGTCTCGTCTTCTCAATCTAGTCAAGAAGCAAAAAAGGTGAGAATTATTTCTGACATGAAGTTATTAAAATATGCTCATAATTTTGAGACCTGTTGATATAAACATACAATCGGTAGTAAATTTTCTTTTGAGACAGTAAAAATTGAATTTTTCATAACCAACATTTTTGTTATGGATATATGAAAAATAATTATAATTGGAATAGTGCAGTGTTGCATTGTGTAAGTGTGTCAATTTTATATTTTGTTTCAGTACCGTTGTATCTACAAATGCTGGAGTTTCAAGCGGGTCGTGGTTTACATTTTCAGAAAATCTGAAAACTCCTCACCGATAGCAAACATGTCTCGACTTACTTCTCAATCCAGTCAAATAGCAAAAAAGGTAAGAATTATTTGTAAAATCGAGTTATAAAAATATGCTGATAATTTTGAGACCTAATGTTATGTTAAAAACATATAATCGGCAATACATTTTTTTTCGAGACGGCAAAAATCGTATCTGTCATAAACAAATTTTTTGTAATAGATAAATGAATGAAAAAAAAATAATGGATAAATAACTGAACGAAAACGATGATAGCATATGTTTCAAAGTTTACTTTTAATAGAAATATAAGATGAGATTCTACAAATATTAGAAGGCATGATTTTATTTTCAAGGGTCGACCGCCTAGCGTTTCCGACGAAAAGATTATTTTATTAATCCAAAAGTACATACAGTACTTTTCAACAAACACTTTGCCGTCCAGTTCTGCACAAGTATGGAAAGACATGAGCAACGAACTCATGGGGAAATGGAAACCACACTCCGTATATACGCACGTCAGAGACAACAAAAAAGGACATCTTGACATTGCTCGGGAGAATTTGAAGGTCCACCTAAAATACGAAAAGCCAAAGACTGTTCTGATCAACTATAATTGCACTGATGAACTATCGGAGGATTCTGATGATGAATCAGATGAATGTTATATCCCCGACGACTACGTCAATTCTGACCCTGACCGTGAGCAATTCTGTTTAGTTTTGTCACAAACAGAATGGGAACAAATAAAACCGGATGAGACTTCCAAAAGCCAGGTCAAATTAAAACCCTGGGTATGGGCTAATGTTATTTTCAAAGCATTTTGGATTCAATATAAATTGCCTTGTGCGTTTCTTGGGCGAGATTCGTATATAAGGAAAGGTTTTTTCGACCACAATGACAATAATATCGCAGGCTCCGGTGAATTTTATTTAAAATTTATCGGGTATTGCAAACTCAAAGAATGTGGCAACAAAATTGTTGGCATTGCTCACGAACAACCAATCAACGGCAAATTAACCCTGATCGTCGAGACGCGAGATACTCGTAAAACATACCACGACGTCGCCAAAAGGCCTTTGAATGGTCCCGAAAGGGTACGTACTGGACGCGAACTCAAGCGAAAAATGCCTGTTGGGCATCGTCAAAAATTACTAGCAGAGACAATGGAATATGGTGAAAACGAACCACCATGGATTCAAAAATCTAACATCTATAGACAATCGAAAATGGAATATAACCAGCAAGAACTTGGCAATAAGAATGCTGTGAAAACCGATATGATTACAAACATCCGCAATATGCTGTTGAATCGTTTGTACAACAGTGCTATCCGCGAAATAGGAGCTAAAACCTTTTACGTTTTTTATTGCACTCCCGAACAAGTTTTCGTCGAAAAGGAGTATTGCCGAGTGATGAAACGATTTTCGAAAGTTTCCTTGGATGCTACGGGTAGCGTGGTTAAAAAATTTGAAAAATATCCTGGGTGCAAAACTGGCCACATATTTTTGTACACGGTGACAATCAACTTTGAAGGCAAAACTCTTCCCGTTTGCCAAATGTTATCAGAAAGACACGACGCACCTTTTATCACGTTTTGGTTGAAAGATTGGATACGAAGATGTGCGGCTACCATACCAAACGAAGCTGTGTCTGATTTGGGGCGTGCATTGTTGATTGCCATGGCCGACGCTTTTAATCGCATGACACTGAAAGAATATATTGACGTTCTTTTCAAATGGGCAATGCTAGACCACGAAGGACCGCAACCGTTCAATACATTCATCAGAGGGGATGTTGCTCATGAAATGGCGGCTGCCACCAGATGGGAATGCATAAAAGCTTTACGTCATCCAGCAATTAAGAATTTCTATCTTCGTACCATCGCACTTATGATCGACTGTCAAACGGTATCAGATTTTGAGTACGTCTTTCGGCTCACTTGCATCGTTGCTTTGCATCAGAATCTAAACAACAGCATAGATCTTTACGGAAAAAAAATATCAATTCTTGAAGCAAGAAGTTTTTTGGAAGATTTGATGTCTGAGCGAGGAGAAATCATCAATAAATTGGAAACTTCGGCAGGAAGCTGTGACTTTGAGGAGGACGTTGAAAAAACTTTTAATGCTGACGACGAAAATAACAAAAATTTGAGTACAACTCATCAATGGATAAAAACCTTGATCGAGCAATCCACACCTCAAATTCAGCAAAGTATCAGCTGCAAAGATGTCAATGGTTTTTATTTTGCGGAGTTCGTATCTCCGCTCGAACGATTTGGCAAAGAATTTCCCATTTTGACGGCAGCTTGCCTTCCTGGTAAACAGACTCATGCATCATCGGCATATCAAGAAAGATATTTCTCGGAATTGAAAAGAAGAATTTTTGAAGGGATTCCTTTGCCGTGTTCCGTTAACAGATTTTTAAAAGAGCACATTGATGATTTACAGTCTGGAGCTAACGAGGTAGCCGCTAAATTGAAGCATTTCAATCATAAAAACACACCATCGCAGTATCCAAATCGAATGGAAAATCAATTCGAACTAGTTTCGAAAAAACCAGCTTATACTACTCGATCATCTGATACAGAATCATATCCAATCCCTAGAGAAATTGCTCCAGTTTCATGTTTCACCGAAATTTCTGAAGAAAATAAATCACCTGCCTTGTCTTTTCTTGTAAATAATTCTTGCTTTCCCGTGCAAAACTCAACTCCGGTTACCTCTGGAATAAGTGAATCAATTACAATTGATCCAAGCTCAACTTCAGGATTGGTCAATTTAAATCTCGGCACAATGAGTCCGTTGTACAACAAAGCTAGCACTGTAAATGATTCAGACTTACAAAGTCGTGAAACATGGAAAGGGCTTTCCAATGAGGATAGTTTTATGAAGCATTTCCAAGGATTTGAAAATCTAGAAGAATTCACGGATATTGAAAACATTGCCTCTGACGTATTCAATCCTGAAAGCAATATTGACGAAAAATTTCATCTGGATGATTTTTCAATTAATCCACAAAACTCAGAGAAATCTCTAACGCTGGACACATCACTCCTCGACCACGACTATTCTATTCCAACGCCCGAAAAAAAATCGATTGAACTTATTGACGAGCACAAGTCTCCAAAAGCAGCCAAACAAAATAAACCAAAAAAAAAGGGATTTTATTTTGAACCAAATTTGCACATAAAATTCCTCAATGCAAATTACGAACTTGGAGGAAAAAAAGGTTTTTTGTTGAGAAATGGAACTCAGATAGGAGTAATGAAGATTGATAAAATCGCCGTAGATCTTCAACAAACCTGTGGATTTGATGCCATCGTGCATATTTTACAGTTTGGCGCGATCTTCAATCCAAAGTATCATCAGACGATTAGGGCATCTAATAATTGCGCAATGCAATTTCTCTGTAAATTCATCGAGAAGGGCCCAGTTGTAAAGGTTCTTCAAGATCGCGTCAGGCTATTGACTGAATTTTACCCACTCACAAGACATCCTGAAGCTCCGTCGATAGTCCCATTCAAGCTGGATGCCGAGGATTCCATCACAACGATATGGAAATATCTTTTTTGTTCTCGAGAACCCACCGAGCCCAGCGCAACACAATTTGGGGAGTGCAACAACCCATCTTGTATCCGATCGATACCCAGCGATCTCCCATATATCAGCGTGAACAGCAAAACGATTAATAATTCAGGCATTGGAAGATTGCAGGAAGCAATTTCATTCCCTAAACATTATAATATTACCTGTCGACAAAAAGGGTGTAAAGGAACGGTTACGGAGACGATACGCCCAAATTTCCACATCTTCATTGATCTGGATACGAGGACTACTCTGGATCCGGATAAGAAATTGAAATGTCAATTGGTGGACGTCCCAATATCTCTGACGTTGAGTAAACGTGATTATCGGTAAGTTCAATAATATATTTAGATATCGTTTTACTTGCTGATTAAAAATACATGAATATATGTTTATTTTTTTCAGGTTGATCGGTATCATCGAACACATCACTCATCACTTTATCGCCTATTGCCGAAAACCGACAGGTGAATGGATCGAATGTGACGATATGGAAGTCAGTTTCAAAGGGAGTGACGGGACGAAAAACGTAACACCGGTTGGCGCAATTTACATTGCGATTTGAATTTGACTCCTCCTATCCCAACAGTTCGAAAGTTGGGGTTTCCGATCAATAGAACAAATCAAACTATTCAACGATAACGCCAATTGGTTCCACATGGGCAGACGCAGATTTAAATATCGATCTCAATAATCTTAAAAATGCGCATAATTTTCGATACTTTGTGCGGTCTACTATTTAATTTGTTGTTTTCTTTTCAAATTCAACTATTGTACGATATACACAGTATTGTACAGTTAATCGTTATTGTTATTCGTACAGTTATCATTTAATTGAGAGCGCAAACAAACCCAACAAACTGCGATAACAGTGAAAGTATGAGAAAAAATAGTAAATTGAATGAAATAGGTTAAGAAACGTGAATTACAAACATGCATTCACCCCGTAATGTTTACATTTCCTGTAAAATCAGTTACTCTGGTTCAAGTAGCTGCGTTATATATTTCTCGTAGGTTGTACATATTGAAACTGCAAAAATGAAACAGGAAAAAATGGGAAACAGGAAAGCGAAGGAAAAGAGGAAATAATGTCAAAGAAAGAGTTCCGTTTGATCCTCAGTTGAAACATTGCGCTTATGTACGTTCAACATAAATTTTTCATCCTTCTCCTCAACAGTTCAAAAACACCAATGAAGCAAAACAAAAACGCAAGAAAATCGATTAACGAAAAGAACCCCGTTTTCACATCCATGATAGTTTGCACATTTTGTTTGCGGTTTGCGGTCAAATCGAGCGCGTATCAAAAACGTGTACAGTGTACTCATAATCACATAAGTGCAATTAATCAAGGTTATCGTTGTCAGCGCCATTAGAAATTTTTCTACTTTTACATGTAAGAATAAGAAACAGAACCCAAAAGGAAGGAGAACAACAATGATAAAGCAGACGAAAGCATGGATATATTCGGAACTAATAATAATCAAGACGTGAAATATCGTACTTGATAAGTCAGGTGTAACGAATACAAAAAAACAAAGCGCAAAAAATTGATGAAATGAGCATGGGCTGTACGAAACAAAAATACAGAGCAAATAAAAGAAAGAAAACAATAATATACAGTTTAAACATTAAATATTTTTAATGATCTTGTACTTATGGATAAACATGTAAATACATTAATAAATTATCGTATAAATATGTTGGAGTCTCTATAATTTTTTTTCTTCATTAAATGCTCATTGATATTAGAAATAAAATAAGTTTATATTATTCCATCCCGATCCCACACATTATGAAGCAAAAATAATAACAAAAAAAATTAAGGGAACTTTTCCGCTAATTCACTCTTGCATATGAATGATACGACGTGTTAAATACGTCCTCACTTATTTAGAAAGATCTCTGAAATTGACTAGACTACCGATCAGTTTCATCAACGAGACCGCACAGACTCGAGACGAATCTTCATCCACGGAATTCCTTGAGGTCTCACTGGAATCATCTTCAGCATTTGGAGTCTCCTTGATCGTCACAGCTTCGATCCGATTGTTGAGAGTCCTCCATCCATTGCGTTGTTTTGTTTGCTTTTGGCAAAAAATGATCGTATAAGCTCACTAATTCCTGATGTCTGCTACGCTGCTGGCAAGAAATTGAACGGTATTTTCTCCTTGGAATTCACACGTTCGAGGAGAAGACCGCTCATGTCGATGCTCACCACAAAACACGCTAGTGCCGATTCCGTTGACGCATTTCGTCTCAATAATTCTTGCCAAATCTATCGAAATAAATCATACAAATAGAAAAAGAGATAAAAAAAATATTGCAAGGGAGTAACGAATAATCTGTCAACTATTCATAATTTTCTTTTCTGAAATTTAAGGTACCGGGTTCTCATAAATATTGCAGTATTGTACAGTGGAACGTTTAGCACTTTTGGAAGGATTAATATAACGTTATCAAAGTTCTAAGACATTCAACGAACAGTTTCATGAACTTTGAAAACTAAAAAGTAGAATATAAAAAACCAATTTGGACGAAGAATGGGACCAATTGAAAAGTATTCATACAACGTAAATCACCGTTGTTTCTTTGTTGCCATCGGGTACTGGAAAAGAATTGCATGTTGATGGCGACTTTTTTCAATCGCTATGTGTGTAAAAAACGTATCACCTTCCTCATCTGTACTCGATATGTCAGCTTTGTGTTTCAGCAACAATTTAACGAAACTCTGAGAAACGGTAAGATGAAGAGGGGTTTGATGTCAATTGTTACGCAAATCGACACGAACTCCACCATCACCTTTCAAAAGCGAAAGTGCTGAAACTCCTCAGTGTCCATTCAGAGCGGTTAAATGCAATTCCGCGAAACCATCTTCTTCTTTAACGTTGACGAGATATCGACATCGCGCCAATAACCGTTCCGTTGCACTGCAAATAATAATTACCATACATTTTTATGAGCTTTCATAAATAATTAAATTGTATTTCATCAAAATTATTTTAAAAAATGGACAATTAAACGACAGATCATCGAAAATTGTGATCTCTCTCTCTTCCTCTCTCGGATGATACAATTTTGTTGACTAAGCGCAATATATGAATTGTTTTTCTAATTACAAAAACCCAAGTTCTTCGATTACAAATCATTGATAAATGGAGAAAAATATCAAATTCTTATGTTTCCTCGTTCAAGTTATTTAAGTTCGACCTACTGAGAATTTTTTTCAAGAACGGCGGGATGCAGAACGTTAAAGCCACGTTTGTTGCGTAACGTAAAGTTGACTCTCTCACAAGAGCATAGAACATCTATTATGTCAAGCGTATCATTGCCAATAACATCGTGAAGAGCCGTATCGCCATACGAATCCTGAAGATTTACGTCGCAGCCGTGACACAGTAGAACACGAACGCAACCGGAATGTTGTTTATTAGCGGCAACGTGAAGGGAACTGCAGCGACCGTTGTTAACCGCATCGTTCGGCGCACCAGGAGACAGTAAAAATTCCATCACTTCCGGTTCATTTCTACACATATTTCAAAAAGTTATTTCCAAACGATACAACTATATTTTTTAGTCCTAAAATTCAGTGAAATATTATATCCGATTATAAAGAAATAAAAATTGAACTTTTTTTCGAATTATTCTGGAAAAATTGAAAAAAAAATGTTTTCATATATTTTCTTGAAAATACAAGTAAATGAAGAATTCATAACGATTTTATTATATATAACGAAGAAAAACGTACCCGAACGCTGCATAATGAAATGGAGGAGGCTCGCTGTCTTCATCGACGACCCTTAAGGACGCCCCGCCATCCAGTAATATCACGCAAAGTTCACGATGCCCTTGATGGGCTCCAACTCGTAGAGCCGTTTCTTTTTCACCATTCAGACTGCTGGGTCTTGCGTCTACATTTCCGGAATATTTTCGAAGGTATTCACGAAGTGCTGAAACTCTGGCTTCCCCTTTCGCCGTATCTTTCATCAGCTTTTCCATTTCTCGGGCAGCACGTTTAAATGGAAATAAGGAACCACCTGAAAAACATGAGTTCATGCACGCGTTCTTCAATAAATGAATGAATGAATACAAAATTTTTAAATTTGTGTATGACTTTCATCCATGTTACCTGAGAGGTTTTCACGACCTGCTTTACTCGCTGCACTGGATATATTGCCTGATTCACTGTTCGAAGTGACACGCATAAAGCTCAATGGATTAAATGTCCCTGTGTGACCGTCTAGAGTAACTCGCAAATGGCCGTCAGGACAAATCTTGATTACTTTCTCCGTTTTTCCAAGAACCTAGAATGCAAATTAGATGAATGGTCCAAAATTCTTTTTGAAAATACAACAAACTCATTCATTGTAGTTTTATTTTTTGTTTTACCCCAGAGTCTATCAGATATTTGCACAGTGAAAATATTACTCAGGAACTGCTTTTATCTTAATATAAAGTACCTCTGTCAATTGATAAAATTGAAACTAGCCACCTCCGTCAAGGAGGTGGGTGATTTTTGAATTTGAGTATAACTTTTCCCCGTAATGCATTTGCCAAAAAAAATGTCAGCGCCCCAGTTATAATTCTGGACCAAAGCTTCGGTTATAGTGGCCCCAAGCTTAGGACCCCCAATGCCCAACACTAATTTTTCTTCTTTGACAGGTTTTGACAAGATATCTTTATGTTGAATCACTTCTTATAGATAACACTTAGCAGTTAAGGAGTTTGTTGTGTCCGCGAAGACCACCCCGAATGGATTTACAGTACTTACCTTTGTGTTCGGCATTTTTATGCTACTCTCTATACATGTCTCTTCATTCGGAAAGACTGGTGTCCATGAGTGATTTCAGGATACAAAATGCCATTTTTTATCTTGGACGATGCAGCCTATCTTCATGGTAACCAAAACCAGTTCTCGTGTAGAGGATCTAAACAGGATTTTATGATTTTCCAGTCAAATTCATACAGCTATGGGAATGATTGAAATGTTCTCGCTGTTAATTCAATTAGCAGGGACTATAATCTTAGATGAAGAGGATAAGTCAAGAATTAGAAAATGAAATAATTACATAAAAATTGAAATAGATATGTAGCATTTTTATAATATAAATAATGGGCTCGCAAAATACACATTTTGATCATGAAATCAAAAGACGTGGTAGCGGCTCGACACCAAGTTTACATATTCAATTACACTTCTTACGCAATATTGATATGCTATTTATTCCATATTTTGAATTGCTTTCTTCGTTAGCGACACTATAATTAACTATTGATGCATTAATTTTCATGAAAATGTATAAAACAGAGAAGATTGCTGATTGAAAATTTTCGGAGCACTAGCTCGAAAGTGTCGACCATGCGGTCGATATTTTCGGAACACTAGCTCGGAGAATTTTCAATCAGCAATCTTCTCTGTATATTTTCGGAGCACATTGCTATCCGGAAACAAATTGAAATATCGCTCATTTAATTTGAAATCATATATCAATAGCATACATTACAAAATTATTACCTTTTGTTGATTCGATGCTCGATGATTAGTTACAGCATAACACAATATTACTTGATACGACGATACGCTTAAAAGTTAAGTTGCACATGACCACTTTATGACTGAACAGCTTTCGGATTATCGTCTATAGCACGCAGCACGGTCTACAGTCACGGTACAAAAATGTCAAATATGTGAATAATCGATGCTTATTTCTTCGAGTATGACTACGTACGTAGAGATAAAGTTTGTAAGCTCGAATCTCACACCAAGAGGGATTATTTAATTGATATTCTAATCCGCCATTCCACCAATATATATTCCGAATCGATTACTGAGTAGTGAGTTTTAATGTATGAGCGGTATTAAATGGCGAGTTAAAGAAACACGCATACTAGTGCGCGCATCCTACACGTACATCCAATATGGAAGATGGGTCAGCTGGGTACACCAGAAAAATCCATTGATTCAATGATTCAATTTTCGCGTTATTGTGATAAAAAAATCACTTCATAAATTATTCAATATTACACATGCATTTCCCAGATAATTTCTGGTTGATTTTGTAAAAAATAAACGATTTTCAAGTTACTTTCCGCCAACTATACGCCCAATCTTTTTTAATTTACTATTAATAAAATAATTTTTTGAACGTTATAATAATAACGGCAAAAAATTGCGAGAATAATTCCCAAGATATAGCAACAATAAAAAATAAGAATTGTTGTTTTATTCCGCTAACTATACAGAACTGTTACCAGCTGTGCTGCTGCGCCGTGTGCTACGTTCTGAAGTTGACGTCAGATTTCCAATCATCAACAACTAATTTCAACAACCAATCACAACGTCTAAAAATGGATGTCGTCAGATCCAACGAATCAGAAACTCGAGAGCATCAAAGTGCCCTTGATGGTGTTTATAAATACAGACGCATAAATTCTTGAATGTGTTGGTAACTTTTGCATAATCTTGAGCCCGTGCAAAGTTTTTTCTCAGCAATTACAACACCGATCATGCTGATTTAGGGCGGAATCGAAAGAGAATGACCCAATTGGCTTAAACTTCAATTTTCAAGTTGCTAAATGGCTCCTGAGCTTCGTAATTCAATAAAATCACATGCCAATTTTACCCCCACCACGGCGAATCGTTTTATTCAGAGAAAGTATAGTCTCGGCGAGAGTCTCGGGCCAGCAGACGACAGGGCTGTCAATGTACTTGTCCCGAGACTCTACCGAGTCTCTTGATCTCCTGTTTCAATTTGCGTTCATTTGTTTATTTGGCAGTATAAGCGAACATTGTTACAAAATATAACTTCAATTCATTGGGGAAAGTACGATTTCCGATGCGCCAAGATTTAACGATTGATTCCGCACACACATCGAAAGTGCTTCAAACCCACCCAACTATTCCGTACACACACCGAAGGTGCTTTAAACCCACCCAACGATTCCGCACACACATCAAAGATGCGTCGAATGGAGAAATGAATTTCAACATTTTTATAAATTAAAAAAAATGCGCCTCAACGTTACAAACCCTATTGAGTGATGTTCCGGACCCACCCAAAAATCAAAAACAGTATTTCTAACGAGTTTTCGACAAATTTTCAAAGGATTGTGATTCGATGAATTGTGATTTGACGAATTGTGATTCGACGAATTGTTTTCGACGAATTTTCCCCAAATCACCGTTCCACCCCCTTAAATTTTTTATTTTTTTTTAATTTTGATTTTCATTTTACTGCAAAATAGTATCATTTCCGATAAAAAAAAGGGCGCTACATGGTCCAAATTAGGGAGCATACACATCATAATGATACTTCAACTTTCAACCCCCCGTTTCACCCCCTTAACCCATTAACGCCTGACTTGACCAAAATTCTTCGCTAGTTTTGGCCTAATATTTTGCATCGAAAAAAAATTCTAAAAATTATTGCAGCCATCTTTCCTAATGTTCTCAGATCCGCTCTAACCGAATCCGCGATCAGATTGACATAAAAAACAGTTTAAACAATAGTTTTTTAATGTTTTTCAACAAAAAACGTGAATTTTGCTGGTCTATTTTTTTTCGAAACGTCAATTTCACTCCGATAAAACTGTAAAATAATGCTTTGAACTATCCTATCGTGGTCATCGATAGTTGCTCTTGAGACATACGTGGTTGAAAATTTTTTTCCGGTCTCAAAAATAAATATTTTTGCGACGTCATTCGCGTAACTCGTTACATGTATTTACTCGTCAAGAATGCATCACAGGAAAAAAATAAAAAGTACAAAAGTTGTTTTATTTGTTGAGATCTTTTCAATGATTGTCCCAAAAATGGGGCCCGATAAAATTTTGGGTCCGGTGAGGCCCAAATCACGATTTTTCATAAAAAATACTCAGATTTCATGAAAAGTAAGTTTCACATTACCCGGAGCTCCCCTGTTGGTGGTCCCAAAATTGGGCCTGCTATGAATATTGGGGCCTGTAGGGCCCAAATAATGTTTTATATGCCAATTTTATTCCTATTAACGTAGAACTTGACTTTTCGCATGATTTTTTGTTCTACAACTATGAAATACGAAAAGGTAGTCCATACTTCTCCTAATTCAGAATTTTTGAATGCTCTTAGCCGTTGCTGAATATAACGTTGCCCGGTTTTCACCACGTGGAGGTGAGCATTCGTTGAAAACCTTCGTTTTTTTTGTTTTTTTTTGTTATTTTTTGTTTTTTTTTCCTATTTTTGGATTTTAGCTTATCATTTTCCGACTTTTCTCTTGAAGAAAAGAACCATTAGTGTTTTTTTTTGAAACAACAACAAAAACAAAAAAAACGAAGGTTTTCAACGAATGCTCACCTCCACGTGGTGAAAACCGGGCAACGGAAACTTTAATGAAATTTTAATGAAATCGGAAACTTTAATGAAATTCATGATAAGTATTTTCACGAAAAAAGTTAATGAAAAAAAAGTCATAACGGAAGTTACGTGCAGTACTAAAATGTATTATATCAATTCGAGGTCAAGTATTTATCTGTTATTCGAAATATAATCTCCGGCGACAAATGAGCGTTGAGAATCCTTGTCGGGCTCACAACGTTTTATCAAAATTACTAAAAAATTAATGGAAATAAAATCATTAAAAATTCACATGAAAGTCATTCGTTACTTCAACAAGGTACACACTTTAAAGAATCGATTCCCCTCCGACTTTCAGGATCCCCTGGTATTATTCACAACATTCAACTTCGATTGGATCGGTACAAATTATGTTCAAATACGTTTTAAACGAACTTGTCCGGCCCATCACTTGTTATTCAAATTGCTCATTCGAAAGCAACGCAGGGCTTTTCTATAATGACAAATATAATAAAATGGATAGAAATAAAAATATCTCCAAGTAATTTGAACTTGATTGTTCGCAAGTCCGTATAGCAATATCCACTTCTCATTTTCTTCAGTGAACACATACCATTCGGTAAGAACCAATGGAAATGAGACATAATCAGGCACATTACTAGAAATTTTCGAACCCACTCAGCCATGCAATGTTTTTTTTTTCTATAGTCACGTACACATTTTGATAAATATCACTAATCGAGTACGACACGTGGATTCTTGGAATTTGAAGAAAAATGATTTTGTTGTGAATTATGACTCCATATAATATAAATAGATTAATCAACTTCATTTTTCATTTTCGTTTCATTTTGACAAGAGCGATTAGAAGGAAAATTATTTTCTCGGGAATTACTATTTCTTAATATTAACACATGTGATAATGAAAACCTGCGGGCTGAGCTCTATTATTACCGCGTATCACTTGTAACATTTTTATTTATTTTTCGGTATTTCTTCAGCATAACATTTAAAAAGAAACGAAGGATGGCGAATAACAGTTTTGATTCAATTATATTTTCTTATTGTCCTCGATTAAATATTCCAAGCGATCTCACATAAATTAACCGTCGGATTCACACTCTCACTCCTCACACACACATATAGACACGCCTCACAATACTCGTGTTCGGGATACAAGTTTATAATTCGGAGAGAAACTTATCTTAATGTATCGCTCTCGGTGAATCGTTGGCTCCTTCCACTCCGGGACTCGGAAAAACCTCGATGACAGTAAAAATAGGCAGGATCTCGGAAGGATCGATCTCAGTTGATTTTATAGGCTGGCCACACCCGATGTCTTACGTCTTGGATATTTCGTCCTTCGTCAGACAATCCTGTATTGTACACGTTAGTCCGATGACGGTCCCGGAGCGAAAGAGGACGAACGCTCGCTTATTCTCATTTTCTCGATGGGAGAGGAGCGCTAGCTTCCCCATTCTCATCTCAATGACGAGAACAAGATCAATACGATCGATGTCACAAACATCGATCAAGTTCAATGGGTCGAAACGTCGTCTGGCGCGAATACAAAATTTTCACATCTCACAATTTCCCCCCTTTTCGAGAGAGAGTCTCCCAGATAAGAACGAGAAAACTTGCAACTTATTTCGTTACTCAATTACATCAATTCATTACAACTTAATATCGAACTTCGGACGGTCCGAACCGGACGGGTCACTCGTCATTCATTGTCACACTCAACCACACAAATACACACATAAAATCACAATGCTTAAACAAACTTTGAATCGCATACTTTTGACGTCATTCTTCACGAAATAATACAATAAACTTTCGTCGTAGGAGATCATCCATCATGAAACCCAGAGTGGAACCATCTCTAAAAGAAAAACTAAAACTTATGATTCAGATCATTGCACATCAACATCAATCATGGAGAATGTTCACGATACTTACGAAGATTCCACCGATTATAAGTTCCAATTTCTTGTAAATTTCTTTTTGGATCAGCGAGAATAAATGCATTCTCACCCATCTTTCAAATAATTTTATATGGCCCCTCATAGAGATGGAAAAATTTCTTCGTGACGCGATCTAAGGCGTTAGACAAGTGTCGAACACGCAGTAGGACAAGGTCCCCTACGTCTAATACGATTTTGGACACGGGTCCTTGTTGCTTTGACCTGTTTCGGAAGGCCTTTGTCAAATTTTCCCTAGCTAACGTAATTAAATATTCGTAAGAGCGCTCAGGAGAGTCAGGAAAACCCACGATTTTTGCAATTCTGTCTTGCACCGGTCTTCCGAAGTGCAATTCAAGAGGAGAAATTCCGGTACTCTGATGAACCGTTATGTTAAGAATTTCTTCGATTTTTGGAATAAATTCTACCCATTTTATGTGTTTCTCGGAACACCACGTACGAAAGAGCCGGCCTAACTCCCTCATGACTCTCTCCGTGGGATTCGATTGTGGGTGACGAATCGAACTGTACAAAACTTTAATTCCTGCCTGTTCAAGATCCCTCATCCAAATTCCGGAAGTAAATTGGGTACCGTGATCCGAGAGAATTCGATCCGGAGCCCCGACTTTCGGGACGAAATCCTTCAAAATTTTGTTTACGCACGTTTTAGCCGTTGCTTTTCGAATCGGATAAAGTTTGACATATTTAGAAAAAACATCCAACGCAACAAAAACGTATTGCAACCCTCCTCGTCCAGTGGGAAGGGGACCATAAATATCCACGCTGATTAAATCCAGCACACCTTTGGAAACAACGCATTTATGCTCTCCTTCCATGGAAAACGTCAAATATTTGACGCGTTGACATAGGTCACATTCCATAACAAATTTTTTTATATGAATTCGCATTTTTTTCCAATAAAAGAATTGCTTTATATACGACAACGTTTTGAAGACTCCCGGATGTCCTAGCTTTACATGAATCTCCTCGAGGAGCATTTGCTGAACCTCCTTCGGGATCACGATCCTCCACGACGTCTTTTCATTCTCACGGTGAAACAATATATTATGGTACATAAGAAAATTGGATGAAGGAGCTCCAGAACGACATTTCTTAATAATTTTCACCAGAGCGTGATCTTTGACCTGCCATTCGCTCATTTTTTTGAAAATACGAACGAGACCCGAATCGTAGTCCAGCATGGCAACTGTGACTAGCAATGTCGCTTCGTCGTTTTTCTCAGGCAACAAATATTGAGATAAACTCGCAACAGTGAGCTTTCGCTCCTCTTCTTCATGGAAAGATCCATCCGGATTTCTACTGAAAAAATCCGCGACTACGTTATCCACCCCGCGACAGTGAGATATTGTAAATGAAAATTGCTGTAGAAATAAACACCATCGAGCGATACGTGAATTGCTAAAAGATATGGAATTTAGAAATGTCAGACACTGATGGTCTGTTATAATTTTAAAACTAGTTCCAATAAGATAAACGCGAAATTTGTTTACAGCGTAGACGATAGCAAGGAGCTCCTTCTCTGTCGTGGTGTAGTTCACTTCACATTTTGTAAGGCAACGCGAAACTACACTCACAACATTATGATTTCCTGCATCGTCAAGCTGATAAAGAATGCCGCTAATACCACGATCACTTGCATCTGTCTGAACTCGAAAAGACGAGTTCGGAAGGACATGTTTAAGCGCAATACATTTCGTAAAATCCGCTTTTAAATTCTCAAATGCGTTCGCATGAGAAGGGGTCCAATTCCACTCGACATCCTTCTTTAGCAATTCTCGCAACGAAGCGAGGGATTCACTGTGGCGAGGGTTGAACTGGCGGTAATAATTACAAACACCTAAAAATTGTTGTAAATGACGTTTGTTTTTCGGTTCCGAAAATTGAAAAATGGCAGACAATCGCGATGGATCAGGAACTACCCCACGTTCCGATAATATAAAACCCAAAAATGGAATTGATTCACAAAAAAATTGACATTTTGACATTTTCAACGTAAAATTATACTTCAACAACCGCGTGAAAATCTCTTTTAGTACTTCGAGATGTTTTTGTATCGTTTTAGTTCCTATCAGAATGTCGTCGATATAACACGAAATATTTTGATCCAAGTCTTTACCCAACGCGAAACTTAGCGATCGAATAAATCCACTTCCCGCCGTCTTAAGACCGAATGGAATTCTACAAAATTGATACAGGTTTGATCCAAATAAAAACGCGGTATAGGGCCGAGATTCCACATGCAACGGCACCTGCCAATAGCCATGTGTGAGATCAATTTTTGAAAAATACTTTGACCCATGGAATTTTTGTAACAATTCTGAAACTAGTGGCGGAGACTCTTGATCGTCGTTTATTACTCTGTTTAAATGTCGTGCATCAAGACAAATCCTCACTGACCCGTTGTCTTTTTTGAAAATTCTAAGCGGGTTACAAAATTGACTCGCCGTCCTTTCAATAACGTTATTTTTCAGTGTCCGGTAGCGCGAACCCGTGTGGAGGTCTGGTCTCTGGACCGCCTGTATTTGTTGTCCAATAAGGATTATCGCGTCGCCGACTACGTCGCCTGTATCTTTCCTCTCTTGTTTTTCTGTCTTGGAATCTATTCGAATATTCGTTTGTATTGATGCTGTTTACTTTAATTTCGCCGTTTGGCCTGTGATAATAATTATTTCCCGCTCTTTTATTCTCACGATCTCTATCCCTACGTAAGACATCGAGATTTCCTAGAGTTTGTATAATCATATTAGTATCTGTAAAGTTTAGCGTTGCCAACGTTTCTTTTACCCACGGAGGATACTGTTGGACGATGTTATAATTAATCTCAAATTCTGAAAGTTTCGGGATGAAAAAGCGAGTTTCGGCCAGCTGTTCGTAGAAATAGGCTTGCAAAGATTTTATACTACTATCGCATCTTTTTTCAGACCACTGCTTTTTGAATCGTACTCGGATCGGAATTGAATAAAATTCCTCCAAAAATTTAGCTTTAAATTCATCAAAGTTTTGAAAACTCTCCTGCAATCTGAACCACGAGGCCGCCTTTCCCTCCAACGCATGCTCCACGAATACCATTTTTCGCCCTACTGGGACATTTTTTACCTTTAGAAATTTTTCCATATCCTCTAAAAATTGTACCAGGTGCACTTCTATTTCATTATCGAATTTGGGAATTTTCATATCAACTTGTATACTGTGAACATTACTCACGATCGCGCTGATGCCTTCCGTCATGCTTCGTGCGTTATTTTGAACTTGTTCTTCGTTTCTGACGGGAGTCGTTTGTTGTTGTTGTTTTTGAGCCTCTAGGGTCGCCTTTAACTGTTCCAATCTTAACCTTTCTTGATGGATTTTCTCCCATTCGATCTCAATCTCATTTGGTTGAGATGAGTCATCTCGCCGTTCTCTGTCTTCACGCATTTTCTTATTAGCTGTAAAGTTCAATGAATTAAATTTTCTTTTCGACGCACGACCGGAATTTGTTATATAAATCGTGTCCGACGTATCTTCCATCAACTAAGATACTACTTTGTCGGTCTGTAACACTGTACTCTCATTACCAAAAGAAACCAAAAAGGAAACGAACGACGTAACGAACTATCTACTACATTAATTGACTTTTTACTGATTACTTGAACTGGTGTTTTATTATTAATTTCGTGAGGATTCAGGCCTCATTGTTGGGCGCCAATTGTAACATTTTTATTTATTTTTCGGTATTTCTTCAGCATAACATTTAAAAAGAAACGAAGGATGGCGAATAACAGTTTTGATTCAATTATATTTTCTTATTGTCCTCGATTAAATATTCCAAGCGATCTCACATAAATTAACCGTCGGATTCACACTCTCACTCCTCACACACACATATAGACACGCCTCACAATACTCGTGTTCGGGATACAAGTTTATAATTCGGAGAGAAACTTATCTTAATGTATCGCTCTCGGTGAATCGTTGGCTCCTTCCACTCCGGGACTCGGAAAAACCTCGATGACAGTAAAAATAGGCAGGATCTCGGAAGGATCGATCTCAGTTGATTTTATAGGCTGGCCACACCCGATGTCTTACGTCTTGGATATTTCGTCCTTCGTCAGACAATCCTGTATTGTACACGTTAGTCCGATGACGGTCCCGGAGCGAAAGAGGACGAACGCTCGCTTATTCTCATTTTCTCGATGGGAGAGGAGCGCTAGCTTCCCCATTCTCATCTCAATGACGAGAACAAGATCAATACGATCGATGTCACAAACATCGATCAAGTTCAATGGGTCGAAACGTCGTCTGGCGCGAATACAAAATTTTCACATCTCACACACTCCAGCGCATAGGTGTCGCGCCGACAGGCGCCTGGGGCTACACTGCCTCACGTGGGACAACGTCGCCGAACGAGAAAGGAGTAGTGCGTTTCGGGTCTCGGCAAGAGAGGACACGTATGGCCTTGAGGTTCCGGTTGTGTGTGCGACAAGGACACGTAGTGAGTGGGTCGTATCTGGGTGTGGGTGGCGGTTCCGTGGCACCGACGGTTTGTCCGACGGTATAGGCTGTGTGCCTGTTGCATTAGGGCCACGCGCTCGGTATACTGACTCTAAATAGTGTACGCGTCTGTGTGACCGTCCGCCATCTTGCGAAGCGCCGAGTCGCCATGCGGTACGCGAGGCGTCTTCTCCGATTCACATCTCAGCTCCGATTCTCTCTCTTTCGCGGTGAAATTCTACTATGTCATCTAGGCATTCTAATCCAACCTTTATATTATGTAATTTAGCAAATAAACTACTGATTTTCACGTATCCGCTTAAGAACCTGTACTATTTGTTCCTTATTAAAATCAGAAGTGGGATGATTTCCCGTGTACGGGGTCATCTGAATGCCGAGTGAGAGAGAGTTCGAGAGATTTGCGGCCGAACGTTATTCGACAATGGGACTCAACCGCACGAACGGTACGCCGAGTCGGTACGCGCCGGGTCGAGGGACATTTCGCGACGATTCGACACAGGTGAGAATGCCGGGACAACAAAATGGCGCTCCGGAAGTGCGTACAGGTGTGGCCGGGCAAGCTCGTCTCGACGACACGGCGAGTGTCGTTGGCTCCGACGCCTCCACGCGGGGTGCCCGCCCGAGAAGTCAGGTGGAAGGAGCCACCGAACGAGACCGGCTTCAGAATCTTCGTGATGAAGTCGCAAATATGGGCGAACCGCAGGCGCACGAATCCAGCAGAGAGTCAGAGCTACGAACCGATCCCGCACCACCAGCCGGCCAATCATCGATAAACGAGGGCTCTACACAGCCTCAGTTGATACAAGCGGTGGAACGGTTAGTTGCCGACGGGCATATGGGCTCAGTGGCACAGTTAATTGCGTCGCTACTTACCGTACACGGCCAAGGCGTACCTATGGCCGCAAATGCCGCCGCAGTGATTCCATCTTACCATGTAATACCGGACCTGTCTGGAGACTTGGACAAATTTTCAGGTGAGGACGACGGCATTCGGGCAAAAGAATGGCTCGAGAACTTGGAAGCGATGGGAGATTTGCATCACTGGCCGGAGGATTATCGGCTGGCAGCCGCTCGACTAAACTTGCGGGACGGAGCTCGTGATTGGTCGAGAGCGCGACTGGCAGAGTTGAGAACGTGGGGTTAATTCAGGGAGGCTTTCTGTGACACGTTTATTACCCGCGAAAATCGATCTGCCAAGTGGGCGCGTATGCAAGCACGAAAGCAAGAACGCAATGAATCCCTCACGATTTATTTTCACTCGAAGGTGAAATTATGCAAAGCGCTGGATCTCACCTTCCAAGATCAAAAGGAAGAAATCTTGGCTGGGTTACAATCTCGAGAGTTGTTCCAAACAGTGTTACCGGGAATGCACGCGAAACGGAAATCGTAAGTGCTACAATTGTAAGAAGCCGGGTCATATAGCGCGCGCGTGTACTGAACCCAAGGTCAGAACGTGCTACACGTGCAAAAAACCAGGGCATTTGAGCCCACAGTGCCCCGACAAACCTAGTGAGAATCCGGGAGTGAAAACGGTTAATCGCGCTAACGACTTAACGGCGCGAAAATATTTGAAAAACGCAATGATTAACGGACGAATGTTAACGGCGTTTATTGATGCCGGGAGCGCAGAATGTACCATTCGCTCGTCAACAGTGGTACGCGAAAATCTAACCGTGACGCCATCCGCGATTTCTCTACAGCCATTCGGGCCGCCGGAAAATGTGGTGTCAAGCTTAGGAATGGTGAAAACAAACATGACAATCGACAATGTGGAAGTGAAAGATATCGCAGTGCAAGTGGTGCCGGACGACCATCAAGTCGTTGATGTTCTTGTCGGAAGACCGTTCACGGATCACGAAACTGTGAACTATTTTAAAGTTGGCGATACGTTAACGTTCTGCTATGCAAGGAAGGAGGAAAACAACAATGAAGTGCTGGAATCTCCGATCGCGAATTTAATGACAATAGACTCAGTGTCGATTCCCCCGAATTCGATGTGCTTCATACGAGTGCGCGAGCGAGACACGGAATACTCGCTACCGGTAACCAACGCGAGTGCAGTCGAGCGTGTGATCAGAGAGGGGGTTACGACGGTGCGAGGAGAAGTGTCGCGCGTGCAAATGGTGGGGCGACAACGAGCAAACCCGCGAGATATCACGACTGACCTGTTGCAAGTGGGAGAGGGGCAATCCGGACGAAATGCGACAAGCTCTGTGCTCCTTATTGCGATAATTTCGTGATTGTGTAGCTGTGGGGTTACGTGACCTCGGGTGCGCGACGAATGTGGAGATGACAATTAAACTCAAAGAGGGGGCACAACCGGTGTGTAGTAAGCTGTATCGAACGTCGGACGGGGAACGGGCGAAAATCAGGGACATTATCAGCGAATGGAAAGGAGCGGGTATAGTGACCGAAACGCAATCACCGTACGCAAGCCCCGTGTTATGGCGTTAATGGCGAAGAAAAATGGAGAGTCCCGCCTCTGTGTGGACTTTCGGAAACTCAACGCGATCACGGAGCGGGTACATTTCCCTCTTCCTAATATCGACGATCACCTGGCACAAATACGAGACAGTAAGCTGTTCATTGTTCTGGATTTGGCCCACGGATATCTGCAAATTCCGCTGACGGCAGAGGCGAGGGAAAAAACAGCCATCATCACCCCCGAGGAAGCCGTGGAGTTCACCAGAATGGTGTTCGGTCTAATGAACGGCCCCGCTTATTTCTCCAAAGCGATGCAGCAAGCTCTGGGACCACTGCGAGATAGTGTTGCCCTATTCTACTTAGACGATATCCTAATTCCAGGAAATAGTTGGACAGATCTGGCTCCGAATCTTCGGCAAGTGTTATCGGCGCTTCGTACCGCCGGGTTTACAATCAAACTCGAAAAATGTCGGTTCTTGTTCGATAAGGTGTCGTACCTCGGGCACGAAGTTTCCGCAAATGGCATTGAGCCCGGACGAGAAAAGGTGGGAGCAATCCGTGAGTTCCCTGCACCAACGAGTGTGCATGAAGTTCGTCGATTCCTCGGACTCACAAGCTATTTTAGGAAGTTTGTACCTCGATTCGCACAGATTGCCCAGCCAATATCCAAACTACTTAAAGCGAACGCTCCGTTCGTATGGAAGGACGAACAGCAACGTGCGTTCGAAACACTAAAAGCCAATCTAACGAAGCCACCGGTTCTGCAGACGTTCGACCCAAGGGCCGAAACGGAGCTTCACACGGACGCCAGTGCAGCCGGGCTGGCGAGAATGTTGCTGCAAAAGGACGCAAAAGGAAGTATGAGGCTGGTGTACGCGGTTAGTCGAAGAACTTCGGTCCCGGAGAGTCGGTACCACAGCAGCAAGCTCGAGTTGTTGGCAATTGTGTGGTCGGTGACGCGGCTCCAGTCGATGCTGGCGAACCTGAGCTCCACCATTGTGACGGATTGTCTGGCTCTCAGCTTCCTGAATACCCAAAAGTCATTGAATCCACAGATCATCCGATGGAACGACCTCCTCAGTGAATATGACTACAAAATTGTGCATCGTGCTGGAACAAAGCTAGCACACGTGGACGCGTTGAGTCGAGCTCCCAGCCAAGCCTCGGAGGAAAATTATGCACTTGGTGTGTTTTCGATCCACCGCGAGGAGGATATCGTGTGTATATACCAAAATCTGGACGAACAAGTGAAGCGCAAGAAGGAAATACTAGACAAGCCCGTGTCGGCGCGGACTCGAGACGGAAAGGGGTCTGTCGCGGATTATGAACTAGTGCAAGGAGTGCTCTATAAACGAAAGGACGCTAAATTACTTTTCGCGGTGCCGAAAAGTATGCGTAAGAGCTTAGTTGTACGTTTCCACGATTTGAAAGGACATCAAGGTACGGAACGTACCGCGGCAAGAATTCTGGAACATTATTATTTCCCAGGATTACGATCGTACGTGAAACGGCATATTCAGTCGTGTTTTCAGTGTATGGCGGGGAAAGCCCGACCAGGGCCCCAGCCTGGAGAACTACATCCAATTCCACCCGGATCACGTCCGTTCGCCATAATACACGTCGATCACCTGGGCCCATTCGTAACTAGTGCTAAGGGAAACAAATACGTGCTAGCCATTGTGGACAATTTCGCGAAGTTCGCGACTATACATGCGGTTCGGGACACAAAAACCGCGAGTGTGTTGCGAGTGTTACGGGAATTCGTGAGTGATTACGGGCCGCCCGATCGGATAATCTCCGATCGAGGGACAGCGTTCACGTCGAAAGCATTCGTGGAGTATTGTCGGGAAGAAGGTACCAAGCACACAATGAACTCGCCTCGACATCCGCAGGCCAACGGCCAGGTCGAACGCCTAAACGCGACGCTAGTACCGGCCATTCGAGCCAGTTTAGAGGAAAGAGATGGACGCACCTGGGACAAGAAACTTCGGGAAATCGAAAACGCGTTGAACGAGATGAGGAACGCGAGCACAGGAAAGAGCCCGTTCGAGGTCGTGTACGGGTACGTCCCACGTCGACATGAGGGTGAGTTAAAGCGTCTACTCCCGGAAGTTGACAACTATCGCATGCCACAAATAGTGCAGAGCGAGGCTCGAGAAAACATTCTACGAACCCAACGGACAATGAAAAAGCGATACGATGCCGGTCGTGCGCGTAACGTCCATTTCACTCAAGGAAATATTGTTTTCATGAAGACCGCTCCTGTTCAAACGGGCGAATCAACCAAGTTACATGCCAAATATAGAGGGCCACTCGTCATCACGGATTGCTTACCGGGGGACACCTTCCGCGTCGCTGACGTCCAAAGTAATGGACAGGGCCGACGATATGCGTCGACAGCGCACGCGTCACAACTTAAGTTGTGGCTACCGCATCAATCAGACTCAGGCTCAGAGAACAGTGACACCGACGACGTATCGGCGGACCAGGAGCCCCCGCGACCTGTCGAACCAACGAGCAACGAACATCACTCCGGGCTCGGAGTTAGTGTAACCGCGCGATGTGAGCGAGTGTGCGACCCTAGTGAATCAAGTGCGGCGTTCGAATCGGATTACACGATGTCCCCGACGTCTAGAGGACTTTAACGAACTTAGCGAGTAATGACCGAAACGAAGCGGTCAATAGTCATAGTCACAATTCATTCATTCCTTTTTTTTCTCGTTTTTTCTCCTCTTGGGGAGAACTCACAACATTGTTCTAGTTTACATTATACAATCGGAAAGAGAGATAAATACAGTATGCCTCCCTTAGCGTCGCAATTACGGCGCGGGATAAAGTGTGGCACGAGAGTAAACAACGACGAGTGATCATCATGAGAACTTAATCAAGGGACCTCCGGGTGGCCTCAACGTGTTTGGACGCTCTCGAGGACGAGCGCGAGGTAGCGTGGGCGAGTGATAATGAAAACCTGCGGGCCGAGCTCTATTATTACCGCGCATCACTCCAGCGCATAGGTGTCGCGCCGACAGGCGCCTGGGGCGACACTGCCTCACGTGAGACAACGTTGCCGAACGAGAAAGGAGTAGTGCGTTTCGGGTCTCGGCAAGAGAGGACACGTATGGCCTTGAGGTTCCGGTTGTGTGTGCGACAAGGACACGTAGTGAGTGGGTCGTATCTGGGTGTGGGTGGCGGTTCCGTGGCACCGACGGTTTGTCCGACGGTATTCGCTATGTGCAAAGGGGCGTCAAAGTGGGGGAATAAGACTCACAGCGCTCGGGGTGGTCACATCGTGCGATTTTTGCACTTAAGTTTGACGTTATTTGTCATTGCAAGAGTATCAAATATCATTTTAAGTGTTATAATGGCATCAAAAAAGGTACCCGGGTGTACTTGTTGCGTAGTTGGTTGCAAGAACAATTCATTGAATGCACCAGACACGCATTTTTACGTATTTCCGAGTGCGCCGCACAAAAAGCCTCAACGAGATAAGTGGATCAAAGCGGTTAACAGAAAGAGGTTAAGTGTTTGTTGAAATTTAGCCCAATTCGTTGCGCGACGAATCGTCATGCAATCGATCCGAAAAAAATTGAAATAAAATCCTGTATTATTTTCTCAAGATTTTTATACCTTAGCCTATCAACAATTTTATATGCTTTTAGTTTGGATAGCTCTGAATGGCGACCAAAAAAGCACACTCGCATTTGTAGTCAACACTTCATAGGCAGTAATAAATCGGACCATCCGTTGAGTCCAAGTTTTGTTCCATCAATCTTTCCAAATTCCCAAAATGGAAAAAATGAAGAAAAAACTTTTGCAAGCGCAGTACGAAGGTATGCAATACAAATTATATAATAAAATTAGATCTGTGTGTAAAAGTTCAATTTCAGTGATTCATTGTTATTGTCAGGTTTGATCGGAGTCTTCGACGTCAGATAAAATCAAGAAGCAAGCAATCTTCCAATCCAAGAGCGGAAGGATCCGGAACCCAGAATTTTGAAAATGAAGAGTTATCACTATCAAACAAGCTGAGCGATCATTCAACATCTTTGCGAACGGATCAAGAAACTCAAGTAGATTTTCTGGAGCTGTCGTCTACTTCTTTTACATTTGTGTATAATCATCATGCATCAACAAAACCCTATTGCAGCGAAGCTGGAGTACAAGTTAGCATCCCGCTGGTTATAAGTAAACAAAATTACAGTTCCGCTGGGAAAGAAAAGAAGGATTCATGTTGTGGAACCGATATAGTTCAGAAAGATGTTTGTGTCGGACCAGACACTGTAAATAAAAATCTGCAAGTAAAATGTGATTCAGGGTTCCATGGATTTTCTTCTATCACCAGCAATCAAGAGTTACTTGATCTCGCTGGTGTAACATTTGACACTTTTAATTTATTGTTAAAAGTTTTAGAGCAGAACCGATTGAATAATCCAAAAATACTCAACGATTCAAGAACACCATTGAGGGATCAGCTATTGATTTTTTTATTAAAAATGAAATGTGGGATTACATTCTCGGCATTGAGTGTTCTTTTTAAGGTGCATAGAACCACGGCTTCTAGAATTTTTTTCTTCCTTTTACGTCATTTAGCCCATTCTTGTAAAAATTTTGTGATTTGGCCCTCTAAAAAAATTGTGCAGTCCACAATGCCTACGGATTTTAAAGAAAATTACGGAAACTGTCGCGTTATCATTGACTGCACAGAGTTCAGAGTAGAACAACCTTGTACAGTTGAACATCGTGTACACTTGTATTCACAGTATAAAAAGGGTTTCACAGTAAAAGTTTTAATTGGATGTACACCCGGCGGCTACATTTCATTTGTCTCGAAATGTCATGGAGGAAGAACGACTGATGCGCAAATAACCACTGGAAGTGAATTTTTAGAATTACTCGAACCAGGTGATGTAGTTTTAGCTGACAAGGGCTTCCCAGGAGTAAAAACAGCATTAGATGCAAGTGGCAAAGGAACATTACTTGTAATGCCACCGTTTCTCCATAACAATCATTTTTCTGCTGAAGAAGTTGCTGAAACGTATAAAATCGCTCGCCACAGAATTCATATCGAGCGGATTATGCAAAGAATTAGGATATACAAAATATTGGACAAATTGTCTTTGAGAATGCTACCGCATTGTGACGACATAGTTTTCATGTGTTGTGTCTTGGTTAATTTACAGCCTCCGATTTTGAAACCAAGTGACGATGAAGAAACTCTTCAAAAGTAAAATTTCGTGTAATAATAATTGACAATAATATAATTGTCAAACATGTTAAATTTCATGACGAATTGTAAATACATTAAAAAAAAAATACAAACAGTTGTTGTTCAATAAACTCCGGATGTTTTTCTTGTACCAACGCGATTTCTTTAATTTTATTGCATGTTATTTCATGTTACAGCAAAGTCTTTGGTTAGTTACTCAGTAACAGATTACAAAAAATACGAAAAACCGAAATAATTTTGTTGCATTATATCACTAGATTTTTGAATGTATGCATAATACTTATTCTGAACTATTTTCTCATCACAGTTCAAGCCTTACACATTATATAAATAAAACTATCAGGTAATATTTTTCTCTCATATTGAACTTTCTAAAAATATATCTTTGGGTGATACAATATAAATATTTTTGTTTGGTTTGATAACAGCTTTACGTCGAGAAATGAAGCTATTTTGGGTTGATATTTTCTTTGTCGCTTTCACACAATTTTTGTAAATAGTGGTTGAAGTAAAATGAATGTAGTTTCGGTATCAAACCTTTTAAAAAGGAATCATCTCTTGACACAGGAACAACACAACCTTCCTTTGGTGACCATACAAACAAATCACAATGTGACAATCCTGTTACGTACATTTGCATTTGGCACTGTGTATAGTATTGGTGTGTTGATTTCAATTCTACGTTATTATTCACATCAACCAAATATGGGACATTGAAAGTGTTTAAGATTTTATCATAAACGGGTACATTTTTGCACGAATAAGGACACTTGATCTCTACTAATTTCGTTATACATCCATCTTCTATCACAACTCCGTCAGGAGACGCACTTAACCATGGCTGAGCCTGTAAAACAACTGTACCAATGATTAAAACCTGAACATTTAATAATGTTTCATAATGCTCTCGAGCAATTTTTTCCATTTTTTGGCCATATTGCATCGCGGCGTACGATTTAGTGTGAACTACATTTAAAAAAGCCTCTATCATCTTAACAAGATTGCGTTTTGTTCGTGTTTTGATTGCGTGAGCTTTACTACTCGCAGTTATTCTGAGTTTTCTAGCCATGAACCAATCAAAGCAATTGCTTTGATCAACAGTTCTAATGCACAGCTCAATGATTTCTTGTTGACTTAATTGAATATATTTTTCATAAAAAGATTTCACTGCGATGCTTGAAAAGAAACATTCTTGGACGTATAATTCACTCTCTTCTGCAAATATGATTAAATTCATAACGCAAGTTTCCCAAGATAGCTCATTATTTAATGAAGTTAACCGAGTTACGTTACATAACATCGTTTTCTCATTAATCGCATTGTCTTTCAGACGCTCTTCAGCGGCTAAGATCAAACCCAATGCACAAGGGTGCGTTACATCGGATAATTGCACTACATACGGAGAAGCGTCTACTAGTTTCATGACGTTTTTAGTTTTAAACTGCTCCGTGATGATAATTCCTTTCGCATACATTTCTTTCCCGAGTTGATTTCTCGAAGGCCTTCCCCATTTTTGGTTCAAGCTCGTTTGTGTTGCACTTCGATCCGAATTAATATAACATATCAAAGCGCAAATATGTTTACATTTTTTCCCAGCGGCTGATACACAATCGCACTCGACGTTTGTTATATTGCGATTATTGTCAATCTAAAAAAAAATAAGTATTTATGAGCGTGCGAATTAGCTGTAAGAAATATAAAATTAGCAATTAGCATTAGCAAATATCTGTTAATGAGATGTAAATGCGAGTATATAAATAAAAAAGTTTAACATTAGGAATATCATTTTCAAGTAATATTATATAGTGAATAAATCAGGAATTTAGAAGAAATATCTTACCTCTAATTGCACCTTATATGGAGGTAAAGTAACAGAAGTCTGGCGGATTACGTTACACCGTATGATGGATGAATTTATTTCGTGGTAGAAACATTCTTCCACCTGGACCACGTGCGTTGATGTGAGGGCAGAACCTTTTTTTAATGTTGCTGGATTAAAGTCGATATAATGTTTGATTGTCTGGAACCCTATCCGTAGACATAAATCCATGACTAAGTAGCTGCAGACACACATCGAGGTTATGGTTAGCTGTCAATATTCAATAAGCAAAAATCACATGAAAGCAGCCCTTGAAAAGCAAAAAAGGTACTTACTTTTTTTATTGAAAAGTGCCAGAATCTTTTTTGTTTTACTAATTTGCTTGACATTCACTACTTTTTTAAATATTGCACTCTAAATATTTATTTGCTCAATTTCCCCATACAAACGAACGCAGTGGCCGGCGTTACGAAAGTATACATAATTCTCACAACTGCCACTAGCAGCGCTGCCCTCCCTTTGCACATAGCGAATAGGCTGTGTACCTGTTGCATTAGGGCCACGCGCTCGGTATACTGACTCTAAATAGTGTACGCGTCTGTGTGACCGTCCGCCATCTTGCGAAGCGCCGAGTCGCCACGCGGTACGCGAGGCGTCTTCTCCGATTCACATCGCAGCTCCGATTCTCTCTCTCTCGCGATGAAATTCTACTATGTCATCTAGGCATTCTAATCCAACCTTTATATTATGTAATTTAGCAAATAAACTACTGATTTTCACGTATCCGCTTAAGAACCTGTACTATTTGTTCCTTATTACATGCATTAACTTCGTTTTTGATTTTTTTTCGAATGAGCAATTTGAATAAAAAGTGATGGGCCGGACAAGTACGTTTAAGACGTATTTGAACATAATTTGTACCGATCCAATCGAAGTTGAATGTTGTGAATAATACCAGGGGATCCTGAAAGTCGGAGGGGAATCGATTCTTTAAAGTGTGTACCTTGTTGAAGTAACGAATGACTTTCATGTGAATTTTTAATGATTTTATTTCCATTAATTTTTTAGTAATTTTAATAAAACGTTGTGAGCCCGACAAGGATTCTCAACGTCATTTGTCGCCGGAGATTATATTTCGAATAACAGATAAATACTTGACCTCGAATTGATATAATACATTTTAGTACTGCACGTAACTTCCGTTATGACTTTTTTTTCATTAACTTTTTTCGTGAAAATACTTATCATGAATTTCATTAAAGTTTCCAATTTGTTCGATGAATATTCCAAATTATCTATAAAAACTTGGCCTCAAATTGATATCATACATTTTTATACTGCATGTAACTTGGATAGTACATTTTTCAATTTGTTTAATATTTATGATTTTTTTTAAAATTTTTTATTTTTCTTTAGAGAATTTTTTTCGATTGTTTTTTATTTTTGTTGAATTTTTTTGAACTTTTTAATTTTTCGTTTATTATATCTATAGAATTTTTTTCCTGGTTATACGAGCTAAAAATTTATCTGAAGACTTCTTTTTAGATGTATAAAAACATTAAAAAATCAAAAAATCGAAGAGGGTCACCGTCGCAACATCGTTGAATTGACATGCAATGACCGATATACAGATTATTTGAAATCTTAGTATTTTAAACGTAAACCCTACAACAGTGTTAACAATGACTTCAACAATCTTGTTAGCACACTATTTTAATAATACATTACGTACTCAATTTCTGGAGAACAGAGAGCATGTTTTTCTCATGAGGGAAACGTTCATTTAATAAAAACCTCAAAACGAAGAAATCTTTCAAGATACGCGTTCTTGTAGGATAAGGCATATGGGACACCTTAACTTTTATGATAAATTACAGATTACGTTATAAATACGTTGGACAATCATCGATACTAAAATTCAAATTGTCCTAACTCATAGTAAAACTAACGGGATTTTTTTCTTCGGGCGCTAAAAAAGGATATAACCTGAATCATAAATTGTACGTATTTTAAACTCTTCCTGTTTAATAAAACTCAGAAATATTTTTAGAACATTTTTTCATAGCGCCGAGTATTATTTAAGTTTATTAAGACCGTATGACGCATCTACATTCTTTTCTATATTCAGTGGCTTGTAACTATCTAGATACCACATACCTCCCGCCAAAAAAATCTGTTCGGTAAAACATTGTTGCATTTTTCCGCATCGTGTACAAGACTAGAAGTGTTCGTGTTCTACAGTATTTTAGTTCTCAATTCTACGAAATGCTTTACGAGATATAATTTTAATCGATTCATTAGTCGGATATTCGCTTGTATAAGAATGTATATATATCAAAATCTGTTGTATTTCTTGAAGTGCTTATCCCACATTGTTTACTTCTAAAGATTTGACGGTACGAAATAATTTTTTCTTAAACGCGATTAGCGGCTCGGACAGAAAATATGCATCATAAATAAATGTTTCATTAACAACATTATTCAGTTTGAATTCAACGGTGGATGGAATATTCGACTCACAAAAACGGATTTGAGGAGAAATGTGATTCTATATCATGAACCACTGCCTAAAAGATAACGTGGTGTGGATTCTGGTGTACATAAAGAAAAATATCGTTTAAACCGTGTATAGCAAGTATTATTGATGTTTCAAGTTTTTATTAACAATGTCAATTTATTATAGAGTTTTGTTTTGTTCTTTATACAAAAGATATTGAAAAGATACATCACCGCATATACAATTCTACAAAACAAGCAATAAGATAAGAAAGACATCAAATGTAATTTTTTCATTGCGATCAAAATCTGTTTGAGGAAAATAATTTTTAACGTGTATACACAATGAAGAGTGTGTTCTTTTTGAAAACAAAAAAATGTCTACTATATCAGTAGCAGTAATTGTTGCATTGCTTTTTCTGAATGCTTCAGATCTTTTAGTGCATATTTATTGTACATTAGATGTTGACAATGAGATAAAATATACATAACCATTCTAATTAACGAACATGCATATACTCTTAAATATCCACACCAAAATTTATCAAATCAGAAAAGACAATATTATTTCGTTATCGATGAAAGTAGCAACTGAGTTCAACAATTCCACACTCATGTGATCTGTATCAAAATGTGTTTATCGACATTATTAAGGAGTTTCAGTACAGAAGTCAAAATATTAAGAAATTGATGAAATTTGGTGATAATGTTCTTCAACATCAAGTGCGAAAACTCAAATTTTTTCAAAATTTTCTTCTACTTAGTTATCGAGTAATTACGCATTAAAGCAGATTTCTCATGCCCGGAATGTATACCTATATATATGGAAACGCTATGCTTATACACGTAAACTTTAGTGATCAATTACTCGATAACTGTGTAGAAGAAAAATCTTAAAAAATTTGTGTCGTCAAATTTGGCACTAAAGAATATGTTCACCAAATTTTATAAAATTCTGAACTTTTTGAATTTTTTAATTTTTTTAGCATGGATTAGCATGGCAACATTGTATCGCCTGTACCGAAACTCCTTAATGTTGTAATTTTTTTCAATTGATTAAATTATTTCATCCATAGTTTTGATCGATCCTATTAATACAAAGGAAACTTGGAATTTGCATGCAGTCTAGCCTATTTATTTTCGTGTTTTTTTTTTTATTATAGGAAAATGCCACCTCAAAATCGTATACCAACATAGGATGCCATCAACTTGATCATCAAATATATTGACCACTTTCGAACTGATCAATTTCCTGCTTGGTCCAATGATATCTGGAAACAAATGACTAGAGACATAAATGGAAAATGGAATGCGGAATCTGTGTACACGAACGTTCGTAACGACAGAAGAAACATTTTGACGGAAGCTAGGAAAAAAATGAATATTACTATTCAGATAAATGCTAAGCAGAGCAATTATTTCCGTTCATCCGCAGAATCTGAAAGTATCGACACTGAAACCAATAGTGACAATTCAGTATCAGAATTCCTTGAAACGGAAATATTCGACTTGGTCCTCACGGAGGAAGAATGGATGGCCATAAAACCAAACGATGAAGAATCCATCGTGCAAGCTTCATCTAAAAACGTGAAACCCGCGTTAAAACCAAGGGTATGGACAAATATAATTGCAGAGGCATTCTGGCTCCAATATCGAATGCCCTGTGCTTTTGTATTCAAAAGAGCTGATGTTGCTTTATCGCCATTCGGCGATTCATATAACATTAAAACCATAAAAAAAAACTTAGAAACCGATGCCTGTTTCTTCTTATTTGATTCGAACAGCGAAATCAATTGAAAAAAAATTCATCTTATTTACGTGCAGCATTAAAATTTATTATATCAATTCGAGGCCAAGTATTTTCTAATGAATTAAAAAAAGTTACCACTTAAATTACGTGCAGCACTAAAATTTGTGATATCAATCGGTGGACAAGTATTTTATTAGTAACTCCAAAGTTCAACATTATGGAATTGTTCTAAGAAGCTTTTAAATCCAAGAATATCACATGCAAGCTAATCATTTCTTGCTCTATGGTGGCAGAGACTTATAAGAAAATCGATTCTTTTCAGACTTTCAGGAGCTTCTGATATTATTCACAATATTCGACGTCGATTGGATCGTTACAAATTATGTTTAAATATGAGTTAAAAGTACTTGTCCGGCCCATCACTTTCCATTAAAATTGTTTATTCAAATAAAAATCAGGGCTTTCCTAGAACTGATGGAGCACAAATATTCATGCAGAGGGAATTTAGAAAGTTATCTTCAAGTAATTTTCCCTCAAGTGCACTAATTTAATAAGAATGGAAACGAATTGTCCTGTATTATACAAGGGATGTTTTTGTGCATCGATAAATAAAAAACATTTTGCACATTAAATATGTTCAAGTTTCCAAAAATAAGTCACCAGTTTGTATTGGAATGACGGCAATTTTTACTTCTCACTTCTTCCAGCGAACGAATTTCATTTGGTATAACTAACCTATACTATTATTAAGAACATTAAACTAATAATAAATCGCATTTCAATACATTTTTAACCGGATTCTGCCGTACAATTTCGTTTTTTTATGATTGATTTTTATTTCAATAAATAGTGTTGGGCCGGACAAGTACTTTTAACTCATATTTAAACATAATTTGTAACGATCCAATCGACGTCGAATATTGTGAATAATATCAGAAGCTCCTGAAAGTCTGAAAAGAATCGATTTTCTTATAAGTCTCTGCCACCATAGAGCAAGAAATGATTAGCTTGCATGTGATATTCTTGGATTTAAAAGCTTCTTACAAGGAAAGGTTCTCTGCTGACGTCCTTCGATTTTGATGAAATTTAAAAATGTTATTCTACATCAAAATCTAAAAGACACGTATTTTTTTTTTATCGGCGGAAAAACGTTTCTAGGGGTTGAAATCACCCTTCAAAGTTGAGACCTCCGAGGGGTACTTTTCAGGTTTCACCTATTTTCACCTGAGATAATAGAATGCACCCAAATGGATAATTATCTTAATGATAAACGATGAAAAATGCAACTGGTTTCATATCGGAGGGTTGCATAGGAAAAAAGTTATAGGGGTTGAAATTCACAAAATCGTTATAACAAAAAAAGTATTGCACCTATCTCGATGAACTTAATTGCATTTCGAAGAGGGCAAAAAAATAGTAGATACGGGTTTTTGCGTTTTTCTCGCAAATCAAGTTAAGGGGGTGAACTACCCCTATATATGTTTACATCAAATCTCAATAAAACGGCAGTAATTTTTTGTTTTCCTTATTTCCTTTGGTCGTGATACGTTTTTCCTTATTGATAATTCTGACTGATTTATATTTGGCAATGAGGTAACACAGGCATACGATGAGAGCTTACACATATTCGTTTCGGTAGATAAGACCAAGATTTGGGATGACGCATAGAAAAATTGCGTAGTCAAGTAAAAAAAAAGAGAGCGTACAATATGCTTATACCTTTTATTGATAATATGTCAACAGCAATAAATAGAAGCGAATATATAATCGTATGCTCTATTAGCCGTTGTAAGTACTGCAGTAATGATAGTCATCGAAAAAGTGTTTAAAACATAGCGACTTTTTACACCAGGAACAGCGAACAATAGCAACATTTTCACATCCTGGAACTTCACAATGTGAGTTGCAAGAATCTCCAAATGCAAAGTCTACAGGATTTTCAAAATTGGCTGGTTTTTCTTCAATATAACCACTTTTGTACCAAGAATATTTGAAAAGATCGATATAACGTGGTGACGACAGTTGGTTATGAACGAGTGACTGCAGCTTTATGATATTATTTCTCAAATGCAAATCAATATTATAATTCATCAATAGACAAGTATCAGAAAAATGTCTAACAAAATTTTTCCATACTCGGAATCCAAAAACATCGAGGGGTTGGATTTTTCCGGTAGTTCCTTTAGGTATAATCATTACTTTGACATCTCTATTTGAAGGTTTTACATCAAGTACAGCTTGGGGACAGTGTCCAGTCCAAGAATCAATCAGTAATAAAGATTTCGAACCAATTTTCGGGAAAAACACATGCTGCAACCAAATTTTGAAATGATCTGAAATTAGAAAAACGTATTTTTTTCATTCGAAAAAATATCTATACACAAACAGTGGGTGTAATTTATACCTGAAGTAAGCTTCCCAGACTTGGATACTTCTATGTACACATTATCTGGTCTGAAAAGCGTTTTCTCCACTATTGGACCAATCTTGCCGGTTGGTTCTTTTAAAACCAAAAATAGAGGAGATAGCAGTTTGCCGTCAGCTGATATAGTCGGCTGAATCGTATAACTGTGGGTCGTAGATGAGACTGATTGTACAAGACATTGTACTTGCTTTTCTCCTTCGATTGCTAAAGTTCTTCCGGAATGCATTTCTAGCTGGAAGCCACTCTGATCTGCGTTGAATGTATTTGACAATTTGTATGTTGCAATATTTTGCTTTACGTCAAAGACAAATTTTTGAATTTGTTGTTCCAAGATTTCTCCATCTTCAATTGTTTTGGATGTAATGAACTTATTAATTTTTCTCGATACGATACGATGAGCCGCTTTAAATGATTTTATCCACTTAGGAGATGCTTTGAAACGAAAATCAGAATGCCCTATTTCTTTTTGAGCATGTAAGGCCCATTTTTTCAAATCGGAATCGTGCACTATTAAACCAGCATCCACAGCAGCTTTGAAATTTTCCAAAGTGTAACTACAAATTCGTGCTAATTTTTCTTTGTACGTCCCACCCTTGTTCGAATTGTGTGCCCACCGCTGCAACTGTCGTATAAACTTTTGTTTAACACTGCCCAGACTTAAATTTCCTTTCTTCCCGCTGCGCCAATACTGAACGGCCCTTAATTTGTACTCGTAAGATAAATCTTCGTCATCACGAGTGCATGTATCAGGCGGAAGTTCTGGTTCATGCAAGGCGTTTGCCCACTCCTTATCTTCAACAATTTCCATTTCCCAATCCTTGAACGGTTCTTCAAAATCCAAAGAATTTTCTTCTACCATTTCAAAACCACTGTATTCGTTCATTGCAGTCAACAAAATATTTTCAAAGTTTTCTTTCAACTGTATTTCATCGTTATTCACTGGCGAATCCGGTAAATGCATGACTTCAAAAGTTGCGAGAAGCATTCTAATAACGTTCAAAGGATTTATCTTCATTTTGATTAATACTTGCAACTTCGTTTTAAATAGTCTCGAATTGTAAGGCACTTCTTTCGTGTAGAATAAAAATAACCGACTGTGGTGAATATATTCCGCGATCGCAGTTTTATCACTGCTTCCGCGTCGTATTTCAAATCTAATTTTGGGAGCGAGTCACAGACTGAACAGAGATGACTTCCAAATAACACCGTCAAGTAAAGGGACGGGGGGGGGGAGTTGATGATAACTTGAATTGATGATAACTATAGAAATGTGTCAATATTTACCGAATTTTTGTGAAAAACATAAGGAATAGATATTTTTGGAATTTGTCTTGGGGGTTATTCAATATTAACTAATAAAAAAAATTGTTATCTGTAGAAGTTATCCCATTTTTCTTGCTCAATTAGGTAAAATCCATTGTTTAAATAAATTTTGAATAGAATCTTCTAAGTATAACTAGAAGAGTCAGATTGCCTTCAAATGAAAAATAAACCATAAGGATTGGACGCATACTTTAGGTTCTATAACTTTCACTAGTTATGAAAATGTAATTTCGAGAAAAATCTATCCATCATTTAAGATGTAAATATTGAAAATGTGAAGGAAAAACGTATCACGACCAGAAGAAATAAGGAAAACAAAAAATTACTGCCGTTTTATTGAGATTTGATGTAAACATATATAGGGGTAGTTCACCCCCTTAACTTGATTTGCGAGAAAAACGCAAAAACCCGTATCTACTATTTTTTTGCCCTCTTCGAAATGCAATTAAGTTCATCGAGATAGGTGCAATACTTTTTTTGTTATAACGATTTTGTGAATTTCAACCCCTATAACTTTTTTCCTATGCAACCCTCCGATATGAAACCAGTTGCATTTTTCATCGTTTATCATTAAGATAATTATCCATTTGGGTGCATTCTATTATCTCAGGTGAAAATAGGTGAAACCTGAAAAGTACCCCTCGGAGGTCTCAACTTTGAAGGGTGATTTCAACCCCTAGAAACGTTTTTCCGCCGATAAAAAAAAATACGTGTCTTTTAGATTTTGATGTAGAATAACATATTTAAATTTCATCAAAATCGAAGGACGTCAGCAGAGAACCTTTCCTTGTTAGAACAATTCCATAATGTTGAACTTTGGAGTTACTAATAAAATACTTGTCCACCGATTGATATCACAAATTTTAGTGCTGCACGTAATTCAAGTGGTAACTTTTTTCAATTCATTAGAAAATACTTGGTCTCGAATTGATATAATAAATTTTAATGCTGCACGTAAATAAGATGAATTTTTTTTCAATTGGTTTAGCTGTTCGAATCAAATAAGAAGAAAGAGGCATCGGTTTCTAAGTTTTTTTTATGGATGGAATTATCAGCAAACACGACACCATCAATGTACTTGTCCCAACCTTTTTTTCCCTAGGGGAAGTTTATGGTTTGATATCACGTCTTTTTTCCCGAAAGTTCCTTATTTATGTTTTGACGACTATATAATTTTAATTTTAATTTCTATGAATTATTTACGATTTAATACTTATAACATCGGTTTCCACGAAAAAAAGACCTATTTTTCGTCAAAATTGTACTGGAAATATTTCGTCACATGTCTATCCTTGGACTTTGGCGATTTTTTTCCTTGTACTCTAATATGTTTTGTCAATTAGGAACCCAAGATTGGAGGCCGAGATATGATTTTGGCTTGTAACATCTGATTCGTCGAAAAAAGACTGATACCGCACACTCAGTATACTAGTGAAGAGTATTATACACGAATGCTGTAGGATTGTAATATATTTGATATTTTCTTACGGTTCGAAATCATTTTCGTTGTGTGACTTAAGAAGTTTTGTTTACATTTTTTGTGGTGTAATAAGAAAACGGGCGATCATCAATGTAATTGTCCAAATTTTTTTTCTCCGAGTGAGGATTTTTACGGCTTGATATCAAATCTTTTTTCTATGGCAGTTCTAAACGACAAAAAATATTCTTAAATAAGATTTTCTAAAGTTAACCAATGTTTCTATTGTGATATTTAAAAATAAGTTTTCCAATGATTTTCTTTAAGTTTTGTATAATTTATAACAGTTTGATATTCTTCGAATGTTTGAAGTGATACCCTCAATTTTGCAACCATTTCGAACGTGTCCATAATTTTGTGGGATTAAAATCATATTCCGTAAGGTTTTTCAATATTTTGTATCATTGTGGAATTTTCCCCCGTCATTTATAAATTTTATTTTCAATAGTTTTGATGAAATCATTGTGAATAAAGAAAATATAAATATTTTTCAATGAAACGAATTTTTTGATTGATTTTCCTTAAAATTTGACAGAAGGAGAAAGAAAAAAATATATACAATGTTCACCAAGTCCACCAGAATTCGCAATTTTCACATATGTTTATTGAATTCTAATGCTAGCAATTTTTGTTTCATTAAAAAATGTGCTTCCAAGGACTTTTTCAAGCAATCTTTTTCATTCGTATTATCATACCCAGAGATAAAAGTTGACACACCCACGTTGATGCACAAAATTTTTAAACTCTGCATGTAGCCACCAAGGGTCAACCGGACAAAAGACAAACTATGAAGGGCGTCAAGACCAACAGAATTGTTTATTTATTAATATGTCCATTGCATTTTGAAAACATAACTTCTTATGTCATTCATAAATAGGCCATCGCTGACTTCTTGTATCATTTATCATTATTTTGAGTTATTTATTACTAGTAATCCATATCGTAATTCTATAATTCTTCTACAATTTTTATTAATTGTAAGTATCCATATTTCATAATCAAAAATAGGAAATGCTAATACCTAGCGTGCATGTCAATACACAGAATTTTCAAAGTTTGCAAGTATCCGCTGCGATTTATTCATCTACATTTTGATACAGAAAGAAAAAATTACCACCGACTCATAAAATTCATTATGCCAAAACTAAAAGGAAAAAAGACAGCGCACTTCAAAGTGAACAGAACTCAAAATTGTTTCATGTATCTTCGTTTATATATTGCAGTCGGAACCAAAAAGTGAAAAGATTGGCACACCTACACTTCACAGAAATATCAAAGTTCATAGGTATTCGCTGCATGCCAGTAATACAAACTTTGGTGCTATGGGGCAAACCACTTCAAAATTCCATGAACCACATTCTTGAAACTTATTATGTCACATTCAAGAAAAAAAGTGACAGATACGCTGCATGTTGAAGCAAGCAAAATGCTGTATTTTTGTATGTCTCCATGGTTATACGCAGACAAAATATTTGATCACATCCAAAAATTATCAGTAGTAGACTTACACACATGAATTTTTCAACCCATGATGCCAATCGCAAACATTGTCTGGAAATACTCAACATACATGTCGCTTCATGACTTTGTCGCACTTTAGAGGTGTTCATTGCATTTCGAAGATACGAATTTTGATATCATGAAAATTAACCATAATAAATTTCCAAATTCATTATGCAATAAGTCAAGTGAATATATCCATGCACTTACATGGCCCAAAGATTTTTCTAAAACTCGGGTGTATAAAAACAAGGAATCATGAAAACTTTTTGTTATGAATTTTCCAATTTATTGAAATCAATATGAGGAAATAGATACGGAAGTCACTCGAATTGTCTAGAGAATGAATAGAAATTGGTATGGATATACTGTAAGCTAAGGAGGTGGGAAAAAGGGCCCGGTGAACACAGCCAAACGAAATGAAAGAAAATATGACAACAATACATTGAATTAGACACTTTTACTTGACCAACGTTTTTCAAACTTTATTTGCATTCATTTACATACAACCACGCATATTTTTTCTATAATGTAATTACACAACATAAATTTTCTGTTTGGAAAGAACGTTTGAGAGGTTATAATGAGCGAAAGTTTATTTTTCTCACATAACTCCCGTTGAAAATGTTTAAAGAACCAGAATCAGGATTGCAACAAAATTATGTCATAAATAAACGTAAAATCAAAGAATTTGTACAAGGAGAAATTTCCCAATACTAATATATGTCCTATATAACAAATACTCGCGAACCGATTGCGATGAGGGTAAACTAATACCCACATGGTTTTCACAAAACTTACATAACATTTTTTTTATAGTCATATAAGAATTTTGAATCGAATTCATACAGATCGCACTGTTTCTCCGAAATTTTATCATTTAGATCGCTGTTGCTATTAATTTGATCATACCATCAAAAACTGACAGATGGTTGAACAATATATCACGCCATGAAGTCACTATATATCTGGTTTTCGTAATGCACTGCATGTATGACACCACATACCACTATTTTGAATAAAATAAATACATATTGAACACTTGATTAAATGAAAAATATTTTTTTTTTCACCCCGCACTTCGTAATGTCGGAAATCCGATTATTATAACATCAAAAGCTGACAGCTGACTGATGGGCCTGATGGGATTGTATATACAGTGAACGACAAAAGTATTCATACAGGGGATAAATTTTTAAAAAATAAGAAATAATTTTTCAAATTGATATATTTATTCAGATGTGTGATATCCCATTTCATGTCCTGATAGTAACGCTAACATATGTATAAAATCGAATTTTTTATCTGGCGTTTTGTAGCTAATATTTCAAAAAGTTACCATTAGCGCGAGGACAAAAGTATTCGAGCACTATAAGTTTATGATGCAACATTGTAAACAATCACGTTCGAACAGGATTTTTCGGCATGGACTGGGTGTCAGTGAAGATTCTTTGTTCAGTATTAAACGCATTGTCCGTTTAACGATCAGTTTCATCGTTCTAACTTCGAAGTATGGGGCGAAAAAGTAACGAAACGAGTTTAAGTGAAAGAAAAATAATAATGAATTTATATAAACAAAACAAGTCTTATGCAGACATTGCAAAGATCGTGCAGAGAAGTTGATCAACAGTGCAAAGTATAATAAAAAAAATTTTTGGATACGGGAATATTGAAAAATTTACACAGAAGTGGCCGACCACGAAAACTGTCTTCCCGCGATGAACGAAAAATTGTGCGACGAGTAGAAGAAAACCCCGCAATAACTGCATCAGAACTTGCGTCGGAGATCGAAGAATATGATGGAAAAAAAGTACATCCTAAAACCATTTGCAAAATTATACGACGAGCCGGGTACAATAGTAGAATTGCTAGGAAGAAATCCTACGTTAGCGAGGTGAATAAAAAAAAAAGACTAGCCTTTGCCCAGGAGTTTGTAAATTACGATACAGAATTTTGGAATAATGTAATATTTTCGGATGAATCAAAATTTAATATTTTTCACTCGGATGGTCGTTTGAAAGAAGTGAAGAAAACCCAACACTGAATTGGATTCAAAGCGTACGAAGCATACGATCAAACATGGTGGTGGGAATGTTATGGTATGGGGGTGTATCGCAGCATCAGGTGTTGGAGAATTAGTTATCATTGATAAAATTATGGATAAACAGTTGTACCTCACAATCTTGAAAGAAAATTTGAAAATAGCTGCCGATAAACTAGGAATGAAACCGGGATATTATTTCCAACAAGATCAAGACCCCAAACACACGGCTTACATAGTGCGTACGTGGCTTCTATATAACGTTCCTTATATTTTGCCAAGTCCACCACAATCACCGGACTTGAATCCAATAGAGCACGTGTGGGCTGAACTTCAAAAACGTGTACGAAAGCATCACATTACATCCAGAAGTCAACTAATAGAGATTTTGAAAGAAGAATGGCACAAAATCCCACCTGAATTTATCAAAAAAGTAGTAAATTCTATGCCTCGAAGGTTGCAAGATGTTATCAAGCAAAAGGGCCTTTCCACAAAATATTAATAATGTGTTTTTCGTAAAAGTTGCTGAAGTACGAATACTTTTGTCCTGGTCGTTATAACTTTTTTCAGTGCTTACGCCTTATTAAAGAGGAGTTGAAAGATTTTTCACACACAGTAAATTATGTCAGAATATAAGTAAAGAATAACACTGCACACATTTGAATAAATATAAGAATTCAAAAAATTATTTCTCATTTTGTTTAAATTTATCCTCTGTATGAATACTTTTGTCGCTCACTGTATAGGTATATATTCATAAACTTTATTCCGCTGGAACGGTACAGCGAGTATCCTGACCAATCACAACTCATTATTTCTGTAGCTGGGATCCCGGGACTCGAGCTTCCATAGAAATGGGTTATAGCTGGCATCAAGAGGCCTTTGATGGTGTTCTGTACAGACACGGTAAATCCATAAATGTGTTAGTAACTTTTGCATAATCTTGAGCCTGTGCAAAATTTTTTCTCAGCATTCACGCTACTGATCGTGTTGGTTTCGTGCTCATTCGAAAGGGATTTTGAAAATTAGTCTCCAAACCAATTTTTGATTTATAAAAAAATCTCCTGAGCTCTGCAATTTTAGAAAATCACATGCCAGTTTTACACTCACCACCGCGAATCGTTTTATTCAGAGAAAGTAACTCGGTGAGCCTCGGGCCGGCAGACGACAGGGCTGTCAATGTACTTGTCCCGAGACTCTACCAAGTCTCTTGATACGTAGGAAATGCAAATGTTCATCATGCGGAAATGATTTTCATGGGTATGCCGAAAAAAAGTTGAGCGAGAAGGGGATAACAATTCAAGTAAAAACACGAGACACGCGTATGAATTCACATAAGATGACAAAACGATGAATGAACAGCGTCGTGAAAAAGTGAAAAAAGAATTGAAAAATGAAAGCTCTTCAGTATGGAGGAAACGTTACGCGAGAGAACATATGCGTGTTGGCGAGACTGAGCCTTTACAGTTACCTAGTGAAAATGTTGTACGTCAAGCGAGGAAAGAAGCGATTGATGATCAATACGGTATAAAAAAGTCTGATAGACAAGACATCATTAAGACAATTAAAAACATCACACAAACTCCAGAATACTATGGCTTTATTCGCAATCTTGCACTTGATCCGTTCTTTATGTTCTACAGGACACCAGCTCAACTACACGCATACAAAGAATGTCACCGAATTAATAAGAAAAACTCATTAATTAAAGTAAACGCAACAGGAAGTGTCGTTCGTAAAGTGGATCATGAAGACGGTACACGGTCCGCTCATATTTTTCTCTATTCTATTGTCATCAATTTCGAGGGAACCACGATTTGTGTTGAGCAAATGCTGTCGGAGCAGCACAATGAGCCGTTTGTCGAATATTGGCTGAAAAAGTGGGTGCTGAGCGGAGCGCCTTGTCCAAACGAAGCGGTGTGTGACTATTCCCGAACTCTACTATCTGCTCTTTGTCAAGCATTTAACGGAGAGTCATTAAAAAAGTATATTGCGAAACATTTTGATGCCATGCTGAATGATCTTCCTGGAACAGTGAGGCCGACAACGCTTTGTCGCATTGATGTCGCCCATGTCATGTGTGCAGTGCGTCAATGGCCGTGTTTTCACAAAAGAGCTCTGCTTGAAGTAAAAGGATTCTACCTTTTTTGTGTTGGACTTCTCATAGATTGTAAAACTTTGAACGACTTTGAAGAAATTTTGACTTTGACTTGTATCGTGGTACTTCAAAAACACGACGACGGCGGCATCAATCTGAGAGAAGCAAAAACAACGAAAGAGGCTCGGCAAAAGCTTGAAGATCTCATTGCTTATCGAGATATAGTTGTCAAGGTTCAAACAGTGACTCAGTGCGAATCACAAACCAAAAATGAGTGTAAGACTGAAAAAAAAGACATGGTTGAACCAGAAAACGTCAGTGAGTTCGATACATCGTCCAATACTGGAGATCGCCTCAACGCTTGGCTCGACAACATTGTTTCTAAAGCAAAAGAAACTATGCACGGCGGAAAAGATTTAAACTCTTTTTATCAACCGATGTTCCTTGAAAGTTTGGTGAAACTCTGTAGAGTATTCCCATTGTGGAGCAGCGTAGGATTAGGCTACAACGCATTTCGCGCCTCCTCGAGTCATGCTGAGGGATACTTTAACGACCTGAAAACTAGGGTGTTTGCAGGCTTGCTTCCTCTTCGAGTCGACAAATTTATAAAACGTCATTTAGACGACATAAAAGGAGCAACTTTGCTTTTTTCTCCGAACATCATTGCTTTTTGTAATACACAAGCAAGTGAATCACCAATTACTGAGTTCGGTGCTCCCGCCACAAAAGATAGCATCGACAACATTGTTGAAATCACCACAAATGATTTAGGGCAACCTCTAATTGATAAAAAAAAGAACTGTTTAAAAACTGAAAAAAAGAATTGATAAAAAAAAGAAAGGCCTCAGAAGAGCGATATGCACAGCAAAAATTCAATGATTCCCACGAGGTTCCCAGTGATGAACTTCTTGAAATTGATTCAACCACAGTGGTTGAAGAGGAGAGCATCTCCTCGACAGGAGAAATTGGTTTCCTCAAACACGATCACTTGTACAGCAAATCAGAGGAATTAGAAAATACACAAAGCGTAAACAAAAAGCTTGACCACGACGTTTTCATATCAGAGGTACAATTGACGTCGATTGAGTCTCTGGAAGAAGAACAAAAAAGTAAGGAGGGCCCAAAAAGCAAGTCGGTAACAGCTATTGTGGATGAATCCTCGAATGTCAAAAAAAAGGAAAGTATTTCAACAACTGCCCGGAAATTCGGCAACGTAACAAACTGCTGGGAACATCAATAAAGCCGTCGATTTTATTGAATGGTTTCATTTGTCCACAAGTCAAAATCGAGGCAAAATCGTATTTTATTCAAAATACCTGTGCTTTCGATTCAATGATTCACATATTAATGACGGCTGCAATCGATAACACGCAATATGCCTATTTTCTAAAAAAACTCAAAAAACGCCACTCTACAATTCGTGCATTTGTTAATCGAAGAAAGTATCTAGACGGCAACTTTCGTTAACAGAGCACGGATATTCCAAAAAATGTCAAAAGTCGACATACTTATGAAAACGAATGAACGAGTAATATCGTACAAGATCGATGCGACAACTAACATCGCTAATATGGCTCAAAATCTATTAGCTTCCGTCCCCAGTATTTCGAGGACGATCCTATGTCCTAGCTGCGGAACGTATCCAAATTCGGGTATATCGATAGCACCAAATCATCGAATTATTTTAAGGCAAGATTTCGGGGCCCTCGAAAAAACTTTGGACTTTCACTTCACACTTTTCAACGTTTCCTGTCAAACTAATGGATGCACCGCAAAGACAACGGTTACAAGCGAAATGAATGAACACTTATTCATCGAGCTAGACATTCGTGCGAGTGTTAAGTTTTCAGAAGGCTTACATTGCATGTTAAAAGATATGCCATACAAACTTCAATTCCAACAGCCGAATAACGTGATTTCAAACTACATGTAAGCTAAATCAACAGGTCTAATGAATACCGTTGAATGTTTTCTGTAGGTCATTCACTTGTGTGATTGTGTCTTTATTTACTTTTCAGACTCGTTGGAATCATGGCTTATTTACCCGGTCATTACATAGCGTACTGTCGACGATCTGCTGGACACTGGCAGCTGTTCAACGATATGAACGACAAGAGCAAATCTATTATTGCTTGTAAATCCAGTACGGACAGTGAGCCTCATTACGCTGTGTACATCCATTCGAACGAACTGAGGGAAAAATAATTCTCTGTCACCGTGGAGTAACGAATGACTTTAGCTTTCATGTGATTTTTTTGGATTTAAAATCTTCTCAGAACAATTTCATAATGTTGAAATTTGGAGTTACTCATGAATTACTTGTCCCCGAATGATATCATGAATTTTAGTGTTGCACGTAACTCAAGTGGTAACTTTTTTCAATTTATTAGAAAATACTTGGCCTCGAATTGATATCATAAATTCTAATGCTGCAAGTAATTTAGATCGAATTTTTATTCGATTGATTTTCTTGTTAGAATTAGATAAGAAGAATGGAGCATTGTTTTTCAAAATGTTTTCAAGTGCGATATTTCGGTTTTTTATTTCTCATATTTTATTTGAATTTTTTTCACTTTACAAAATAATTATAGATTCGTATTTTTTTTTCAATGTGATGTTTTTTCAGGGTTTGTGAAATTTTTTTCGAATTGTTCTGTTGAAATTATTTACAGTTGGTTTCATAATTTTTTTAAGGATTTTTTTTACATTTTTCGTTTTATTCAGAGATAATATAGTCTCGGCGAGAGCCTCGGGCCAGCAGACGACAGGGCTGTCAATGTACTTGTCCCGAGACTCTACCGAGTCTCTTGATGTACTTGTCTCAGAGTCGCTGCCGCGTCTCTAGAAACGCTGTCGCTCCGGTAAAGAGTCTCTGGCAGCAAACTTGTCATATATATATGTCGTAGTATGCATGATAAGCATCATTTGATAGAAAAATAATTGAATGAAGCGTCGAGCGAGATTCGAAGAGCATTGAAATTACGTTGCTAAGCAACGAAAAATAGAACGCTCGAGTGAAATCAAAGACGTTCGAGAACGAATCGAACAGCCGTCGAGATCACTACGCTTCATAAATAAATAAAATGTTTAATTGAGTTTGTTTATCGAAATGTAAATCAATAAATTTAATTATAATAATTTCAAATAGTGACTGAATTATAATACTTCAATAAATAAGTGAACAAATTACGTGAATGTGATATTTATTTTTGTGCCATTCTCCGACATCAGAAGTGGGATACGCATCTCCTCTCATACAAGACAATGACTAATAAAGAAGAAGCAAGATGGAGAATGATATTAGAACAACAAAATCAAAACTTTTTGGCACTGTTAGAAGCAGTGAAAAATCTAACAACAAACAACCGTATTTTTTTACCGGAATTCAACCCTGATGTTCCGAATACTGATGCTCAAGCATGGATTTCAACCGCTGATATATGCATCGCAGATAATCCTCTTCAAAGCGGACAATTAATGATTGCACTCTCTCGAGCCTTAAAAGGACAAGCTTCAACTTGGTTATCACAAGTTTCGTTTCCTGGGATAACATGGGATGAATTCAAAGAAATCTTTAAAGCACGGTATGATTGTCCCCAAACTACAGCATCATTTTTAATTAATTTACAAAATGGAAAACCTTCTGAAGGCGAGTGTCTCGCGGCTTACGCTGCTTCTCTGATGACATCATTAATGTCTCGTTGGAAGAATATGTCAAACGAACAAATTGCTGTATCCACCGTCCTAGCTCACATCTCTCAATTGGAACCACGAGTTCAACGTCTTGCTTATACAACGGAGATTGAAACAAGAAATAAATTACAACAAGAATTGAAAGCAATATCGTTCATCAAACGAAAATCATCAACATCACCTATCGAACGTGAAGGATTTGAAAACAAACGAACTAAATTCACACCATCGACTTCAATCATCAAATGTTATACATGTGGAAAACCAGGCCACAAACCTTCGACGTGTCGTATGAAAAACATCTACCGAAAAGAAGATCAGCGACAAAGGACTTCACAGATCGAATCATCTAACAAGAACACGAACGACAAGACAACCATCACATGTTTTAAATGTCAAGCCATCGGTCATTATGCTTCGTGGTGTCCTAAAACCACCAATCAACATAATAACACTGTTACTGGAAAGACTACTGAACGACGAATAGATATGTGTAATATCAATGGATCTTCAAGCAATCTACGGCATTCGAGTGAGAATTTTTCATTTCACTACGATTCAGGTTCAGAATGTTCGCTTATTAAACACTCCATATCATGTCAATTTAAAGGAAAAAGATTTAATAATGTTGTTAATATGACTGGAATTGGACAAACAAAAGTTGAAAACACTTCACAGATATTAAGTGTAGTTGAAATAGATGACATAACTGTCGAGATTCTTTTTCACGTTTTACCTGATCATTATCTACGTCACGATATTATGTTAGGTCTAGAAATTTTGAATCAGGGATTATCTATATATATGACATCTCAACAATTAAAAATAATGAGAGCCCCTACTGTCAATATGTGTAATATCATAAAAAATGTCGAAATTAATTTTGAAAATATTGATACAGACATATCAGAACAACTAAAACCAAAATTGATTACAATTTTCCAAAAATTCGAAATTTTTTTTATTAATGGAACACCTCGTCAACCTGCTCAGACTGAACCAATGCAAATACGGTTGAAAGACCCAAATAAAACAGTTTTTCGACGTCCTTATAGATTATCAACAGAAGAACGATCGATTGTACGTAACAAAATTAATGAACTCATCGATGCAAACATTATTCGTCCTAGTTCTTCTCCATTTGCGAGTCCCATATTATTAGTAAAAAAGAAAGATGGTTCTGATCGAATGTGTGTCGATTATCGTGAATTAAATGATAACACTATTCCAGATAGATATCCACTTCCTCTTATATCAGATCAAATTAATAGATTACATGGAGGTAAATATTTCACAAAGTTAGATATGGCTAGTGGATTCCATCAAATTCCTATTCATCCGGATTCAATTGAACGTACCGCGTTTATAACACCAGATGGACAATTTGAATATCTCACTATGCCATTTGGACTTAGAAATGCACCTTCAGTATTTCAAAGAAACGTAAATCAAACACTAGGAGAACTAAAGAATACTTTCGTAGTTGTATATATGGATGATATTCTTATAGTTGGAACGACTTTTGACGAATCTTTAGATAGATTAAATCAAGTCCTTGATGTTTTAACCAAATCAGGATTTTCACTGAACAAAAAGAAATGTTCATTTTTAAAACAGAAAATAGAATATCTTGGTTATGAAGTAAGTAATGGCGAAATCGGACCTAATCAAAAGAAAATAGAAGCGCTCATAGCCTTACCTCCTCCTCAAACTGTGACTCAATTACGTCAATTCATTGGTCTAGCATCATATTTTCGTCAATTTATTCCCAAATTTTCTCAAATTATGGGTCCTTTATACGCATTGACAACAATTAAAACAAAAAATCTTGATTGGAAACATTCACATGAAACTATCAGAGAAAAGATCACATCAATTCTAACTAATGAACCAGTTTTGATGATTTTTGATTCTAATCTTTCCATTGAATTGCATACCGATGCTAGTTCAATAGGTTATGGTGCAATTTTAATGCAGAAAAAAGATAATAGATTACATGTTATCGCTTATTTCAGTAAACGAACAACAATAACGGAATCAAAATACCATTCGTATGAATTAGAAACTTTAGCGGTTGTGAACGCAATAAAACATTTCCGTCATTATTTATACGGACGCTCATTTACTGTAATTACAGATTGCAATTCATTACAATCATCACGTAAAAAGATAGATCTCACTCCTAGAGTACATCGATGGTGGCCCTTCTTACAAGCATTTGATTTTGAAATAATTTATAGAGATGGAAAATGCATGAATCACGCAGATTTTCTTTCAAGAAACCCCTTACCCAGTTTATCGAATCAAACTTTTGAAAAAATTATAGAGAAACGAGTAGATATTAATACTCTTTCAGAAAATTGGCTATTAGCAGAACAACAACGTGATCGTGAAATTACACAGATAATCAAAGATTTGAATGATAACAAAATTAATGAAGAAATAGCTAAAACATATGAACTACGCTCAGGAATTTTACATCGTAAAATCCAGAGAAACGGTAAAACACGATGCTTACCCATAGTACCTCGAGCATTAAAATGGTCAGTTATTAATAGTATACACGAAAGTATAATGCATCTTGGCTGGAATAAAACACTCGAAAAAATTTATGAACAATTTTGGTTTGAAAACATGTCCAAATATGTTCGAAAATTTATTGATAATTGCGTTCCATGTAAAATTTCGAAATCACATTCAGGAAAAATTGAAGCTGAATTACACCCTATTCCAAAAGTCCCAATTCCTTGGCACACTGTGCATATTGATGTTTCAGGCAAACTGAATGGGAAAAATGAAAAAAAAGAATACGTTTTTGTTTTAATCGATGCTTTCACGAAATACGTGATTTTAAATCATACATTACGAATTGATACTAATAGTAGCATTGGAGCATTAAAAATGAGTATCTCAATGTTTGGTCCTCCAACACGCATTATTGCCGATCAAGGTCGCTGTTTTGCAAGTACAGAATTTCGCGAATTTTGTAACAATCGCAACATAAAATTACATCTAATTGCTACAGGAAGCTCTCGTGCTAATGGACAGGTGGAACGTGTTATGGGAACCTTAAAAAATATGTTAACTATTGTAGAAGTGAAAGAAAATCATTCTTGGAAAGATGCCCTCCCAGATATACAATTAGCACTCAATTGTACAATGAATCGAGTCACTAAATTTAGTCCCTTAGAATTAATGATCGGTAAAGTTACTAGACCATTAAACCTAATGTTGTCTGATATTGACGAAGCAGAAATCGATATTACCGAAGCAAGAACACAAGCTGTAAATAATATTAAAAAAATATCGCAATATGACAAAACTAGATTTGATAAAAATAAATCAAACGTAAATAAATTTTCAATAGGTGATTTTGTTCTATTACAAAATGAAGAACGTAATCAAACTAAACTCGACGCAAAATACAAAGGACCTTACAAAATTATTGAATTATTAGAAGGAGACAGATATGTTTTGAAAGCTCGTAATTCGAATCGGACGTATAAATATGAGCATGATCGAATAAGAAAGATGCCTGAAGGTTATGTGTTTGAAAAAGAAGATGAGATTGATAAAGTGTAAACTACATGCATTGCTCAAATTAATAAAAAAAAAAAGAGTATTGATGACACAGTTTGTAGCCGTAGCTCAATAGAAATCGGTATCTCTTCAATGTAGACCGTGAGTGCGCGGTGTGCGACTGTAAATCAGTTAGACAAAAATAAAAGTTGGTATCACTGGATGGAAGTGATTGTTGATGATTAATATTACTGGATGGAAGTCTGGTAATAGTAATTCGAAATGTTTAAAAAAAAAAAAAAAAAAAAATGAATTTTAAATAGTCGCCGGATAAAAGCGATTTACATATTAATTGAGCCATTTGTTTAGTGTAATAAATGAAATATTCAAATGTAAAAATATAAAATTATGTATAAAACGTTGCTTATTACATTATAAAAAAAAAAAGTTTCATTTATTTTGTCAGGATGGACGAAGAATTCGATACTCTCGCTTAATTTAATTTACAGATAAATCACACGAGGACGTGTGAACTGTCAGAATGGCCGTGTCGTAGTATGCATGATAAGCATCATTTGATAGAAAAATAATTGAATGAAGCGTCGAGCGAGATTCGAAGAGCATTGAAATTACGTTGCTAAGCAACGAAAAACAGAACGCTCGAGTGAAATCAAAGACGTTCGAGAACGAATCGAACAGCCGTCGAGATCACTACGCTTCATAAATAAATAAAATGTTTAATTGAGTTTGTTTATCGAAATGTAAATCAATAAATTTCATTATAATAATTTCAAATAGTGACTGAATTATAATACTTCAATAAATAAGTGAACAAATTACGTGAATGTGATATTTATTTTTGTCCCATTCTCCGACATATATATAAATGTACTCGTCTCAGAATCGCTGCCGCAACTTTAGATAATTCGAATTATCACTGAATACTTAGCCTCGAATTGATATCATAAATTTTAATGCTGCACGTAACCTAGATGGAATTTTTTTTTTCAATTGATTAGCTGTTAGAATAAGATAAGAAGAAGAGGGTATCGGTTTCCGAAATGTTTTCAAGCGCAATTTTTCGGTTATTTATTTTTCACGTTTTATATGAATTTTTTTCACTTTCAAAATAATTACAGATTTGTATTTGTTTAAATGTTTTTTTCATGCTTTGTGAATTTTTTTCGAATTGTTGTATTGAAATTATTTACAGTTGGTACCATAATTTTTTTTTTACACTCTTCGTGATATGATTTATTTATTTGTCTATCAGAATCAAATTAGGAAAATGGGAAATCGGTTTTTAAAATGTTTTTAAGCAAGATCTTCGGGTGCTGTCGAGTTGTAATGTATTTGAATTTTTTTTTGAATTTTCATTGCGAGGTTTGAGAATTTTTATTCACATTTTTGAGGTTAATGCGAAAACGGGCGATCATCAATGTATACTCATCCGATTTTTTTTCCCGAGATGAGATTTTCATCATTTCAATAATTCATATTCTAAATAATTCTAAATTTCTTATACAAACTATCATACAGATAGAAAAATATGTAAGGAATCCATAGCGACAATAAAAATAAAGCATTACTGAAGCTTTTACCTTTTACTATATAACCGCGATTTCTCAGAGGTCTGGATCAGTCCAAATTTCGAGTGTCCTAATTTGCGCCACTAGACAATACAGTCAAGCTATGGGAAAACCTCAGCATTTCAAATTACCTTGCAAGAGCCCTGAAATCGTTCAATCATTCGAGAAAATTTCAACACATTCTTATAAAAATTGTAAATTACTAGCCACAAACGCGCAGACAATAACGAAAAAATTTTCTTATTTTTCAGAATCGAAACGTGAATAAGCATAATAATAAACTTTGTCTAGCAAAATTTGTAAATATTCAGAATTTTATAGTAAAGTAGTCCGAGAAGGAAACAAACGAAAAGGATAATCAAAAGATTAATGTATGCACTTCAAAGACTACTTTATTCAGAGTTGAGAACAATTACAATATATACTAGCTCGTCTTCAACATTTTGGCCGTTGCTCCCATGGATAACTCGTACAATTAAATATTCAACCACAGGATATTTACAAATTAGACAGGAATGCATTTTTTAGCGTTTCATTATTTCTTCGAATGGGAAAATTCACATCCATCACGTGTAAAATATCAGTTCTGGTATTTGGCCATCTTCTAGTGAGGTCCCATTGTTATCACCAGCTGCGAAACTGAACTGGAATCTTAATTTTTCTTTTCCTGAATCACAGTCCACGGTCACGCGACGCAAACCCTTCGTTCCGTAGTGAGAATCTGGACCCTGTTTCAACAATGATTAAGTTCCCTCACAACCTTGAACGATTTTTGAACACATTTCGAGCCCAATTACAGGACTACTATATATTTTTAGCATGTTTATTTGGGTTTGTTTGGACTACTATATATTTTTAGCATGTTTATTTTAGATCGTTTCTGCACAAAAATGAATACGATAACGAACACAAAAATAAACCATCGTCATGATCAGAATAACATTCAAGGATGACTAGGCTTCGGAAAATAAAAAATCGAAACGTTCTGCAGTAACAGAAATTGCTATGGACAATTAACGTCTAACAAACCTTGAATTTCGCGGAGGCAGTGTAAATGGTGTTCGCTATAATTTCGACAGGTTCCTTGAACGTCAAACGATACGTATAGTTCGATCCATCACAACTAAAACTCGTTGCATTCGTAGCAATAATTTTCCCCGAGGCCGTGTGAATGAGCTCTATCAAAACTTCATATTCTGCGGGTCCGTATGCACTTCCGTAAACACCGTAGCCAATCAGAAATATCCTTCTATCTACGCTGAAACTAGAAAAAGTACTAATAATCATTCATGAACGAATAAAATATCAAATACGTACAGCGTTAAAATATACACAAGCCAAAATCGCCTTTAATTCCTTTCTTTAAATTTGCTCTAGCAAATTTTTCTTTTGCGTTTTCTCAAAACTTCCTGTAATTTTTCCGAGTTTTCATGATCAGATATGACTATGCACCACTGGGTGGTCCTTATTTTGGGTTGAAATTTTTTTTTTCGAATTCAACCCCCAGTTTAACTCCAAATTAATAAAAAAAAAGATGTGAAAAAGCTGCGGCCTGTGAGTTGACGGAAAGGGATGCCGGCAAGCACGATTTGAGGAAGAAAAAGCAATTCATGTTACAGTGACGTTATTTTTCCATGTGCAAGTAGTTTTTTTTGTACAAACTATTTAGTTACTCTTGTAGTAATGCAAGGTTATCGAAATCATCAATCAAATACGTCAGAAATCAAGAATTTATCAAAACCACAAGATGAGGTGTTAAGATTTTAAAGCTAAACTGATTAGAAAATCACACGTATAAGTGTATGATTTTTTTTCCGTGAAATTTCTTTCACAATAATATCTTTGCAGGAAAATGAAAATTTCAATACAAGAGCAAGACGATGAATAATTCTTCAACTTTCGAATATTTTTATTTTCCGAACAGTAAGTTAAGTTTTTTTCGCTAGGCTATTTCGTTTTCAATTATGCTTCGATACTTCAGCTATTTTTCATCTTCTTCTACTCACCTGGATGTACCAAAATGGTAATTGTATGAAACCCTAGTGATAAAAAATGGAAAACTAGCATTTATGAGAAGTTTGATTCAACGATTCTCAAAAATTTCATATAACGAAAGAGTAAATGTTTTATGTCTCAACAAATATTAATCTGAGCGATTGAGTTTATGAGACTTTTTTTGTAATAAATTGAATTTCCTACAAGTTCGTCATTCACATTTTTTTCATAAATCCAGTCACTTATGAAATAACGTCAAAAAAATGAGAATTTTTTGCAAAAATCAGATTTAGCAACCTGTACCATCTTACAGGCGCAGATTACAGCTACGTCATCATAGGCACTTTTGTAGAGTATTCAATCCTGAGTAAATCGCGCCTTGATGCAATATATCATACAACGCCGCTGAGATATAGATATTTCAAAAAATGAAATCAAAGTTTTCACATTTTTTCTTTTATTCATTTAGAGTCGAACTGGGGGTTGAATTTAAAAAAAAATTCAACCCAAAATAAGGACCACCTTAATGCATCACTCATCATTCTCTTAACTAGGGAAGAACGAAAAAATTTGAAGTTGTATGTATCCTTGGGCTGAATACTAATCATATATTATTTACGAACCGTATTCGGTCACTTGTACCACTATATCCCCACCGACGATCTGTATGTTGAAACCTAGATACTGTCAATTCTTTGCCTAACCGTCGACATCGGGGCATAGCTTCGAACCCGACTGGAGGTTTCGGATTCACAGTAAAATATAAAAACAGCGAGACTACCTGCGGAAAGACAATATTTATTGATATTTCTCATATATAAACAGAGTTTAAAGAATTGGACATTTAAGGGATTTCAAATGTATAATGAATTGCCCGAAAATATAAAAAATGCAAGAAATTTAGAAACTTTTTAATGACTGATGATAAAATGTGTGAAAATAGAGGAAACGCGAGAAAAGAACCAATATTGAAATTGAATTGAATGGAAATAAATATTAAATAGATATCTACATAATATGTATTCACCAGGGAGTACGCTGAATAAATTCAATTAATCAATCATTGTAAGGAGTATGTTTTTGAGTAACTGTTATTGGTGGTGGCGATTTCGAGGTTTAAGATTAAAAATAAAAGCAATTACGTTTTTGTTATCCTGCATCATGACACTAACCCAAAATCTTTTATTTAGATAAGTAAATAACTTTGGAATTGATTAGATGCTGTGAAAAAGCTGTTTTCGAAAGTAAATGATCATTATCACTGTTTATTGTAGAAAATTACTTCTCTGTCGGTAAGTAACCCGCTCTGTGCTGGACCAGCAGCAAATTCTTCAACAGACATAAGTGGGAATCGAACCAGAGCTAAAGCTCGCCCGAGAACGGATCTCTGGTTTTCAGGAGTCACAGGCAATTGTTGTCTCACACATTCAGCTTCTGACCACCTGAGAATATCAATAATGCAGTTGAAACCTGTACTAATTTTCTTGACAACATTGGTAGGCATTCAATTACCAATATTACTATTTTCCTTACCTCACAACAGCTTGGAAAATTCTGGATTCTCTAATTCGTAAAGTGTCTCGTTCGAGGACAACCATCAACGTATCTATATCAATGTCAGTGAATCCATCAGCGTTCAGAGCATCAGTTGTGAATTTGTCAATTGTATCCAGGCATACAGAAGCAAGTTGAGGCTCGTCAAAGAGTCGAGCTTGCGTCAGAAGCATAAAAGCATTATCGCTTGTTAAATTACTGCGAAGAAACTCAACACAGTGTTTTTCCAATGGAGACACAGCATATTTCTTAGCTGTGTACAAAGTGGTCATAACAGTTTCTGGGCCAATATGCAATTCATCAGTGTATAAAAAAAGCAACACAGCTAAAAATGCAATGGGCTCAACATCAGGAACTTCAATTTCTGGTGATGCAGTGGCCAGTGTTCCATTGAACATTGCATCAAATACAGCGCTACCCGAAGACAGAACCAATTTGTGTGCTGGTATATGCTGCTGCTGAGATCCTCGTCCAACGAGAAATTGAACATCTGATAGAATTTTATTGTTGAAGAGAAACGCAAATCTTTCCTTTATGGTAGCTTTGCTACCTTGCCAATTGTAAACTGCCACATCAGAATAATGAACTTGAGCATTTTCCAGTGGTAATTCATTGGAAGAACGTGTCTCCGGATGCAGAGTATTTATGGAATTACTGGGTGGGCGGCTGAAAATCAATTTTACTCATCATCATAATCTGGCAATCTAGGAAATGAGCTGTATAATAATAATTTATATCAGAAAGAATAATCTGAACAATAAGTTAAATTTTACTGATAATACTACAAATTTTACTAACTAAATAAGTTAATTTTACTAAAAAGATGTTACTGAGAGTAATTAGTTATGGTGATTACTCATCATTTGAAGAATAGCATTGGAACAATTATTTCTAACCATAAATTATTTTTGAATAGTCACTCTTAAAGCCCATTTGTTTCGTTAAACAGATAGATTGGATAGTCAAGTTTCATTGTTTGTCTCTTGTTCTGATATTATTCAAATTACATAATGTAAGTTACAGTTTCTGTAATCGAAGATTTTGGTTCATCATCTTGATTTGACAATTTGTTGAGATACCCATTTCTTCTCTAAGTGCTTCCTTCATTCAAACTGTAGTTGGTTTTACCCGAACTTTGAACATTTCCATCTAATAATTAGAAATTGATAAATTCCAACCCAAAAACTGGAAGTGATGTCAAAGTTCTTACCAAGACTGAAAGCGTTATTTGGGCAAAACCAAACTTTCAGTTTAGGTTCAAACTGTGACATCACTTTCAGTTCATGGACAGATCAACTGAAAACTTGGGTTGGCGTTTATGAATTCCTATCTAATTTTCAGTGGTATATGGCTGCCAGGATCGTTATAGTAATTTGAAAAAGAGACTATATTCATATGGTCATTGTATATTTACCATCAGGCTATTTGTTCAGATTTTATATTGCTGACAATTTTTATTGTGTGTACTTTGGTCATTTGACATTGGTTTTGACAAATTTATTTCATGTATATTCATTTCTCGCTATCATGAACAGTTTTTATGAATATTACTTGCAATAGTTGACAATTTATATAAATATCTGCTTTCCTATGAATATGAAAATACATCATTATTTCAGACGACTATATTTATTTTATTAGTCTGGTTATATTGTTTTTTGTCTTTGCATTGATTTTATCTGGATGACTAAATTTATGTTATTTGTCCAAATTTGATTTGGACTGAAACAGTATAGTACTATTTAGTATATAAATTGTCAACTATAGCAAAAGAAATATTCAAAAAAGTTGTTTACTGTTGTGAGAAATGAAAATGCATGAAATAAATTTGTCAGAAGCAATCTCACATAACAAAAGTACACACAATAAGAATTATCAGCAATATAAAATCTGGACAAATAACCCAATGGTAAATATACAGTAACTGGATGACTATAGACATAGCCTTTGAAAATTGTATTAATTTAAGGTGAAATACTTTTTTCAGAAATAAATTCACTCGAATTCGTTATCTTAAATAGGAATCATTTTTGGATTGAAAAGAACTGAAATTAATTTTTCTTGATATATCAAATTTTTATTTTCACCAAAATAAATGGCCATACAGAGCATGAACCCGAATCTTATTCAAAATTTACAGTAGTCCTTAAAAAACGAGTCTACAATTCGAACAGTGAACATTGAAAAGTTCACAACCTAATACAAAAATATCCTTACCTGTCAGTGCTTGTTGAAGGGCATTCTCCACCTCTTCCCAAAGATGAGGATGTGTGATCCTCATCCGTTCCAAACAGAAGGGCTCGTCTTGCTCGAGAAAAAACAAGTATATTTTGTAAATTTTGAGGTGGCGGAGAAACGTCGTCCCCGTCGCTCTGATTTCCGAGATTTCCCTCGGGCTGTCCCAGAGTAAGGTCCTGAGTTCTTGTTACAAGATTTGATACATCTTCACCGGAAGACATTTTTATCCACACTTACAACGATATTATTAAAAAATCTAGGCTCTCCCATTTAACCGTTGAATCGATTCTACAGTGATTTTTTTGTTTGTTCAATTTTACATTATTTTGCCTCCCAATCAAAAACGAACGGTGAGGAGGCGAAATGTGTTGCTGAATTGAGAATGTATACATAAGTCAAGTTCTATCAGATCAACCTCCGTGAAGTTGGCCACACCGTCGATCAGTTGTATGGTGTGACGAGACCTCCGTTAACTTGGCCCCCCCATTTAATTATTTTAAACTTTCGTTAATGCAAATCGTTTGAGAGTCGTTAGAGAGAGTATGAGAGAAAAGAAAAATTGTTTGAGAGTAATTATTTTTTTGGCAAAAATGATTTTATTTTTTGGCGTGAAGCTGGCCCCCATTTTTTTTATCTCCTAGAATAATGGACTTGGACGTTTCATTTTTTTTTTAATCGCTTGAAAATCGTTTGAGAGAGATTGAGAGTGAAAGAAAATCGTTCGAGAGTTAATATTTTAATTGATATTAAATTATTTATAATTAGTTGATTTAACCTAGGGTCCCTAGAACGACGCACTTCCGGTGTGCGCAGTGAGTGTGCGCAGTGCAGTGCAAGAAAAAAATTTCATGCTGCAGAACGCAGATATCGGCAACGAATATTTCCATCTAAAATGGATGAAAATACAGACTACAGACCCGGGAATAGTCGTTTTTCATAAACTTTTCAAATTCAATTTCAATATTTTTACGCAGTTCCTGACTCGATCTGACTAAGAATGCAGCAAGTGCATTTGCGTGTAAGACATCTGCGTCCCAGCGTGCTCGCCGCAATTTTAGCTCCCCACGCCAGGGAAGCCGAGTGGTACCGAATTAATCATCATGCCTTTCGTTGCGAATATTCTCCGAGCTACGCTGGCAATTCATGAGTTGCCTAAAGACTATACAGGTCTTTTTTTAGGATGTAGCAACACCGATTGCCCTTCCAACAAAGCTCTCTTGAATGAGTGTTGTGACAATCCGTGCGTTGTGAAAATTCATGCATTGGACAACTCGAATTCTCGACTCGATTTACAATCATGTGCTTCTGATCCACCTGGATACATCGGTGATATCGATTCTGGCTGTACACCAGGTGAAAAACAAAACATTTAATAAATTGATTGGCTTTGCGCTCATGAACTTGGATTAGTCGAAAGAACTAGACTTTTTGTTAGGAGGCAAGAGCAAAGTTTGTGGAGTAATATTTTTATTCAATGATAAATCGTTTTTTTGCCTCGAGCGGCTCTTGATAATTACAAATTTTAGATTAGAAAATCATTGGATATGAAACAAGATGTTCAAGTGGTTTGTCTCATAAGCAGCCACAGGTTGGGAGAGGAGCAGGTTATATCAATAATTCAATAAGTTTGAGTCGGAGCTAAACGGTAGATTATTACATGTAACGTGGAAGCAAGCAGTCTCTTGGTAAATAAGCTCAAAAGTCTTTCAATCACCCCTGTGTTGTTTCGCAAACCCGATCAATTTTGTCCCCCCCCCCCCCCCCCCCCCAGTCTCCCAGTTTTCTCTCTTGCTCTTTGCACGTATGTACAGTGTAATATTGAATTTGCACAATTGAAATGCCATGAAACTCGACGTTTTTTTTTCGAATAAATTAAATTGCAAAGACCATTTGCAATTTAATGTAAGAAAACAGTTTATTGTATTCAATTAACTTTCAAACTTGAGAACAATGATGACAAATAGCAGCAAAACATACCAAAATTTGGAAACTGAATTAATTGTGAGAATTTGGTTTTACAGGTGTGAGAAAAAGCTCGTTACTGCTGAGGTTTGCGGACAACACATTCAACAGTAGTTACCTAACGATGATAGATGTTGACATCAAAATAAGGACTATAGAGGTTAAAGGAGACAGGGTGAAGCTGTAGGTATGGGACACCACAGGACAGGAGGAACTCAGGACAATAACGTCAATGTAATACAGGGGTACGCATGGCGTAATATCATTGGTTACGACGTTACCAGAGGTGACTCGTTTGCAGATGTCAAACGATGGCTACACAAGATTGACCACAACTGCAATACAGTCAATAGGGTTCTCGTGGATAACAAAATCGATGCTTCTAACCAAAAAGTTGTACTGACCGAGGATACTGAACGTTTTGCCACTCTTTGAGAGAACTCTTTGAGATCTCTGCTAAAGGCAACATCAATGTTCAAGAGGTATGTATATATTGAATATGTATATATTTTGTCATTTTCTCGCTTTTTTCGAGATAATCTTTTCTAGGCTGTTGTATGATCGTATAGGATTTTTTTATGAAATGTCCTGCAGTCGTTTATGTTAAATTGATCACAATCAGAACCGATGATAAAAAAAGTGAACTCGAGTTTCGAACAGAATTTCAAATCAATAATTTAACTAATACTTTTTTACTTGTATGAACTCAAATCAAAACTTTTGAAGATGGAGAAAAAGTTGTGGCATTTGCTGTAACTCTTGAAGGCAGATTGAAAAAAAAAACTGGATTTTCGTTCCTGAACTTGACTTTCTTTTTTGTTGATTCAAGATTTTTTTCATCAGTACGCTCTCGGCCTGGCATAAGTAGAATGTTTGCTAATTCATTTGTCAATCGGATCGATGAGAAAAAAAATAGTATAAATATAGACCAAGTCCGCGAGATTTGGCGAAGCGCTTGAAAGCGCTCCAATTGTTCGATGAAATAATTAAATGGCATCCCAGATGCGAGGAATCCGACGAATCAGCTGAATAGCGGCTGTTATACCGTACAAATGGAACAAGACGATCGGCCAAAATTCATATTGACATTTCATGATATTTCCAGGCGATCCAGAGTAATTCGACGACGACGTCACTATAACAGCGGCAGAGTTATCGGCGACTCCAACGGCAATGAGAACCGCGAGTGGTTGGACCGGTGGCTCAACGAGATTCAATCCAGAGCAAAATGCAAAAGCCGCGACGACGGGGAAAAACGGAGCTCGAGGACGAGGGAGTTATAGAAACAGGAGTCGGAGCGAGAGAAAACAATACACGGAGACGACCTGAACGACGAGCCAACGAATCCCATTGTCGAGCGGAAAGACAGAGAGGAAAAAAAATGATAAAAATGTAATATAATTTTTTCAATATTCGCGCATATCTTACATATAATGTATAAAAATTCATACGTACATAAATAATTGATCAACGGGTATAAATAACTCTATCTGAGTTATGTCATCGTTCCGAAAAATGCTGCTCAGCACTCGTCTTTCATATACCAATATCGCGAGCAAAATTCAAGATACAGTTGGACAGCTTCTTATGGAAAAATTCACGTGAAGATTTTTTTGTGTTTCAGGATGCGAAGCACTATGACACATTACGAAAAATGTATTCACCTACGAGAAAGTCACCGAAAATAATACCGATGGATACTCCAGTTGATGCGCAAGTGATAGACGCGTCAGTGGGGGCAATGGAAACTTGAGATCGACAACTTTTTTCCTTTCGATTCTATGAATATGGATTGATCTGTATTTTTCAATAAACTTGTAATTCATCGTATTGATACATATAAAATCATAACACCGTTCCCCTTCCTCTGTCGTTTGATCTTCCAGCGAAAATTCATTCGAGAAACAAATTCGATATAACAAGACTGAACTCCAATGACGGAAGTGAGTCTCATGCGGTGACTTGTTTGCACGATAGAAAAACTATTTTTTTATAATTCAAATAAAAACTTATTTTAAAAACTAAACTAAAAATTGCGTTTTCACACCTGATCCAAAAACCACTTTCTAACATATACAACTCTCGAAAGTTTTATTCGACTTGAATATTTTTAGTTAATGCGTAAAAAAGCATTTCTACGTTCCGTTTTTCACTCAACCACCTCGTCCAACGGTTTCAAACTATCAACTGAGCCTCAACGTGCTGAGAAAACCTGGAAACCCCCAAGAAAGAAAACAAGAAAAATTATAGAAATATTGCGCAAAGGGAGTCGTTTGAAAAGTAAATTGGAATATACGTCTCCAACATCAATTCGCAGCGCGAAAGCTTCAGGAAGTTACGGTATGAAAGATAATGAGGAAACTATAGGAACGAGAAGAATTGCGAGGTTGAGGATAGCTGTACATTTTTATCTATAGACTCTCAATTAACAATTGAGTGAACTTTTCAGTGTGAATATGAGATTCCATATCGGAACTTAAAACTTCAAATTCCATTCAATCTGGATTTTAATTACATGTAATTTAAAGTGAACGTTGCTCGAGATTCTCGGAGGAAAACGTTGAATCATACCATCCCAATAAAAATCATAATGTAGTCGTCTTGAACAAGTGCTAACGAATTCCAGGCCAAATAAATTGCTCTGCACGGGAAATTTTAGTGCGGTGCAATTTAGAGGCAGGGAAAGTCGATGCATCGAATTACCAATGCAATTTGGCTGAAAGTAGCCGGAAATTTTTTCGCCCTTCAAAATAAAGCCGAAGCCGATAAAGCAGTATGAAAAATGAAACAAAATCGAGTAGATCGACTAATCGTTAAGCAACTGATGCCACAATCACTTCGCTGATGTAAATTTGGATTTAAAAAAAATATAATTCTGAGAATAACTGAAATAAATTATTAATTTCTTTTATAATTTATTTGACCCTCTGTAGTGCCAACGTGAGCCGTAATTATTCAAATCCAGTCATACGATTTTTCTTACAGAAATAAACTGGTAGTAACGGCGGTGAGTTTGATTCAGATGAAAATCCGATGGTTTCGTGGATCCGGATGAATTGAATCTAAACAAATCGAAAAGAAAATGAATTAGAAATTAGAGAAAAAATTTTTCGTTTATTTTATAGAATTCGTCCTAAAACTAAACAAATACAAAAATTATTTATGGCGTGGTTGAAAAAACGCGACGTATTAACAATTCTTTTGTTCCGAAATTATTATTAAATATAACATTTTTCAAATGACTTATAGCGTCGAATTGCTTAATTTAAGGTACATCCAACACACCCGCATCCACCCTCTATCAAATACATCGGAATACGATTCGAAGTATTAAAAAAAAAAAATTATCAATGTCCAAATTTCAATGTTTTAATAATGGAAATCTAGATACTCAGAAAAGATTGAAATGATCCGCGAGAATGAGAACTTTGCAACGAAGTCAATTGATCGCTATTTGAGAAATCTCAGAAATTGACAAAATAAGAAGGTGGAACAGAATTCCGGGAAAAAATATGCAACGACTCAAAAAGCTATGTATATATATATATAACATTCAATATATACTCCAACTCTCCATGCACCCAACGCGAATTCCCTAAAAAATCGTTTTATCGCAAGCGTTTTCGCCGAATTGTACGATACATTGTATGGTGCACCACATACACCCATCTCATCGTCGAGGCGAGCTCATTCTCATGCCTCCCGTTGCACAGTTAACGGCTTAGCTTCTTTCAATTTTGTGATTTTCTGATTCATATCCATTTTTTTTTTTAAATTATTTTCGTGCTTGAACTTTTTATTTGTGATTTTTATTGTTTCGTGTATGGTGCACCAGTGTTCGTACTCGCGGTTGGAACAAGCGAATTTGCAATGCCACGGAAAGCCGCTGTCACAGTGGAAGAAGCTGTAGACAGCTTAAAAAAATTTATTTCATATTTTTCAACAACCACCCTTCCTGCATATAGTTCATCAGTATGGACGGAAATCAGTGACAATTTGCAAAAAAAGTGGACTCCCCATCATGTTTACAACAGTGTCGTACAAGATCGTCGTAAAATACTCACAATTGCACGAAGTGAAATGGGCATTTCGATTCCGTCGTACAACAATTGCACGACTGAAGAATCCGATAATGGTTCTACTTTAGAAGAATCCTACGAGTCTGAAGTAGATTCTGAAACTTCTGAAAGTGAACGCGAAAATGGACAAGTTTTTACCGTATCATTAACCAGCGAAGAATGGCACACAATGAAACCCAAAGGTATGCATCCACTTCATGTTAATATTACTTTAAATTTAAGTTCAATGACGGAATCGAGGGCTCTAGATATTTGGAAAAAAATAAGATTAAAAGAAATATTTTGAAAACAAAAAAAAAAGCAAAAACTTTCCGCGAAACGAACTTTTCGGAGCCGATTGGAGGGAGGTAGGTCAAGTTTTGGCACTGTGTGCGAGCAGGACGCAAAATGTAGTTTTCATCCAAGAGTTTTAGTTCGCGATAAAAATTTCAGGCGCACATTTACAAATACGAATCTAATCCGGAATAAGCAAACGCGTATTGATGCGCGTCGGAACTTGATTTTCATTTTCCTTTTCTCAATAATTTTTAACCAAAACAGTTTCAATTCGAAAGGCTGTACTTTCGCATAGCTGTTACCTTCAATCTAGCTGAAATTTGGTATGGAACTTCTTTCGTATCTTAGCCTTGACCATTCAGTGTTTTGTTACGATAAAATATTGAACAAATTATTATTTGGCGAAAGCACATCCTTACAGAAAGTTTGAAATCGGAAGAAAAAAGGAGGAGCTGAAAATCTAACAAGAGAAAAACCACGTGGTGTAAGAATTTCAAATGTACATTACCCAAGTTTTGGTGTTGGTGAGAGCACCGGCATCCACATCGTAGATAAATTCTTTCGCTGGTCCAGTAACCGACGCCCATAATAAAGGCTCCTTTGACCTATCCCAAATCACTTTCTGAGTTGAGGTTAATTCCCGCGTCTTCAATTACGACGACTCTTCGTATGATATGTTGACCCGTGAACACGTTCAACCCGACTTCTGCTACGATCGCGCCGTAGATCGGGTATGGCTTCAGTTCGAGCTCCTTCGTTGCCGGCGCTATCCTGTAATGAGATTTACCGAATATTTTATCTCGCAATAATTCGTCGTTCCTCGTATGCGCATTTTTGTGCTTTTTCCAACTCTCATTTGTGACGAGAAATAACGGGTTTCAAACGAGTATGTCGGTGGTTTCTCATAAAAATCGTAAAAATTGAGAATCGACAAACCAGAAAATGACGAAACGTATATGTAACGAGCGTACAAATCTACGTCGGCCGCATGAGCGGCCATCATCAACACCATCCAACTGGCATTTTTCTATTTTCAGTCTGATGGACTCGAGTCGTTTCAAAATTTCTTTGTATGCCATCATCGTTGTCTGGGATAGAATATATACGACGGGTAAAGAAAGCATGTTAAGGTGCTATGAATAAGCAGACAGCAAGTAAACCCGCAAGAATGAATAACAACGTTAATAATGAATGAATATATACATTGGTGCATAATTCGCTCGTTAAACTTCCTCCTGTCACTGAATTTTTCGGAATTATCATGTTATTAGTGGGTTTAACGGAAACTATGCACAGATCAATCCTTAAAGTATGAGCGGCGATTTGGGCAACCTTGAAAGAAAAAAAAATGATACTTTTATTACAGAATAATAAAATTGGAACTGATCTTACATGGGGGTGCATCATTTATTCATTTATCTTGATATCTTCGTACGAATTCCCTAACCACATTCTAGACCATCATGCACCACCGAATATCATTGAGTAAAATTATCTTCAAAACATCAGAGGATCCTTCATCACTGCGAACGGTATTCTCTTCTTTTTCCAACGATTTTTTTATTGTAGGGAGAAGAGAATGAATCTTTTACTCGCTCCTCTCGCTAAAAAACTTTCCGCTTAAACCGATATTTTTTTTTCTAATAATGTATGAGGTTAGAAGTTTCAATTCTCCAAGATATGTATACTCTTTGAGGTTTGCGATTATAAAAACTGGAGAGCGGCGAGAGGTATAGGAAAAGAAAGACATACACTGTTCAAAATTTCAACTGCTCGCTTGCGAACTTCGTAACCTGAAGATTTCTTCATATCCTCGATCATGGATAGTAGAGCTTCCTTATCCACCGAATTCATGTTCAATATGCGCACTTCCAACGGATTTTTTTCCAATTTTTCGAACTATATATTCTATTATGCTCTTTGCCATTGCGGCTCCCTCCGTAGAAGCTGAAAAGAGCAAAGTCTCACTAGATCAATGAATAATTAATCAATAGACGCGCGGATGATTTGAAGCGTGTTGACAATAGACAATAAACGAATGAAATATTGAGTGCTAACCAGGTGCTCTTCGAAAGATATTGGATAGTATCCTGATTTTCACTTCGCACTCATCATAGTTACATGTTTCGAAATAGTAGCAAGTGTAAAAGTGATAAACGAGAAATGGTGCGTGTAACTCGTTTAAAGAATAGCCGGCATTTCCCCAATGCACCGAATTGAGATATTGTATGAGGCGGTTGTCGTCAACGCCGACCTCGCAATCCTGTTTCATCGAGTAAAATTTGCCCACCTTGTCCACCGTTACTCGATTGTCATGATGAACCGAACTGGTCGTTTCAACAGGTGCCCTACAAGTGCGCACGCGCACGATTCTTGAGTCGATCGCGAGGTCTTGACGTCGTAATCGCCCTCCAAACGCATTACGTTGACGTTTATGCTAAAATACGTTTTTTTTTATATATGAGTATAGGTCGAAATGACACTTGATGCGGCCGCTTGAAAATTTTGGCCGAACAATTTTGATTTTTATTGTTTCAATAAAAAATACGGCGTTGTTCGTTCCGGTATGAAACAAAAAATGAGCACGAATTGAAATATTGATTGCGCAAGAATGAATGAAAAAACTAGCTGACATATTTATCAAACGGTTCGCAATTGATTATCAATGGTTTGGTGAAAACGATGTTGAACCATTCGATGGAACAAAGTCGATTTGTCCGAGTTCACCATAATATTTCATCATAATCATTTTCCATCAAACGATACTTGGTTCGATAATAATATATGATGATAACTTGGTACACGTATATATATATATACACACATATACTTGTCAGCCAGATCGACGATGACTAAAAAGCAAAAACGGGCGGTCATATTATCAATAGAAATAGCTACCTGTTGTTTCGAACAGCGAGGCAAGAAGCTGTCGAACCTTTAGTTAAATCGAGCCACTGCGAAGCGGGATAAACGTCAATACCGTCTTCCGTCGGTATGCAAACGCAACTCTGCGGCTCCATCGTGAAGTGACACTGAGATCCTACCTCGGGTGTACCCTTGATAACGTGCTTTGCATCGTTCCCTGTGAATGATAAATCAAATTTTATCATTTGCCAAAATCATATGGTGATGCGAGCGTTATTCGAGCGTTTGCCAAAAACAATCGAACGAAAATTATGATGAAGCAAGCGAAACAAAAAAACTGTTGCAAACTTTGGAATACGTGAGGCAGGCCTTGATAGAGAATACGAAAAGTACAAAGAAGAGAAGTAGAAAAAAATGAGACCTTTTCGCTTCGCTGACATGTGTGCAGTTTGGAACAGTCGAGTTTTATCACCCGAAGCAATAGCGTCCTTAATTGTTACAATCGCTTTTTTTTATTAGTGTCTCTGAATTTGACTGACTTTGATTAGTTTCGTAGCCTCGTTCGCGAGCGCCTGAGTTTCGGCGACTACAACACCGATCGGTTGACCCGCGTACTCGATCTCCTTATCTGCAAACAATGGGAAATAAATGAATCAACAGTTTATACAATTTATATACAACAAGACAAACTATGGAAATTTAATTTCCATTCGCGATTCAATTTTTTTCGATATATTTTTAGTATGTTTTTTTTTTTAATACATTTTTTGTATAATTTTTTTAGAATATTTTTAAATTTCAATTGAGCGAACAGTATGGAATAATTTTAACGTTAGAATCTGGACCTATAATATTCATGGCAAATTGACATGAACAGATTATTATGTTCAAGCAATGAATTTATTCGTATTTGTTCCCAATTGAATTGACATTATTTTCAACCATACACAAATGATTAAACCTAAGATCATTTTATTTGAATCTATGCAATCATTTTTCTGTTGTAGATTCTTCCTCCACAACTAATAGTAAACGCAGTTTGCGGAAAAAAGTCTGGACGAATATAATCGCAGTTGCCATATCGCGACAAACAAAAATACCGTGTGCGTATGTTTTCAAACGAGCCAGAGTTTCGTCGGCTGAGACGGGTAAAGCAAATTTCATTACCATTTGGGGTAAATGTAAGGGGAAAGTCTGCCGAAATGAGATCAAAGGGATCGTTGAAAACGAACCGGCTGACGACGAAGAAGTTCTCCTGAAAATCTACACGCGAGACACTCGCAATGAGAATAACATTCACGAATCGGTTAAACGTCCGCTGAATGGAATGCGGCGTATCGACGTTCAAAGAGATTTGATCCACGAAGGAGCATCGAATTACCGAAAACGCCAGGCAAGGGAAGAAATGGTACTCGGGGATGCAGAACCTCCCTATCTTCCAAATGCAACTGTATTGCGACAAGCTGAAAAACAGTGCGTCGATAGAAATTTAGGAATTGACCCACTTGATCGAAGAGATCTCATAGGAGCAATAGAAAAGTTGTCAGACCGACCAGAATTCGCAGGAGTCATAAAGGATATTGGGTCACGACCTTTTTATGTCATGTATCAGACTCCTTCCCAGTTACACGCGTACATTGAATATTGTAAAAATAACAAAGACAGCACTGTGATCATTGATGCAACAGGTAGCTTGGTAAAAAAAATTGATCACAATAACAATACCAAATCTGGCCACATTTTTCTATACAGCATGGTGATTAATTTTGACAAGCTTCCGGTATATCAGATGTTATCAGAGAAGCACAAAGCAGGATTTATCCATTATTGGATCTATGTATATGGAAGCGACCACTATTAAACCAAAAATAGCAATTTGCGATTTTTCAAGAGCTCTACTTCTTGCAATGTGTCTTGGCTTCAATAACATAACTCTAAAGAGCTACATTCAACAATGCTTTGAAAGCTTACTTGCAAACAAACTGTTTCGGATTGCAACTTATATTTTTGTGGATGTCGCACACATTTTACACTTCATTGCTGGATGGGAATGTTGGAAGACTGTCGTACACTTAGAAATTAAGCACTTTTTTCTGAGATGTGTTGGATTAGTTATCGAAACGTCCGACTTGAAGTCGTTCGCAAAAATTTATACGTACCTCTGTACAGTAGCTGCACAAAAATTTTCTGACTCCCTAGTCAACATTTCGATCAAGAATGATATGCCAGCAGCAGCCGATTTGACGAGTGTATTGACAATCAGGAACTGCCTTGAAGATTTAATTGGAAACAGGACTGATCTCAAGAAACTTGAAGAACCACATGCACCTGAGAAGTCCAATTATGTCCAGTTGGATGAAGATGTTGAAGAATTTCCAGGTGATGAATCCAATCCTGAAGAAACTGAAAGCATTTCAACATGGATTGAAAAACTATTGACGATAGCCACAAATGCAAAAAAAGTAGGCACCGAGATGAATGTTTTCTATTTGCCTAGTTTTGTAGCATCGTTGAAAAAAATTGCGGTTCTTTTTTCCATTTGGACAAATGTTGCAATGCCTGAACGCAGAAAAAAACATGCATTGTCGGCTTGTGTTGAAAGCCACTTCAGTGACTTAAAAACTAGAGTATTCCCCAGTGGACCACAGCGGGTAGACAGTTTTATTGTCACTCACATAAGAGATATTATTGGTGGAACGCTTCTCTTTGTTGCAAACACCCAAAAATATCAAAAGAAGTCACAGGTATTAGCGGACATGGCTATTCAAAATGTCTCCACCTTTTCGGAGGTCGACTCTCAGGATCCAATCAACAATTTCAATGACTCCGATTTGATGACCTATGAGGATTGGAGAGGAAAGGCATCGAAAAGTGAAGTGATCACTGGTGACGACAACGATGAAGAGCTGAATCACATTGAAGAAGTGATAGATAAGTGGGATCACTCTTACAGCAAGATCGACGTAGACTCTTTGGATAAATCCAAAACAGAGAATCCAGAAATGCAAGCAGCTAATGAGAATGACGAAAAACAAAAAGGAACTTATTTCACATCATTCCCGGAAATTAAATATGTCAATAGCCAAATCAACCACAAATCTATGACTAGACGTTGGAACAAAACTTTTTTCAGAAAAATCGTATACACACCTCGGGCAGGAAAAAGTAAAGCCTCAGACCACATGTTTGTCAGCCTCGGCCGACAATTACATGTGATCTGAGACTTTCCTTATTTTCCTGCCCTAGGTGTGTAATATACTATTTCTTGGAAAATGGTTCGAAGATTCAACAGTCGGTGAAAATGGACGGCAAATGTTACTTCATCGAATCCACCTGTGGATTTGATTCATTGGTGCAAATTTTAATCTGCGGAGCCATAGACCATTCCAGTTATGCATCGTCGATCCGGAACTCAAAGAATAAAACACTTTCCTTCGTTTCACAAATTTTAACAACTGGTATAACTAAAAATACCTATGTCGACCGAGCAAGACTTCTTTCTCAGTGGTACGCGGCAACACTGAAAGTTCAAACCGAAAAAAGTATCATCTCGTACACAGTGAGTGCATTTGACAGCATTGACAACTTAGTCAAAAAGGCCATGTCGTGCGAACCGAGTGTGCGTGTGATCGAACGGTGCAACGAATGTTTCGAAAACTCAAATTCCAGTAGTCAAGATCAATCATTGGTGTCGATTTCACCGAATCATAACGACATAAAAAAAAGTGGGTTCGGCGTCTTGGGAGCAGCTCTTCGCATTTGCCCGCAGCTTTCGAAAAAATGTCCTGATGAGAATTGCTGTGGAATAATCCACACTTCGAATCGAATGGGGATCCGCGTTTTTATTGAAAGCGATGTTCGAGCGATCTTAGAAGATCCGCGTGGAATAAGATACAAGCTGACCAATATTCCGAAATTTATTCAAATTCCTGATTCCAACGGAAATCAGGTGCAATACCGGTAAGAAATTTTGTTATATAAAAATGATAATATTATCCCTAACATGATTTTATCCCACTTAATTTAATTTTGATGTATTTCAGACTGATTGGTATTGTTGCGTACGAACCAAACCATTTTACTGCGTACTGCCTCCGAAACACATCAAAATGGGAACTGAACGACGATTTACAAAAAGCTAAAATTAATAAACCGCCGAAAACAGAAATCGAGCCACATTTAATCATTTATATTCCGACGGAAGTGTAATTCGTCCGCAAAATAATTTGGGTAATTCGATAATTTTTCAATATTTTCATTGGATGAAAGTACTTAAAAATTTCGATTCAATCTCAATTCTCTTGATTAAATAATACATTAATTAAACGAGATTTCGACTAATTTATTTGGAAAATATTTATGTATGTTAATGTAGAACCAAAGTTTCATTGGCTTCGTCGTGGTTGATAAGCGAGTTGCAGCCAGCCGAAGGGAAGAATTACGTGCCTTTATGCTCGAATCAAACATTGGATACCGGAGCAGTACATTCATTTGTCGAACAACGCCGATTACATAAAGTGATATTTCATTGACCAATTGGAGCGCTTAGCCAAATCTCGCGGATTTGGTATAAATTTATACTATTTTTTTTCTTATTGGCCCGATGAATTAGCGAACATTCTACTTATGCCAAGCCAAACATATGGATGAAAAAATTCTTGAATCAACAAAATAGAAAGCCGAGTTCAAGAACGCAAATCCAGTTTTTTTTTTCAATCTGCTTTCAGGGTTACAACAAATGCCACAATTTTTTCTTCATCTCCAAAAGTTTTGATTTCATACTGGTTCAAAAGTATTAGTTAAACTATCGATTTGAAATTCTGTTTGAAACTTGAGTTTACTTTTTACCATCGGTTTTAATAGTGGTCATTTTCACATAAACGATTGCAGGACATTTCATAAAAAATCCTGTACAATCATGCATGCCTAGAAAAGAATCTCGAAAAAAGTGAGGAAATGACAAGACAAGACCAGATAATACCTATTGAATATTGGTAATGCCAAAGAGTTAAATATCTATTTAGGTGGGAAAACGTTCAGTATCCTCGGTCAGTACAACTTTCTGGTTGGGAGCATCGTTTTTGTTATCCGTGAGAACCCTACTGACTATATTGCAGTTGTGGTCAATCTCGTGTGGCCATCGTTTGACATTTGCGAACGAATCTGAAATACAAAAAACGATCTTTACGTAAATTTTCCCATAATAAACAATTCAATTGCATTTTTAATTCTTTTCGCAATGTTCATTATTTCATTTACTTTCAAACGGTTTGTAAATGATGTTGTCAGAGTTTTGGTGCAGCTGCAATCGTATTTCAATAATGAGAAATATCGAAAAATGTATTATTTATTTTTACATAACATTATTATATACCTTTAGAGTATTGCTTTTTAACGACTGGATTAAAAGCTTTAGGCTGTTTTGAAGGTAATACCAAAAAATAACGATATTTCTCAAGTTTAATTCAAATACACGTAGTTTGACTGAAAAATTAACTTTTAAATGTGTGACAGAGACAAAATTCATACTTTGAAATCATTGAATTTTCTTTCGCCGTCTTCCCTCGTTTTTTCAATTGTTTTCGAGTGTTTTATGATGGGAGAGATCAGGATATAGATGGGGAAAAGAAATTCTTTCCATGAGCTTACTCTCAAAGTATCATATAGAACAAAAAAAAATGATTTCATAGAGCGGATGAAGATAAAAAAAAGGATGCACGATGTTTGTGATCAGTATGAGGTGCTCAAGCTGTTCATCGAGAAAAATTTCAACTTATGAAAGAGATAGAAAAAAAATTCAACAAGGAAAAACATAAAAAATCAATCGTACGTTTCTCAACTAAATCCTATAAAAACGAAGGATTTGAAAAGTACAGATTATATCGGGAACGTGTAATTAAGTAATGACTTTATCGAATAAACACAAAGAATTTGTCTGATTGTGCGTATGACAATAATTCCTGTCTCATTATCGATCCGGAAAAAAGTTATGGAATTATATTTTATCAGTGATCGAAGAGGTGAAAAAACCTTACCTTTCTCGGTGGAGGTACAGGATTGCCGGCAATACCATGATCGGAACACATGGAGCTCAAAGATTCGTTGTTTCAACCGTTGCTCCATCTCGATGAGTTTGACATCAAAGGCACTGGTGGTGGTGGGTTTCGTAGCCTCTGTAGAGTCGAGCTGTTAACTTTGTCCATTTCTGAGTAAAAGTGAAACGTTGCACTTAGTCCGCACAAATCCACAGCGAGACTAACAATTCGATCGTTGATCAGTCAACATCATAATAAATAATGAGTGTACTATGACTGCTGGTAGAAGAATCTCCGCTGGGTAATCTTTTGTGAGGTTAATGCAATAACGTTCCACCAATGTCCTGAGGCGGCAATATAACGATAATAGTAAATTAAAAAAAAAATAAAATAAAATGAAAAAAAAATAAAATTCTGCGTAGACGAATAATAAACGTTTTAATTTTTACTCACCGAAGTGGGAAGAGGTGTTGCAACGTCGACGTTTCTCGCATAAACTTGCAGCAATTGTTGCAAATCACGATTGTTTACCGCATGCTCGAGATCCGAGAGAAGATCGTGCTCGTTGGCACACGTTTTCATTACGTCTTACCCTTTTGTCCACGTATTTCACGTAGATAAATTGATTTCAACCGTCCCTCCTTTTCCATTTTGTCAGCATTTTTAGCGGGTGTAACTTGCGAGTGGATGAGGCCAGCCTCTGCGTACTTGGTGTTGCTTCTTTTCCTTTTCGATTCGCGTACTTGGTCTCGTAATCTTTCGATGCTTTTTTAAACGGCTTTTTCAAGTCGCCCTTGACGCCTCTCAAATCCCCTTTCAGCACAGAGTTCAGTGGGAACATGAAGAGTTGGAGAGGCGAGAGGGTTAACATAAACAGCGGAGACGATACAGATATAAAATTGTACAGGTTCAGAATACAATATCAGATGATTTGCGTAACGAGTTTATCACGAACTCAATAAAACGCGATATGCTGACGTAGCTAATTCGCGCGTCATGATTAATGAGTAATATACCAATAATGGGCGATAAATGCACTGTATTGACAATTGACATCCACAAAAATATAAGTTGCAATCTGCCGGTGTTCACTCTCTGCGCACACTCACTGCGCACACCGGAAGTGCGTCAGTTCTAGGGACCCTAGGTTAAATCACCTATAATTATAAATAATTTAATATCAATTAAAATATTAACTCTCGAACGATTTTCTTTCACTCTCAATCTCTCTCAATCGATTAAAAAAAAATGAAACGTCTAGGTCCATTTTTAAAGGAGATAAAAAAAATAGGGGCCAGCTTCACGCCAAAAAATAAAATCGTTACTACGAAAAAAATAATTACTCTCAAACAATTTTTCTTTTCTCTCATACTCTCTCTAACGACTCTCAAACGATTTGCATTAACGAAAGTTTAAAATAATTAAATGGGGGGGCCAAGTTAACGGAGGTCGTGGCGTACCCTCAGCAATCTAAAATCATTCGGCCAAGTTCATGGAGGTGTCTTCGCATGGCCTCTAAATAGAGAAGAAGTATGTTCACGAATGTTCAATAGTTCAATAGGTTCAATATAACAATAAAGACAATGGTAATATACAGTGTTTATATAGTTTCAAAATCAGGAGGTTTGATATTTAATCATGATCACAATGTGCCGAAAGTCGAAAACGAAAAAGTATTTTCGTATCCATTGGATATCAAATTGGCCTACGAGAATAAGAAGATTGTCGTTGCTTTTGGACAAAGAGATGGAATAAATGGTATATCGAAATATTTTTATTTGCGTAAATTCAAATTATCGAAATCCGTAACTTTCAAAAGTCTGATGCGATCCAATTCCCGGTTAGAAATACTGTCAATTGACAAAGAACTCAAGCTATCGGAATTAAATACTCAGACCTTAACCTCTATCCAAAATACAAACTTTCCAGGTTCGAACTAGATTTTTTGACATTTAACTGTTTAAAACTCAAATCATCAAAACTCCACGTTTCACGATTCGTTGGACACGTTAACGTTTGATCCGTTAAAAAAAAGTCCAGATAAATGAAATCTTTTTATTTATAGTTGGTCACGTATTAACAGCCGTAAATGGGAGTCCTGTAATCAGCCGTGAGCTTGAGGATGGAAAAGATGTACTGGAAATGTTGGAGCAGCAGAAAAATTTTCCAATTACATTGAGATTTTGTCGAGCAAAAATGACCACCAATGAAAAAATATTTCTTGCTTCAATGTTCTATCCATTATTCGCAATAGCAAGTCAATTGAGTCCTGAGCCACGGTGCTCCGGAATCGAAGTACTGGAGTCTGATACTTTCAGACTGTATTGTTACCAAACCTTGACAGGTGTAAAATTTATGCTTGTCGCTGAACCATCGCAGTCTGGTATGGAAATTCTCTCCAAGAGAGTTTACGAGCTTTACGCGGATTATGCATTAAAAAATCCATTTTATTCATTGGAAATGCCTATCAGATGTGAACTTTTCGAAACGAATTTGCAAGCTTTATTGGATACAGTAGAGAAATCTGGTATAAGTAGTGTTTAATCGTTGCATACTTCATTAAGTAACAAAATCCATAATTATAAACGCATAATTCAAATTTGTAATATATATTTGAAAAATATATTAACTAGCTACGATAAAATAATATTTTGTACAGCAACGCTTAACTATACAAAAATGTGATTTGTTTTTCCCCAACTCATTTCAACTCAAGGGATAATGTTCCAAGATTTCTTGTTATCTGGTACCGGAAACTGTTGTGAAAAGACAAAAATTAATGAGAATACTCATTCAGAAAAAAAGTAATTCCAAATCTTCTCTGATTGATTTCGTATTGAGATGTGTTTTAATACAGAGGTACCAAATTTGTCTCACCTTTGTTGTTAAATGGTCAGTACATCCCATGCGAATACGGGCAGCAGTAGCCGGGGAGTCTAATCTAAAGAGCCTTGTAATGTTTGCGTCGTTTCGAGCTGCTTTGATTGCTTCCTTAATGGCAAAGAATGCTGAACATGCGAGAAATAGGGGAGGTTCTCCGACAGCCTGAAATAAGTTTGATGCCACTCATTTTCAATTTTTTTTTATGTCCACTCTATGGCTATAGTTCATAGAGATCAAGAATTATAAATGTTTTCATAAAAAATTTCCACTGACTTGTCTAACAAATTTATTATCGACACTTTTTTTTATACCTTTGATGAATACACAGCTCGTGGATTTGAAGCATTTTTCAACAGAGAGACGTTGAATTCTTGAGGTATGTCTGTAAAACCAGGAAGCTTGTAAGCTCCAGGTCCTCGACTATACATTGTTCCTGTTGGCGAGTAAATAAGCTCTTCAAGGGTAAATAATCCGTAACCCTGCATGAATCCACCCTCAACTTGGCCAATGTCTATTGCCGGGTTCAGGCTGTTCCCTAAATCCATTACTATATCGGTCCGCAATACCTACATGAAACAAATTCCCGAAAACTTTCGGATTACCATAAATCACAACTTCCTAAGAATAACTAACAATGGTGAATTCAAAACATTCAATTGTTATGCTTCAAAAAAATTAATCGTTCCGTTGAAACTTGATTCAAGCTACCGAAACTATTCAGTTTAATTACAAACATAAAAAATGTTAATTTTCTCAATAAAGCAATGCTGCACACAATGTAATACAATTTTTTGGGGAACTCCAAACCTGGTGATCCCCAGTCAAACAATCAATCTCAACTTCGGTGCAGGCTACTCCATAAGTGTAATAATTGAAAGGATGTCCAGAATTTGTTTCAAAAGAATATCCAATATCGGGTGTTTTATAAAAGCCGGTTGCTGACAGACCGATCCGTTCGAAGTATGCTTTCGAGACCCACTGTTCCCAAGTATCGTCTGGACTAGCATCGATTATATGTTTTATCCGTTTCATTATTTTGTTACAGGCATTCTGAATATTTGAATCATAAAAAGAAAAAAGATTTAATTCATTTCAAATATTTTCTTGCAATAAAAAGTGTTTTTTTCATGCTTTTTCAATTTACCATTACAGCCATTCCGTTCAAATCTGATCCAGCACTCGCTGCAGTTGCTGAAGTGTTTGGTACTTTATCAGTCGCAGTTTCTGATATGTGAATTTTGTCAGGATTCACCTTCAGTATTCTACTCGCTACCTGTATCATTTTGGTATGCAAGCCCTGTCCCATTTCCGTTCCTCCATGACTTATCAACACAGAACCATCCGTATAAACGTGCACAAGAGCCCCACTTTGATTCAAGAATAATGCTGTAAAAGCTATTCCAAATTTCGTTGGTATTACTGCAATTCCCTTTTTCTTGTAACGATGCTCTCTGCAAAAAAGACAAATTCGTCGTGGCTTAATATTCCTATATACTAGAGTGATGCCAAAATATCGATATTTTTTTTTCAATGGAATTATATTGGAAATTACAAATGAAATACTTGTCCACTGATTGATATCATAAATTTTACAACTGCACACAATTTAGATGGTAATCTTTTTGATTCACGAAATTTTTCTCAAGTTCCTGATGTGTCTTATAGAAGTTCCGATATATTAAATACTTGTCCTCGAATTTATATTATTGATTTTAATGCCGTACGTAATTCAGATCGCAACATTTTCAATTTATTTAGTTATTCTTTTATTAGAATGAGATGGAAAGAATGTGGCATCGGTGTTTAAAACGTTTTCAAGCGAGATTTTTTTATTTATTACATTTATAATGTTTCTGACGAGTGGTGTCTTTGACGTTGTTAACATTTCATTTGAATTTTTTTTCTGTATAATGTTTTTTTCTGATTTAGATTTTTATTTTAATAGAATGTTTTTTCCTGATTTTTTTTTATGAAATTTGATTTTTATTTTTATTTAATTTCCTTATTTGTAAACTTTTTTCTCAATTGTAGTGTTGAAATAATTTTCGGAGGGTTTATAATTTTTTTTATTCAATAATTTTTTTCATAATTTCTATAAAAACTTTTTGATAGTTCGTTGGATTCCACGAAAAAAGACCTATTTTTTGTCAAAATTCTACGTAATTTTAGCGTAATTTTTGTGAATATAAAATAAATGTAACTTAGAAAATTGTAATAGGTTTATTCAACAAAATGGTCATCCTGTACAAAGGTAAGTAGCGCTGGGAAGTTGAAATATCCTCGAGTTACTTACTGGGAATTTTCTGTATTTGGCATAAATGGAAGTTAGGCGTGTTGAGAAGTTGCACAAAGGCAAGTTACACCGGGCAGTTGAAACAAAGAGTTTTTGAACGGTGTCGACTTGCTACCCTCCCACTCATAGACTTTAATTATGAACTCATACATCAATTAAAAAAAGCGACCTCGAAAATAGGAAATGATACATGAAATGATATTTTCCATATTCTTATGGAAAATAAAAATATGCGGTGGGCCGGCCGAAATTCTTTTATTTCGGGCTGTCCTTTCGGCTAGCTTCATCATTTGGCATAATAAGAAGAAAAATGCTTGTAGAGCCCGAAAAAAAATATCGATTTATTTCGACACACCCTAGTATAGATATACCGTTGACGACTATAAAATGGCGAATATATCTATATTTTATGCTAAATGACACGATGGAGAATCGCCCGGTGTCCTAGTGAAACTCTGCCGCCTCTGAATGCCAAATATTGGAAATCAGTTTTCATCGTTCAAAGATATTCCATTTCGGTTCTGATATTTTGGGAAACAGACAAAACCTCAGTATCATTGATGAATAAACCTTGATTTACGAAGCAGACTTACTTGTTGTATACTTTTATCGCTGCCGATCTCTCAGCATAATTGGCCGATGATATACACTCGATCCAACACTCTTTTAAATGGCAATTTATAAGAGTTTGATTGTAGTGCGTCGTGTCACCTTCTTTGTAAAGATTCAGCTCTGACAACTACAGAAAAATAATTATGATGAAAAATGAAAATTAGTGGGAATAATCATTAAAATTTTGATAGTTCGACTTATCAATCCATCTTATCTTATGGATTGATAATTCGAACAAATGAAAAGTTTGTACAGTTTATATAAATATTTGGGAGCAAAAAAGTTTAGACATTGAAAAAAAACAATTAAAGTTTATAACTCTGATCGTTCAAGAAATGAAAAAAAAAATTTTATCCCACAAAATTGTTGATTTTTCATAAAAAAAATAATGGTTTTTTTCTGTATATGACCTACTTTTGCCATTTCAACTCCAAGATAATTGGCAACATCCCACATGATATTTTCAGCGGCGAACATTCCTTGAGGTCCTCCAAATCCCCGAAAAGCTGTGTTCGATGGCAAGTTGGTAATGCATCCATATCCGTAAACATTGGAAACAGGTACTTTGTAGGCGTTCTCAAAGTGGAACATAGCACGTTCCAAAACCGAGTGTGACAAATCCATGGAGTAGCCGGCATTATTGTATATATAAATTTCGACAACTTTGAGGAGACCCTCCTTGGTAAAACCCACTTTATATTTGAACATGAACGGATGTCGTCCACCGCTTATCATCATATCTTCATCCCGGTCCAACATGCAACGTACCGGTCTTCGTAATCTATTCCACAAATCCATTATGCCATTATTTTTTAAACCTTTCTTGAGACATACACTCCCGTCCAAAAGTTTGGGTTCATTAGTCGAAATTTTTACCCACACTAAAAGTTCGATAGTTCTGTCAAACATCAACGCAATCGAATTTAATATACGTCATTTTGAAGGGAATAAATTGAGCTTCAATTTACGACCTCTTAAGTTTGTTTACGTTTTTTTTTCAGCTGGCACGTGCTTTAGAACAGAGCTGTTTTTTGAGACATTTTTGGCCTTTGTAAACCGGCTGCCAATGTAGTAGAATTTTTTTTTTGCTACTTTTCTCTATGACAGCTTTGAAGGGGATAGAAAAAGCTTCATTTTTGTTTTTTAAAAAATATCGTACGATCTTTTTTCGCACGGTTATCTTAATTTCAGCAAAAAATGAGAAGTTTCAGAAATTGTGGCGTATTTCGAAAATTTTCGGGGTTTCGAGAAAATGTCAAGAGGGTAAAAAGTTGTGTCGATTTATAAAAATCTTGTTCTAATTATTTTAGATTTCGTTTTTGAAATTTTTGTTTTTAATTTTTTTGGTCAGGTCTCGACTGATAGTAACTCGAGAAATACGGGGATTGGGATAAAATTTTAGTAGGGAAGAAAGTTTCAATTTGAAATTTTGAACTCACTGAAACTTTTTTCAAATTTTATTGTCGATTTTTTCAAAACAAGTGAGGTACTTTTTTTTAGATTTCATCGCGATCCCCATATCATTTCGATAGAAAATATTATTCTCTCAGTCTCTTACCGTATTACACCTGTTTCTTATCGAAAAAGCCGCTTTTGGCTTTGAGGACTGCGTTGACGAGTCGGGGCATTCGCTCGAACAATGTGGTAATTATGGCTCGATCCAAACCGCCCAATCATCTTCAAGCTTTCACCACAAATCGCTGGCAGAAAAAGGGCAGGTTGTTCTAACTTTTCGATCAAGCCCCTCCCATAGAAGCTCGATCGGTGTATCGCAGTCCTCAAAGCCAAAAACGATAAGAAACATCGATAAGAAACAGATGAAAATAAGGTAAGAGACAGAGAGAATAATATTTTCTATCGAAATGATATGGGGATTGCGATGAAATCTAAAAAAAATACCTCACTTGTTTTGAAAAAATCAACAAAAAAATTTGAAAAATATCAGTGAGTTCAAAATTTCAAATTGAAACTTAGAGCATGGATCAGTCGCCTAACCACACTTGGAGTTTTCGAAATCGAAATTCTTTGACACAGCTTGACAGATTAAAAAAAGGCTCGGTCAGCCTACGCTGAATGATGGCAAAAATCGACTGACAGAGCCTTTTTTGAATCGGTTAAACTGTGTCAAAGAATTTCGATTTCGGAATTTGCAGCTATCTCTCTCGCACTTACGGTTGCGATATACCGACTGATCCATCCTCTTAAAATTTTATTCCAAACCCCGCATTTCTTAAGTTACTATCAGTCGAGACCTGACCAAAAAAATAAAAAATAAAAATTTCAAAAACGAAATTTAAAATAATTAGAACAAGTTTTTTATAAATTGACACAACTTTTTACCCTCTTGACATTTTCTCGAAACCCCGAAAATTTTCGAAATACGCCACAATTTCTGAAACTCCTCATTTTTTGCTGAAATTAAGATAACCGTGCGAAAAAAAATTGTACGATATTTTGTAAAAAACAAAAATGAAGCTTTTTCTATCCCCTTCAAAGCTGTCATAGAGAAAAGTAGCAAAAAAAATGTCTATTACAAAGGCCAAAAATGTCTCAAAAAACGGCTCTGTTCTAAAGCACGTGCCAGCTGAAAAAAAAACGTAAACAAACTTAAGAGGCCGCAAATTGAAGCTCAATTTATTCCCTTCAAAATGACGTATATTAAATTCGATTGCGTTAATGTTTGACAGAACTATCAAACTTTTAGTGTGGGTAAAAATTTCGACTAATGAACCCAAACTTTTGGATGGGAGTGTATATGGGATAATGTCCGAATTGGAGTGGGCGTGTAATGGCAGCGTTAATACTAGTTCCATAAAATAATACATTAATTAAGGTCTAGTTTGATTTTTATTTGAATGAGCAATTTGAATGAAAAATGATGGGCCCGGCAAGTACTTTTAGCACATATTTAATCATAATTTGTACCGATACGAAATCGACGTCGAATATTGTGAATACCAAGGGATCCTGAAAGTCTGAGAAGAATCGATTTTCTTCTAAGTCTCTGCCACCATAGAGTAACAAATGACTTTTCCCTTTGATGCGATTTTTTGGTAACTTTTTGATTCACTCGAACTTTCTCAAGTTCCGGGTGCTTCCCGTAGGAATGAATTTCTCACGTTCTATTTGAATTTTTTTTTCCTTTACAATATAATTACGGATTTTTATTTTTTCTAAATATAATATATTTTTAATGATTTGTGAAAGCTTTTCTTAATTGTATTTTTGAAATTATTTACAGTTGGTTTCGTAATTTTTTTTAATACATATCATTATGTTTGTAATTTTTTTCATTCGTCATCCGATATACTCGTCACTTTTGCATTTATTTGACAACGTTTTGTTCATTTGAACCAAACGTTTTTGATACATGAACAAGATTTAGCAGATTCAATTTTTTTTATTCATTCCGTTTGAAATGGTTTTTTTTATAACCTTCAGTAATAAATTGGCCATTTGAAGCAAGTTTCGAGAGAATAGATCAAACAACTTCTTATAATTTTATATTACGAGGTGCGGAAATGGGGGTTTTGTGTACGCGAACCGTACGCAAAAACGTCCATTTACGTACCGCGTGATATGAAAAATTTTTTTAAAAATTATAAAAAAAATTATTTTATAAAAAAAAATACAGAACAATTCGAAAAAAATTTCACAAATCTTGAAAAAACTTTATCTTTAAAAAAAAACTAATCTCTATCTATTTTTTAAAGTGTCGGAACTATCAAATAGCAAGTAAAAGTAAAAAACCGAAAAATGGCGCTTAAAATCATTTTGGAAACCGATGCCTCATTCTTCTTATTAGATTCGAACAGCTAAATCAACTGAAAAAAATTCCATCTAATTTACGTGCAGCATTAAAATTTATTATATCAATTCGAGGCCAATTATTTTCTAATGAATTGAAAAAAATTACGATTTCATTTACGTGCAGCACTAAAATTTATGATATCAATCGGTGGGGAAGTATTTTATTAGTAACTCCAAATTTTGACATTATTAAATTGTTCTAAGAAGCTTTTAAATCCAAAAAAATCACATAGAAGCTAGTCATATGTTACTCTACGGTGGCAGAGACTTATAAGAATATCGATTCTTCTCAGACCTTCAGGATCCTCTGGTATTATTCACAAAATTCGACGTCGATTGGATCGATACAAATTATGTTTAAATATGTGTTAAAAGTACTTGTCCGGTCCATTACTATTCATTTAAATAAAATCAATCGTAAAAAAGTGGAATTGTATGGCAGAATCCGGTTAAAAATTTGTTGAAATGCGATTCATTATTAGTTTAATGTTCTTAATAATAGTAGATAGATACGGCCATTCTTTCATGCCCATACGCATTCTAATTTATCCACGCGTCCCTTTCACTCGTTTGTCAGAACACTCATTTTTTTACCAAATGGGCAGATAATTGGATGAATTACACAAGTACTGAAATGGATGAACAAAGAAGTAAGCTGTGTAAACATTGAATTGAGAAAAGAAAACGCGTTGAATAGGAAACATTTGAAGTAATGAATTTATCAGTCGAACTGGTCGAGAATGAATATTTTTCTCTGTGTACACAGCGCAAGATCTCACGTCGAACTACTCAATAAAACAGTTGGATGGAAAAGGGATGGCAAATTAAAAAACAATTCCATTAGAGGATCATCCAGTTTTCTTCAAATATATGGACGGATGAGGCATTCCTTCGCCGAGCTTCCATTTGAAAACCATGCACGCCAAGCTTGTGTGTAATGTTGAAAATGAATTTGTGCAGTACATCGTATAGATACAATGCATGCACTTGTACGCGTATTTATGCTTTTCTTTATAAAAGGTTCTTGTATCATATTGTGTAAAACGTTTTAAGTTTATAACCCCAGCTAGCATAAAAACAGATGATAATCTCTTAATAATTGCAATTCATTCACTGTACTTGGCTACGTTAGAAAATGATCTAATTTTTTTTTATTTTCAAAATTCAGAATTCCTACAGGAAACATAATTCATTCACTGTATATGTTACAATAGATTTCATATTTTTTCACAGTTAAATTTTTTTTAAATTTATTCATTGACAATGCAAATATAGAAAATCATTTAAAATAACGGTCACGACCTTTTAATACTTGGCGTGCCTTTTTTACTTTTCGAAGTTTTAATATTTATTGATTTCACTTCTTTTTGCGAGCCGTGACAACTATATAGGAATCGTATTTCATTCACTGTATTTGTCAACTTCAGAAAACGAATATATATTGAAAAATATGAAGGCATCCACTTAGACGTCGAAAACCCTATAGTCGCCAACCTAGACATGGAATACAATAAAGCCGTCAACCAGATATCGAAAACCATGCAGTCGTCAATCTAGACATCGAAAACCATGCGGTCGTCAACCTAGATATACTTAGAAAAACTCACCGCCCCATCGGAAACTATGGAGCCGTTGACCTTTATACCGGAAACCATAGACAAATTCACCTCAACATCGGAAACTATGGAGCTATCAACCGGGATAGTGAAAACTATGAAGTCGTCGATCTAGTCCACGAAAACAATGGGGAAACATACCTGGACATTGAAAACTGCGGAGCCGTTGATCTAGACCTCGAACAGCATGGAAAAACATACCAAGACGACGAAAGCCATGAAGAACTATTTCCTAGCCATCGAAAACCATAAAGATGTCGACGTAGCCATCGAAAACAATGGAGCCGTCGACCTAGACCATGAAAACCATGGAGAAACATATCCAGACATCAAAAACTATGGAATTCCTGACTTCGCATCGAAAATCATGGCGGAATATACCTGGACCACGAAAACCATGAAGGAACATACCTGGACATTAAAAACTATGGAGAAATATACCTGGACATCCGAAACCATGGAGAAATATACCTAGGCATTGAAAACTATGTAAACACATACCTAGACATCGAAAGTTATAGATCACGGAAATGATGGAAAAATATACCTAGAGAAAAAAAACTATATAAACACAGACCTAGCCATCGAAAACTGTGGAGTCGTCAACCTAGACCACGAAAACCATCGAGAAACATACCTAGACATCGATAACGATGAAGCCGTCGACCTCGACCACGAAAACTATGAAAAAAAAACGAAAACCATGGAGGGATATACCTAGACATCAAAAAATCATGGAATAATACACCTGGACATCGAAAACTATGTACAAACTGTGACGGGGTTTTTCGTCACTGCTGGCTGAAATGGTTAAAAATAAAAGGGGAATAAAAATGAAATAAATAAGGAATCAGTATTTAGTAGAAAAAAATGATAACAAAAAATAGGCTTTATTTCACCAATTTGGGCGCCAGTTAGTTTTTACAAAAAAGTAACAAAAATAAATCAGGTCGATCTCTTCGGATCTCGAATGTTAACAACAGAGGACTCAACTACTACGGCTAATGCGGGGGGAAACGTACAGAGCGGGGCTAGCTCGGAGAAAGAAAAAGAAAACGGTGGAAAATGGCTCAATGCTTTTGAGACTCAAAATCTTCGGGTCGATGGGCACTTGTCGCTCAGGCGTCTTACATATACCCGTGAGGTTGCAAACGATAAAAAGAAACAATTACAATAATGGTTCGGCGAAATACGATGCGCGACTCGACGACAAAGCCGGTGGGCTAGGAGCGGGGGGGGGGGGGGGGTAGATCACGCTAAAAAGGGGCTTAATACTAGCACCACAGCACTCACTCGCATTTAACGCAAAAAGAATAATCTCCAAGATAAATCACAACCAAGGGAGAATCGATCACGAGCCAGAAGGGCTCGGGGAAAATTCGACCATGAAAACGTGACCGGCGAAATCGAGACGCGATCTACGACGAAGATGGCGAAACAACCACGTGTCTTCGTCGCAGAGTCAAGAGAGTGAAAACGACTTACTTGGCGCTGAGATTATGCGTCGTACGGTTTTTCGGGCTCAAGATTGCCGCTATGGTCTCCAAGGATCAAGCCGGTGGTCGTTGGGACAAAATAACTGGGGTCGAACGAAACAAAACTACAAGTCAGATTGAAAGTACTGGGAACTGGGCCGTGGTACGCACGCCGGAATCGTGATGGAAGTGAGTGATCTCCGTGCTCGCTCGTCGTTCTTCCTCGTTGCGCATAAATTATTGATTATTGATCCTTGCGCGCGCCGATGATCATCCAATCGGACTTTTCTATCTCGCGCAGGAGTAGCGACTCGGTGACGAGGGAGGGTGATGAAGGAAAAGGGCTAACGACGAGGGCTATCGATTGGCGATTGATTGCTTGACGGCGCGGTGCTGTTATCAGCCGGCTCGATCGATGGCGCCGCCTGGACGAAGCTCGGCCTTGGGCGCGAATTTTCGGTTCACTAATTCGTGATAAGAGCGGGGCTGATGCGTACCGGCCGGAGTTAACTCGGCTCTTGCTCGGAACCTCGACGCCAGGGAACTCGTACGATGATTTTCTCGAGTTGGAGACAATTCCTTCTCGAGATGACGTTCGATGATATTGATCGGTCCCATGACTCGGTTCTACTAGCCTTTATCCGATGTTTCAGCCTCTCGGGATTCGGGGAAGGGCTTTTTACAAGTGGGAGGGAATTGCTCGGGGCAGGGTTTGACGGGGACTCTCGTTCAGGAGGAAAGGGGGATCGTAGTCGGTGAATTTCACGAGTAGACAATTGCGAGCGAGTGCCAAGACGGCCGAAGAACTTATGGCTAATAATAATGGCGATACAGAAAAATGACTGATTAAAATAACATAAGAATATGGTGTGATGCGCAATTAGTTGAAAATGCCAGAAAAATATAGCGATTTTTGACGCTTCAAAAGTGAGTGAGCGGTGTGGTGGATTCCACCACGACGCGGGGCGTTGCGGCTCTGCCACAATGTCACAAAACATACCTAGCCGACGAAAGCCAAGGAGAAGCATACCCCGCAAATGAACAGTATGAAGCTGTCCACGTAGGCATCGAAAACCATGTAGCCCAGGCAACGAAGCAAAAATAAAAATAATAAATTCGAAAGCGTTGAAATTTGGTGACAATGTTTGTTTTGGCTTACTATTGAACGTGTTAAAAGTCCTAAAAAATTAAGGGTCCGCAATCGCCGCCAGCTTAGAAAAAAGGTGCATTTTTTTGGTTTTTTTTATATAACTCCTTAATTATCGTATTTATTGAAAAAATTGTTATTACAAAAGTTGGAGAGCATGAAATTTCCTTTAAAAAAGGTTTCATTCATTTTTCCGTCAAACTAATATTTTTCCGAATAAATGGACGACGAGCGTTGAGCACATGGATAAGTTGCTTAAAAAAACCTCTCTGCGAACGTACACTTACAACGGAAAAATCCTAATAGCATGTGCCATGAAAATTTCGATTTTCAGTCAGATTTCAAATCGTTATGGTCTGCTGAGGGTACTGTCGTATGTTTTTGTATATATATATATATATATATATATATATATACCTATATATAACCGGTGGCACAGGTATACGAGCATGATCAAAATATAATAATAGTATAACATCGAAGGACGACTCCAAACGTTTCACGGTCGATCAATTCTCTCCAACTTTTGTAATAACGATTTTTTCAAAAAATATGATAATTAAGGAGTTATACAACAAAAACAAAAAAATGCACCTTTCTTTCAAGATGGCGGCGATTCCGGACCTTCAATTGCTCAGGACTTTTAACACGTTCAATAATAAGCCAGAATGAACATTGTCACCAAATTTCAAAACTTTCGGATTTATTATTTTTATTTCGTGAAATTTGGCATTCGTTGCCTGGGCTAATGGAGGAATCTACCTAGACGACGAAAACCATGGAGAAACATATTCAAACATGGAAAACCATGGAGGAATATACCTGAACCACGAAAACCATGATGGCACATGCCTAGACATTGAAAACCATGGAGAAATATACCTAGACATCGAAACCTATGGAGGAATTATCCTAGACCACGAAAACCTGAGAGAAACATACCTGGACATCAAAAACTGTGGAGCCGTCGACCTCGACTGCGAAAACCACGAAGAAACATACCTAGTCCACGAAAACCATGGAGGAATCTATCTAGACCACGAAAACCATGGAGAAACATATGCATACATCGAAAACCATGAAGGAACATGTCTAGACATTGAAAACCATGGAGGAACATACCTAGACATCGAAAACTGTGGAGCCACATCATTCTCGACTGTGAAAACCATGAAGAAACATACCTAGACCGCGAAAACCATGGAGGAATCCACCTAGACCACGAAAACCATGGAGAAACATATCCATACATCGAAAACCATGGAGGAATATACCTGGACCACGAAAACCATGAAAGAACATGTCTAGACATTGAAAACCATGGAGAAATATACCTAGACATCGAAATCGATGGAGGAATTATCCGAGACCACGAAAACCATGGAGAAACATACCTGGACATCGAAAACTAAGGAGCCGTCGACCCAGACCTCGAAAACCATGAGAAAACATACCTAGACGACGAAAGCCATAGAGGAATATGTCTGGACATAAAAAAACTATGGGGTCGTCGACCTAGACATCGAAAATCGTCGTCCAGGATTTTATATTTTTCTATTTTTATTATTTATTATTTAATTTTATTTTTATCATTATATTTTTTATTTTATTATATTATTATTATATTATATTATATATTAATGATAATAAAATATTAATTATAACAATCCTTTATTATTAATTAATATTGTAACGTAACCTCCTCCTGAGCGACCGAATCGACTCGAACCCGAACATAACCTCAAAAAGGGGCATCGCGACGCGGCGCGATGTTTTGACCGAGCGCGTACAACGACCGATGAGACGCGTCACTGTTGGCCGGCGGCGGCCGTACTGGAGGGCAATACAAAGGCCCGATACAAGCGGCGGAGCACGACACTAGCGGCGCCGCGTATTAAAAACTCGAACTATTATATTTTTTTGTTTTGTTAATTAAAATTCAACGCGATTTCGTAAAATATTGTAACTAGGCTCAAATGAAGCGGAAAATTATAACGAATCGAAGAAAAATAAGGAAAAGATTATTTCTTTTAGAAAATTGGTGTCAATTCAAATAAAACAAGACGCGTGTTTATGACGCATGCGCGGATAGAGCGTTAATGGGCTATAGGACGCGTACGTGACTTTTAGCAATTGTAATTATTCGAATCATATTAAAACAACTAACAATGTTAAAAAATGAAGAAAATTAAATAATAACGGATCAAATCGAAGTTTTTGTTATTGAAAATCGGAACAAGCTGAAAATCATAAAAAGCGGTAGTCCGCGCATCGTATGTTAGCCCGCGCAACCAACGGGCGGGCGTGAATCATGGCAACGGGCCAATCAGAGAAGGCGTTAGAAATAGATGCGCAGAACCGATCCAAAAACCGAAAATTCGGCGTTTGATGATTTTATGGTGGGGACACGGTTATAAGAAGCGCTGCGCGACTCATTCGGCAGGCAGTCCTTCCTCAAAATTCTGACTCGGAACAAAAAGGCTGACCTCAAACATCCTTCTTGATTTTGGCAAGCAACCTAACCTATTATCCTAATTTTTCCTGGATGCCTGGAATCTCGGAGAGATTCGGTGACGTTTCAATCCCAGAGTCCAGGGTCCGCACCTAACCTCTAAACTTTCCAAATTTCCGTTGCACGGGATCTCGGAGCGATTCGGTGACGTTTCAATCCCAGAGCCCGTGGACGGTAAATAACCTAACCTTGCAGATGCTCAGGATCTCGGAGCGATTCGGTGACCTTTCAATCCCAGAGCCTGGGGTTTGTTCCTTAACTTAACCAATTTTTATTTCTTTTTGCTTGCTAGAATCAGGGATGATTTTTCTTGTAAATTGATTTGTAAATTTGTAAATTCTCTTTTTAAATTCAAAGTGGAAACTAATCGAGTCCGAGTCAAACAAAACCGAGATTTCTGTAAAATTTGTAAATCTTGTAAATTTTAAATAATTAAAAAGGCCGCGGTACGAATTTGAGGTTATATCGCGTCAAACCTATAATAATTTCTTTTATTGTATAAAATCGAAACACGATGGAATTATCGAAACTATTATTTTGAAAATAGGCGAAAAACGCGTAAATTAAAAATTGTTTGAAACGGCGAGTGAAACAAAATTTTTCACAATTGGCGAGCGCGAACGCGAACATTTCACGACCACAAATCAAAAAACGAATTTATCCTGTGAAATCAATCAAAATTGAATAAATCGGAATTGTTAAATTCTTCAAAATCTAAATTCCGCGTTCTCACGTTTCTTTCATACCTACTCCTTTTAAAATTAAGGTAGCTCGAACCGACGCGTGGCGGCGTTCAGGCCAGGTCGGCAAGAGCGTTACGTTACAATATTAATAAATAAAATATATTGTAACAGAACAATCACACACACGCACGAGCCCCGCGATCCCCACCACCGAGCACGTACACACCCTCCCGTACGCGCTATGCTCAGCGCGTCAGCTCATCGTTGCCCAGCAACGAGAGAGATGAACGATCCGAAAATCCAGATCGATCTAGATATCGCCGCCAAGAAGACACTCGATGTTGTTCATCACGGATATAAAAGGCGAGCAAACTGGACATACAGGAAGTCAAAATTCCATAATTCCAAACTACATAGTCTCTTTATGATCACTGCGTATCAGCATTGCGCCTGACGCCTAGTGAAAGATTCCTCGAATTCCAAATGCCGAGTGATCGTATCGCACGATTGCCTCGCACCGTCCCGTCCTGTAGCATCGCCGAGTATTGTACTAGCATCGCGTCTAGCGCATATTCGGTGCTCTAAAGAAAAAGGAGCAAGTATTGCACGATTGCCACGTTCTGTTCTATCCCTTTAGCATCACCCGCATGTGCAAGCATTGCGTCGAGCACATACCGGGTGTCCCGAAAGTGATAGGGTGCACGTAAGCGTGTAGACGATTACGAGCACCGACGCTTTTTTCCCAGGATACGGATTTTATCATCTTGTAAGGTGTTAAAGGATCCGAGGGTCCACCTGTGTTGTCCCCTGAGCACGCCCGGCTCATAAAATCGAAAAAACTCGATTCCGTGTACTGGCATAGCGTCCAGCGCAGGAGGAAAGTTCTAACGATATAACTTAGAATTAACGAGGCCTAGAGGACAGCGATTATCCTGTAGAGATACACGGTAAAAACTCGACCTCGGCCCTTATGCAACTAACTAAAAAGATATCATTTTCTGACAAGAGTATCTCCGTCTTTGGCCGCTACGGACCGGCGAAGTCCCGCTTAGATGAATCTGGATCTTAAATCCCCAAAGAAAAATATTCCCATCTCTTTATTTTGACTTTTGTCTTTGGCCGCAGTGGACCGGCGAAGTCCCCATTTTCAGAAGCTATCAAGCTACCAATCAAATTTTCTACGAGGCTCGCCTTTCGCAGCCCTCGCACTCAGTAATCCATTCGTATTTTTTCAGATTTCAAAAAAAAAAGCCGATGATGAAACTACCCAAAGAAGCGTTTATTCGTGGAAAGGGAATCTGAGGCATCAAAAAAAAAAAAAATTTATTATTAAATTAATTCGAATAATAAATCAGTCAAATCTAACGATAAACGCCCACACACCTAAAACAAAATACCCCCGTCATAACGATAGAGTCCAACACACGAAATCCCGTACTTCACTTTCACTCATAAACTCGAGAAAAAACGTAAAACGTTTCAATATATTATATAAATATATATATGTTATGCGTAAACCAGGTGCTGGTATTGCCCCCGCTGTGCGCACTTTCTCTGTCTCTCTCGCTCGGCGACGCGCAGGAGAGGGGGTAGCCGCGTTCAGCGTACTGTGTGACAGGAGAGCCGAGAAATGTATACCAGGCTTGCAAAGGCCGTAAGTCCGAACGTAAACATGCTCAACTTACGCCTCTCTGTCTCTAAGAAACAAAATTTATCGTAAAGCGTTCGGTTTCAATTTTCTAAAGAGACATATCTCGGGAATGGCTGAATGGATTTACTCCCAACAAAGACCAATGGAAAGGGAAAAATCGAAAAAAAATTCTCACCAATTTTCAGATTTTTTAATAATATGGTTTGTCCGCAAGCGCCGTTTGAAAACTCTGTGACGTCATAAATCGGCATATTCGCGTATATAAGAGTGCGGCAGGGCTCGCGCTGGCTTTTTCTTTACGCGCTGCTGTTTTTCCTTTTAATACTTGGCGTCGAGCCGCTACCGCGTCTCTTGATACGTCAAATCCTGAATGTGTTAGTAACTTTTGCATACTCTTAAGCCCGTGCAAAGTTTTTTCTCAGAAATTACGACACCGATCATGCTGATTTTGGGCTCATTTGACAGAGAACTTCTTAATTAGCTAAAAGTTCAATTTTCAAAGCCGTACATAACTCATGAGCTTCACAATTGAAGAAAATCACATGCCAATTTTACCCCCACCACCGCGAATCGTTTTATTCAGAGAAAGTATAGTCTCGGCGAGAGCCTCAGGCTAGCTGATGACAGGGCTGTCAACGTACTCGTCACGAGACTCTACTGAGTCTCTTGATATATTCTGAACAGTCAAATTGAGAAATAAGAATATCAGTATTATTGATAATTTCGCATCTTCGTACGCTGTTTTTTCTCCCTTTCGCTCTACCTTCTCCACAATTTCGATATCCACACGCTCGAAGTAAGTCCCAGGGCTTCGACGTGTCCATTAATGTACCTTTCGACATCGAGCACACTCTATATCTTTTGTTCTTTATTCTTCAGTACTACACTTTTTCCACAGCACTACACTGTACATCCCTGCACAACAAGACTTTCCCTTAAATCTATTACATATACAAAATGTCACTTTCTATTATGCTTCTTCGTTTTTCTTTCCAGAAACTAATGATTGCGCACATTTCGATAAACTAAATAAATTTTTAAAAGCTTCTTACTCCTTTATTTCATGATCGATTTTCATGCAACAAGGCTCAAAATGGGTGTTTTTTTCATTTCTGTTGGGCTGACATTCGCGAAATTAAGATTAGATGGATATTTACTGAGTTATTCTGCAATTACTCAGATGGTAATACGAAATGCAAAAAAAAATCAATATTTCAAAAAACCCTCATGTTCTTTTTTCAAAGAACAACCTTAAGGACCGATCGAAAAATTCGAATGTGCTAAGAATTTTCGAAAAAAGGGTTAGATAAATCGAATGCTCTAAGTAGTTGTGACGGGATCATCGCATTAGCTGATGTTTGAATTCCTAACCGCTTTCAATCTGTCATATCAATGCAGAAGATTCAAATACAACCCATTGTTACTAACGTTACTCGACAGATCAATGCCTCCCACGCGAAAGTCGTGCGACATTGACTACAAAACAAGCGACAAAAATATTTTAGCTCTGAATGCGAACGAGAGCCCCATCTTAGCTCTTATGTCAGACAGCATTGAGACGGCGCACATCATCGTAGCGGGCTACCTTCTCATTAACTTAAAAACTCAATTTCAGCTAAAAACTATGACTGCCTGCATTGGCCGGGTAATGTAGGCGGTCATTCGCAATTTCTCTTGACGCTCGTATAAATGCAACACTGCCGTACATTAGAAAAGAGTAGTCATGGGCAACACGTGAAGGAAGGGAGTGAGGAAAGTGTAAATGAGATCAAATCAGTGAATCAATATGACAAACCGGTGAGCAGCGAAGGCAGCCGGTAGAGCGACCAACATTCCCCTGGATTCTTTGCCTCCGAAACCGCCGCCAAGACGTTTAACACGAACGTTAATCCTGTTGATTGGTATATGAAGTACATGGGAAATCAATTTTTGGATTTCCGATGGATGCTGAGTGGACGCATATACTTCCAACTCGTCAACTTCTTTGGGAATAACGAGAGATGAATGGGTTTCGAGATAAAAATGTTCCTGTCCACCCATCCGTACTTCGTTTTCGAGAATGTGATCCGATTCAGTGAAAGCTTTTTCAGTGTCTCCTTTTACGATTCGTCTTGGTGAACCAGGAATAAAAGAACTTGCTTTTATGGCATCCTAGTCAAATATTGTCCACAAAAAAACATTTCAACTAACGTCAATACTTCGATATGAGTAAACAAATAACTCTGCAAACTTAAAAACATTATATAAATATTATCTAAATCGAAGGTAATTATGCAGTTTGGTTACTTTCCCGAAAATCGATGCAACAATTATTTTTTTCTCGAAGTTGTTGATTGGACTATAAACCCATTAACGCCCAAGCGTCCCGATTTTTTACCAAACTTTCAACGCGATTATTTTTTATATTATCTGCGTTGAAAAAATTATGTTTTCAGATATATCGACGTAGAATTTTATGCTCTTTTAGAATATTGGCTCAAAATTCTGATTAGACATGAAGAAAAAAAATATGGTCGATTCAAACGTGAAAAACGTGAACGTCTTTGAAAAAAAACTTTTTTTGTATTTTTTTTGCAATGTTACTACAAAAAATTCATACTGTAATCATGAACAGGGGTGATCGCGATAGTTGAAGTTTAACAGGAAATGTTCATGTAATCATTGAACCACTCCCTTTTACAATATGGCGGTGAGAACGCAAATATTCTACAAACACATAAGAATTGGTTAAAGAATACTCTCAAATTAAAAAAAAAAATTTAGAGATGATTTCTGGTGTTCCAAAATATCAAAAAAATTAAAATTGCCAATTTTTTTTTTCTTAAAAAATTTGAGGGTATTCTTTAACCAATTATAAGATACTCTTGTTCCCAGATAATTTGTGCAAAACTCAATAGTTTCCGAGAAAAAAAATTAGTTTATTTTTGTTGCATACTTACGTTCTTGGCGTCATATTGTAAAAAGGAGTGGTTCAATGATTACACGAACATTCCCTGTTAAACTTTAACTATCGCAATCGCCCCTGATCAAGAGACGCAGTAGCGGCTCGACGCCAAGTATTAAAAGAAAAAACGAGAGTTCATGATTACAGTATAAATTCTTTGCAGTAACATTGCAAAAAAAATACAAAAAAAGTTTTTTTTCAAAAATGTTCACGTTTTTCACGTTTGAATCGGCCATATTTTTTTTTCTTTGTGTGTAATCGGAATTTGAGCCAATATTCTGAAAGAGTGTAAAATTCTACGTCGATATATTTGAAAACAAAATTTTTTCAACACAGATCACATAAAAAATAATCGCGTTGAAAGTTTGGTAAAAAATCGGGCCGCATGGGCGATAATGGGATAAGTGATATTCCGTCGGGGGAGGCTAACATTTCCCATAAAAACTATAAGTTATGGAATTTTGAAGTTATTGAAAAAATATGATGAAATAGAGCATATTTGAATACTTTAGAGTTCACAACAGGAGAGGTGGATACACACACATGCGCACACGCATGGCGCGCATTGTTTGTTTTTGGAAGCGAGCTATGGTGCTGTTGAATGAAAAGAAGGCGACAAACAGTGTATATATGTCGAATGATAAAGTTTGTTTTGATTTTGACACTTACAGCAGTCTTTTCTTGCATTAATATTTTTTAAATAGATGACTATCCTCAATTTTCTTTCTATCGTAAACATTATTACACGTAGCTTGAAAATGAATTGCGTCAATTGCTCCTACGGATTACGTCAATTTCATCGATTGTGCGAGAATTCCGAACAATTTTTACAAGCACATGGTGCAGTGTTTCGTGATATGAGGTATCCGGCTTGTGGTAATTTGGAACGCCGAAACTTTAATTTGTCGATGTCAAAAGAAACGAAAAGTTTCGAAAGGATTTTTCCTTTCGTTTATTACTAAGTTTATTACTAAGTGTTTATCACCAAGTGCGATTTTTTTATCAATTCGATTTAATACGTGTTTTCAAAATATCACTCTTTCTCTGGAGGAAGCCTGCGTCTTTATCGGTTATTTTATATCATTAGAATCCCTCCGACAAGAATTTATCGAAAGAGAAATGAATATGAGCAGCCACACTGTTGTTGACTGGTCGAATTTTATTCAGGAGGCTTTACTATATCGACAATTACTATATACTATATCGACAATTCCGAAAAGGAGCAGGTATCACGGTTGAAATCGATGAGGCGAAATTCGGCAAGCGAACACACAACCGTGATCGAATCATAAATGGTCAGTGGATTTTCGGTGGATTCGAACGTGAATCACAGAAGATATTCATTGTTGCTGTTCCAGACAGGACTGCGACGACGTTACTGAAAATGATAAACGAACATATTTTCCCGGGAACCACCATCATATCAGGTCGCTGGGAGGCTTACAATTATCTGTCATCGGAGAGTATTAAACACCTTAAAATGAATCACTTACTAAATTTTGTTGACCGCGACACTGGCGCTCATACCCAAAATATAGAGCGCACGTGGAGGAAAGTTCGAGCAAACGTCCCACGATATGGCTGTGTGAATATCACATGGACGGATATATTGCAGAGTTTTATTCCAAATGGCAATTTCCAGACCATCGTGATCAATTCCAGGCATTTTTTAAAATGATTTGGTGCGAAATCATCATCGTTTAAATACAACGGTCTTTTTTAAGGCCACATGTATTAACGTACTGCAGTTCAGAACACTTTTGGTGCGCGCGCGCGCGCGTATGTGTGTGTGTGTGTGCGTGCGTGTGTGTGTGAAAAATCGTTGAGTGGGTTCAGAGCACTTTCAACGTGTGTACGCGCCCGCGCCCGTGTGCCCACTTGTTCTATCATGAACTCCAAAATATTCAAATATACTCTTTTTTTATTACTTTTTTCGAATAACTTCAAAACCCCATAATTTATGGTTTTCATGGGAAATATCAGCCTCCCCCGACGGAATTTCATCAATAGTAACTAATTGAAGCAATTTATGCTAAACAAAAATTCGCAGCATCGATTTTCGGAAAAGTAACTAAACTGCATAATTACCGAAAACAATATTTCGTATGCAATAGCAAAATATCAAATAATTTCTATATTAAATTTACCTAAAAAATTCTTCAACTGAAATCTCATAAAAATCGATCAACTGAAATGATCAAAAATCATTTCAGGAAAATGATAGTTACCAGGAGAAAATGTTATAGTCAGAGCATGAATTTCCATTGAAAGAAACACATTGAAAAATCCATTAGAATTGATAATGAGATATTCTTCTTGCATTATGTTCGAGTTTACGATTTCATAATTATTTGATTTTTAAAATGATAAAAATACCTCAATCGTGACGATGATGGGTTGAAGTTCTTCGTACTCGACATGGACCATTCTCGCTGCTTTCTGTGCAGTAGATTGATTAACAGCCACAATAGCTCCCACGGATTGTCCTTGACTCGTGACCTGAAGATTGTTAATTTATCGCTCCCTTTATAATGTATTTCCTATAAACTCGTTTTTCCATGCATCATAAAGTTTTATCAGGTTATAACAGGCCAGTATACATTAATGTGGCCGCAATTCAGGTCACATTATTTTTAAGAATTCCTTTGCGAAAACATCATCAACATGAATGAAAAAAAAATGTATACCAAATTTGGAAGCGCTAGAACAATTTCAACGGCGACCTCAAAGATTTCAGGTTTTAAGCGCAGAACATATGTACTTATTGAACTTGTTACTTAATTTTACTTTCTGCCTCACATAAGAATCACGATACAAATCTGAAATTTAAGACACTCAATGTTTCTATTTAAGGGTACGAAACGGAATTTTCAAAGATTTTTCCGAAGATTATTTCTGTGATTTTAACCTTTCAAAGGTAACCATATTTTTTATTTTTTTAAGTACTTTTATCACTATCAATTGAAGCACTTTTAAACGTCACTTCAATGCATCTAGACAACTTTTGATCCGTAATCAACAGTGTCCACTTAACAGCAACTCATCCAAATCCGAAATTGCGTGACATTTCATCGATGAAGCGGTTCAATCAAAGTCCCTCTGCCAACCAATTATGACAAAAAATGAAAATTTTGAACATGAGATCGGATTGAAACTCGAGAAGTGGTTTAGAAATAGCTGTCTAGCAGAATTCATACGTGAAAAACACATTCAGCGAACTTTTCATGACACTTTTTTCAAAAAATTTTGTCGTAATTTGTTGTTCTTGATTTGGATTTAGAAAAAACAGACCTTAAAAATTGCTACTTTTTGCCTAATTTTGAAAAAATACTGATAAAAAAGGGTCTTTACTAAATTTTAATGGCACGATTGAAAAGAGCGACTTCATAAATTGTAGATAAGATACGTTAATCATCAAGCTGTCGAAAGTGTTTAAAAAACGTATCCCAACGTTGGCAGAGGGCCGTTGTTCGAACCGTTTTATCGATGAAATCTCACATAACTTCGGATTTGGATGATTTGTTGTTAAGTGTACACTGTTAATTACGGCTTGAAAATTGTCTAGATGCATTAAAATGATGTTTAAAAGTGCTTCAATTGATCGTGATAAAAATACTAAAAAAAAAGTCAAAAATATGGTTACCTTTGTAACGGTTAAAATCACAGAAATAATCTTCGGAAAAATCTTAAAGAATTCCGTTTTTTATAATGATTATTATGTGAGGCAGTAAATAAAATTAAGTGACAAGATCAATAAGTACATATATTTTGCATTAAAAATTTTTAATCTTCGGGGCATCCATTTAAATTGTTCCAGTACTTTCAAATTTGGTATACATTTTTTTTATTCATATTGATGACGTTTCCGCAAAGGAATTTCCAAAAAAGTGACCTAAATTGCGGCCTCCCCCCCTAGCATACATGAGATTTTTTTCAGATTTTTCAGATTTTGGGATATTCAAACACAGTTAACAGAAAAATTTGACTCGCTCTGATAGTTTATAAATGTATCGTAAACGAAGTCAAAAACGGCAAATCCAAAAACTCTGGTGATCGGTTGATAGCTACTGGGGTTATATGTTATCTGAGTTTTAAGTTCTACGGACAGGAAACGAAGGGTTTATTTTTGAGAAAAATACTATTCGATAACCGCAAGTGGCATCGCACGTGGAATGGTCCCCTGAACTTACAATTAATTAAATAGTTTGGACACGAGATTCGTAATTTTTTTTTTAAGGAGTTTCGGTACAGGCGATACAATGTTGCCATCCTAAACCATGCTAAAAACATAAAAAATTTCAAAAAGTTCAGAATTTTATAAAATAAGGTGAACATATTCTTTAGTGCCAAATTTGACAACACACATTTTTAAAGATTTTTCTTCTACACAATTATCGAATAATTTATCACTAAAGTTCACGTGTATAAGCATAGCGTTTCCATATATATAGATATATATTCCGCGCATAAGAAATCTGCTTTAACGCGTAATTACTCGATAACTAAGTAGAAGAAAATTTTGAAAAAAAACTGTGTTTTCGCACTTGATGTTGAAGAACATTATCACCAAATTTAATCAATTTTTTAATATTTAGACATTTGTACCGAAACTCATTAAGTGGGTTTTTTTTTACTACGATTTTCGAGCGTTACGAAAACGATCATCAGGTGAGGCGAATGGTCAGGATACGTAGTAGGGGGAATTAGGAGCCATGTTAGTGGCGAAGCCTCTTATAGAATGAAACGATTCAAGTTCTTTTATTTCAAGAATATAAAAGGTTTTATTCTAGATTTGGAAGTTGGTTCGTGTGCTGGACTCTATCTTGTACCAGACGGGGAAAACACGAGATAGTTCTCTCTGTGGCTTAGATTTATTATATATATTTTTTTTTTGCCTCAAGCAGAACCAGAAATATTCATTGTTATTTAAAAAAGTTATAAACAATTAAAAGTGAAAAAAAAAGTAAAAAAAATTCAAAAGTCCGCCAATTTGTTTTTTTTCATTGAAAATGTTTCATTCTACTTGAGGCCATAGCCAATTCAATACAGAACATGAAACCGTTTTGTTTTTTGCTTTCAGATAATTCTTTTCTAAGAAATGATGTCATCCATCTACGAATCAGACGAGTTTCAGCAGCCATTTTCAGAACCGCCATTTTGAAAAAAAAAAAAATTTTTTTCAAGTAATTTCATGTATGTGCTTTCATATGTAAAAAAATTGATTACTCAACGTGTTTTGTACTATAAATAAAATGTATTGAAAAAAATTACGTTTTTTGGAGTAAGCTGGCCTTAATTATTCTTGTTTTCTTAGTCTTCGTACATGTTTCAAAAACTTTTATGGTTAAAATCAATTTTCAAAATTATAGTTGAGCAATTGAGTTGTCTCATACATATCAATGTGCCGATAAAAAAAAAACTTTTAGACTCTATATCGGTAATATAACTACTTTTCTACTCGGTGGAGTTATCGATGAAGTAGTTTAGTTTGTTGATTCTTGTAAAAATAGATATTGGTGTTCCTCAGTGTGTATTGTTTTATTGAAATATGATTTTCATCAAATACTGAAAGTTATTTTTAATTTTTTTTCTCAGAGTTTCGCTGGCCATATTATTACAAAAAATATGAACAAATATTCTTTAACAGACTAAATTTAAGATAAACACAAATTTTTCGCCAATCTTTTCCAATAAAACCATTAAATCCGCTATAATGTACTGAAAATGGTCAAATTTGCGATAGATTGAACTTTGACCTCTAATAAATTTGAAACTATTAAGTTTAACGAAAAATCATAGGAGACCTTTTTTGTAGAGCGTGCAATTTTATACAAGAATATGTGAAGACACTTTTTATAGGACGCACGATGGGCTTGCAGTAAGTATCAGAATGTGCAAAAAAGAAATTTCCAATGTTATTCTTATGGAAAATAGAAAAGACACCAAAAAAAAACTTTTAAGCCTGTTTGCAATGGAAAACAAAAAAAAATTTTTTTTTGAAACGCCCTAATATATATTGAAGCGAAATACACTATTAGAACACTTTATTTCTTTCTTTACTTGACCACATGGCGCTTACGAGTGTTTATATCGGCGGCCATGTTGGAAAACTGTCACTTTGCGAAGCGGCGCTCGGGAAGTGAGGCGCTCAGCGCTGCCAACTCAATTTCGCTTCACCAAAATTCCCTACACTCGCAAAATTCTTGATTTTATTCAATTTTAATTAAACAAACCTTTTCTTGTTCAGAAAATTAATGCGGATTCTTAGAAGAACTTATTTTGAACAAATTGGTGAAGATTTCAGAGTAAAATCATTTAAAAATTTAAGAAAACTTTTCTTTAATAGCTCGAGCGTGCACAGTGCGCATGCGCGATGACCTACTTTCAACAGGCACGTGCAATAAACGTAGTCGGGAGCAAACAATGAATTAAAATAAAATAAAAGTGTTGTTATTCACAAAATTAATAGAGAATGAAACAAAATAATGGGGAAAGTTATAAAATGAATTAAAATTAATCAAAAAACTGTTTTATTGAATTATATTGAATTCTTGCACATGCGCAGTGTGACTACAGCTCGACTCGGCAAATTGGGACCCACGCGGGGGAGTTAGCGCACCAATCACAGAATTTAGAGTGGGAGTCCCTGGTTCGAGATTAAGTCGCGCAGCGAATTAGAGAAAGGGATAAAGTCCAAAAATATTATTATTATTATTTCCTTTGTTTCAGAGAGTATAAAAACCCGAGCGCAGAAGCTCTGGTAGCCAGTCTCGTCTCGAATCTCGCCACGCTAGACTCGCTTACGCAATAAGGCTCTCTGAGCTAACAAAGAGCCAGTTTCGTCTCGAATCTTGTAGAGCTTGACTCGCACTCGCAAATATCAAACGCCAGTCTTGCCTCAGGATCTCGCCACGTAAACTCGCCATAATAGAAGCGAGAATAAAGAAACATAAAAATTTTTGGCTCATTTCATAACAGCTCTAAAAACAAAGAGCAAAATAACATCACTAAAACACCACTCAGAACTCAAAAATAACACCTTTCCTCTCTCACGCTAAGAGGGCCGGGTTCATTCGATTTCGTTTGAACTCAAGATTCTTAGGTGAGATTTTCCGATCTATCCAGGAGGGCCGGGACAGTTCGATTCCGTTCTGTCTCAAGATTCCTGGTAGATTTCCAATCCTTTTTCTATCCAAGAGGGCCGTGGCCGTTTGATTTCATTTGGACACAAGATTCTTGGGTAGGACTCCTACCTTTCCACGCCAGAGGGGCCGGGACAGTTCGGCTTCGTTCTGCCTCAAGATCTCTGGGTGGATTCTTTTCCATCAACGAGTCATTGTTTTCTGAGTGGTGATTCATTCAACTAATCAAACTAATTCATTTTCAATCAAATCTGAGCATTTTCTTTATTCTCAAAACGAGACAATTTCGAGTCAATTATTATTTTGAACTACTTAAATTATTCAAAACCAATTTAATTCACTGAAAACAATTTATTTGAATTATATTGAGTCAAAAGAGTGAAAAAGCAAATAAAATTCACTCGTCACACTCAATTTGTATTGTATAGAGTCAAGAAGTGAGTTCATAAAATTAAAAGCTCAATAAAAATAATTATTTAATCGATCAAACAAGCGTTGGCGAGATAATAGTCATTACAATTTCGAAAAATTAGATTATTGCGAAATTTCAATAAAAATCAAGTATTGTCAAGAAAAATACCGGAAACAAAATTTTCATGCAGAACAGAATTCATTTATTTTTGTAATTTGATCCGTGAATATTCAAAATTCAATAAATAATTTGTTATTTTCAATTTAATTTCATCACACTTTTGTTTTTCTTTCATGCCCGCTCTTCTTTATCATAAAATTGCTCGAATCCACGCGTGACGGTGTGCACTAGCACAAACGTACCGTTACAATATATAATATATATATATACATATAGTCTGGCAGTGAATAGCGAAGCCGGCATTGGGGGGTGGGTGAGGAGGAGGCTCGTAGCTTATGAGGGCAGGCCATGGGAGGTGCATTAAGTTACATGTTCCCGCTTAACATGCTTATTACGATGCGTCATTTCAGGGCAACATTTTTTTTCAGGTGCTCACTCAAAAATCTTCAGTTTATACATAGAAAAAAATTGTCGCGAAAGGAGAACGTTGTTAAAAAATATTTATAGGTTCATCATTGGCCTTATAGTTTTCCCATTTAAATAACATTGAAAATGTGTTTTCTTTCATTGATGTCGATATTTCTCAGTCCAATTTCATATTGTGGGGTTGTGTGGGTGAGTTTTTGTAGGAAATTGAATTGGCTGCAAAAAAAGTCCTTTGAGAAAAAACGTTCAAGTCAACTGTTTCCGAACTATTACTATTCAAAGCGAATTTTAGATAAAAACATCTGTTTAAATCTACTTCGCGACTGATTTTTCAAAGATACCGTAAATGAAAATTTTATATGAAATTGAATTTCCTTTTGAGCAAGTCACGTGAATTAAATTTTTCGATTCAACCTTTCACCACTGACGTGAGCTCAAGATATATTTTACGGATAAATGTTCTAGGAAATTTTTCCACAGTCATAGAATTTTGTTTTAATACCTATTATAATGTTAAGAATATTGAATGTACGGTCTTGTAATTCTGTTTTAATCCAAATTTTTAATTTCAGATTCAGATTCGTAGTTAGTTACCCGAAAAACTTTTAAGTATCCAGTTTCACAATCATCAAAAAAACTCTGTTTTTTGTTCACCATATTATATCGGTGAACTGGAGTTTCCGAATTTTTAATCTTAATCTCTAATGAGCAAAACCAAAAGTCTTCGAGTACTGAATTTTATAAAAATCATCAAGAAAATTTCTGTATTTTGCACTGTCGCATAGCAGCGCTATCCTGCAGTACGCCGCACCCAATTTACTCGTAGAGCAGCGCTAGTTTAACAAGTGAGTGCAACGCGAACTGTGCGACGCGAGCGTCCCCAATGGAAAGGATTTATATTAAAAATATATCTAGAATTGTATGAAAAATGTATTCTGCATATATAAAAAATATATATTTTTTTAACTTTCATACAAACGAATATATGAATCATGTATTTATTTTATCGATGATTTCGCTGATTTCAGTATATTAATTATGTTTTTTGAATATATTCCGTTGCTATAACTGATAGATTTTTTTTATACTAAATATATATTTTTGATAAATTTGAAATACATTTTGTTTTCATTCTGAATGAATATTTTTTACATGAAAATGACTATAATAATCTATCGAAAATACGTTTTTTTTATACAAAAAATAAATTTTTTTTATATTGAAATTGCATTTTTATTCTATTGAACTTATATTGATTATATATCAAATATATATGATCAATGTACAAATAATATATATTTTTGATATTTACATACAGTTTATGGTGGCATGTTAATTTTTATACAAATCACAACATTGAAAAGAAATGTCCACAAATTTTCAAGCTTAGGCAGTAATGAAAAAACATAACATCTTGAATACACTTGAAGCAAAATATAACTTTATTCATAAATAACTTTTTTTTCCAATACGTATTTTTAGGATCAACTGAACGGAGAACTTTACACAAACATACAATACCATTATAATTTTTAAGACAATCAATATATTTACCATATAACATAACCCTAGGAAAAAAAGGTTGGGACATGTACATTGTTGGTCCCTCGTTTGCTGATATTCCATCATGTCGCGTCCGCCCTTCGATACACGGACGGATCATATATTTAATATTAATTTTTTATCGCCGGTTCGGGGTGAACTCGTGCGACCGCGGGCTTTTTGATGTGTAGAGCTTGGTTAGGTTGTTCTCAAAATAAAGACTCATTCGCGAAGCAAAGCGACGGGTTTTTTATTGTTTTTATTAAAAGATGCGCTGCTGCGGATCACACAGAAGCGCGTGACAATACAGGGATTATTGTAAATGTGCTTGAAAAGAAAGTAATGCCAAGCGGCGTGCGTGAGATAGAGCCGAGCGGCTAGTCGACGCGTAGAGCTGCTTTTCGTACTTATGCAGAGAGAAGACTAACTGTAACGCAAAGAGAACGAAAAATTGGGAAAAACGCGGGGAGACAGAGGTGAGCGGAGAAGAAAGGATATAGGTGGAATTATCGCCGATAATACTCGTAAGGAGAGGCTTCGGGCGAGACACTTTGTTTACATTTGGCCAGCGTGACCAGAATGCGAAGAAATGAGAGCGCTTGGAGTTTAACATAGAGCACGAAAAATTACGCGCATTAATAGTTTTTCTATTCAAATTCGAATATACATCCCACCTCGTTCCGACGGAACGAAAAGAAATTTTGAGGGTATAATTTTCAGAGTGACCCAGGAGTTACATAATTCTTTGCCCGACATAGTGAACGAACTTAAAGCTAACAAAATGACATGAATTCCCGACATTCGTATTCGGACTTAAAACTAGTTTAACGAAATGAATACATAATATTTGTTTCGAACTTATAATATAAATTTTACAAAAAAAATAATACCCGACATTATTTGCGAGCTTAAGGGCAAAATAAACGAAAGATAAACGCGAGGTAACGCATTACGCGGAATCGCTCGCGTGCAGAAGGGGACAGACTTTAGCGATAGGGCGCTTGAGCTGGGTCTTCGCGGTTTGCAATGTGACGACGCGTACGAGACCGTCGGGGCCCGGATGGGTAGCGACAACCCTGGCTAACTCCCAACAGCACGGGGGGAGCTGCTCGTTTTTTAATAGGACAAGTGCATCGACTTGCACAGATCGCGATGCTTTTTGCCATTTTGCGCGTTGCTGTAGCGTATGTAAATAATCGTGGCTCCAGGCCTTCCAAATGTGTTCGCGCATGGCGAGGACCTTTTGCCAGCGAGACAAACGATTTTCATTGAGTTCGAGCAGCGATGGCTCGGGTACGCTAAGTAAGGGTCTACCGATTAGAAAATGACCTGGAGTGAGCGCGTCGAAATTGTCCGGATTGTCGCTCAAAGGCGCGAGGGGGCGTGAATTTAAACACGCTTCGATTGCGCATAATAACGTGGAAAATTCGAGTTGAGAAAGCGTGTGAGCGCCGACAACTCTTTTCAAATGATGTTTGAAGCTTTTGACGCCAGCTTCCCAGAGGCCGCCGAAATGAGGCGCGGAAGCGGGGATGAAATGCCAGCGGATCCCGTCCGTTTCGAATTTTGCATGTAAATCGGGATTTTTAAGTGTAGAAAGGAAAGCGCGACGTAGTTCATTGTCGGCTCCTTGAAAGTTCGTACCGTTATCGCTGTACATGTCGGAGGGAAGACCGCGCCGGCTTACGAAGCGTTGAAAAGCGGCAATAAAGCCGGAAGTCGTGTAATCGTCGACGTATTCGAGATGAACTGCGCGTGTTGCGAGACATACGAACAGTGCAACGTAGTACTTGCGCGATTTTTGTCCGCGTCCGACAAACGGAGTAATGTGAAATGGGCCAGCGTAGTCCACGCCGCAATGAGAGAATGGCGGCGAGGGGTTGACACGTGGGGACGGAAGGTCGCCCATGAGTTGACTGGCAGAGACGGTGCGTTCGCGAGCACAGTTTAAACATCGGTTTATTCGAGATTTGACGAGGGATCTCGCGCCGAGAATCCAATAATTTTGTCGTAAGAGACAAAGGGTCAGCTGTGGACCGCCGTGTAATGATCGCGAGTGCGTTTGGTCGATAATTAATTCGCTGACATGATGACGCGGTAAAATCAGCGGATAGCGCTCGTCATACGATAAGAACGAGTGGCGCAACCGCCCACCAAGACGCAACTGGCCCTTTCCGTCGAGGAAAGGGTTGAGAGCTTTAAGATCGGTCGCGCGAGGCAGTGGCTCTTTTTCCTGTAGGGCGCGAATTTCCGCGGCGAAATGTTCGTTTTGAATTTTTCGTATCGAAAAATCGCGCGTGGCTTGGACACTGTCGGTAAAATTCGCTGGGGGTACGCGATTCGGATCGCGTTTTTGTGCTCGAAATTTGTTGAGCCAGAAAAATAATAAGCCGGTGACGCGGAGAAGTGTGCTCCAGCTTGAGAATTTTGATGAAAGGTCCCATTCTTCTCTTTCGTGAGCGACATGTATCGTCGCGGACGCGCGCTGCTCGCTGAGCGCGAACTTTTTATCGACTGCGCGTCCGGAAGCACAAGGTCGAGCGCTTGGCCAATAGGCCGAATTTTGACGAAGCCACGAAGGGCCTGACCACCAGAGTGGGTGATTGATTAATTCGGAAACGGGAATGCCCCGAGAAGCGCAGTCTGGGGGTTTTCGCCCGATGAGACGTGATGCCATTTTACTTCTGGCATTTTCGTTTGGATCTCTGAGACCCGATTCGCGACATACGGCTTCCAACGCGACGGATGCTGCGTGAGCCAGGAAAGGGCGACGGTGGAATCGGTCCAGCCGTGCATCGGAATTTTTTCGATTTTGAGAGCTTCCCGTACGTACTCGAGAAGCCGAACGAGCAATACTATTCCGTTCAATTCTAGTCTTGGAATAGCAACGGTTTTTAAGGGCGCGACTGTAGATTTTGCCGCGATTAACGATACTGAAGTGTCGGTTGGCGATTTTAGAACGCGTAAATAGACGACTGCGGAATACGCGCGTTGCGAAGCATCCGCGAAGCCGTGTAGTTCCATCGCGCAGTGAGATTGGGTTAGTCCGATCCAGCGAGGAATTTTTAAGTTTGAGAGATCGGGAAGCTCATGGCAATAACGCTCCCAATCTTCTTGAATTGATTGCGGGACATCGTCGTCCCAGTCGATTTTTGCAAGCCACAAATCTTGCATGAGTAGTTTGGCCTGGATAACAACGGGTGCAGCCCACCCGAGGGGATCGAATAGTCTCGCAATTAGCGAGAGAATTGTGCGTTTTGTTGTGCACGATTTCGGTACGGTACCGACTTGAAAACTGAATGCGTCTTCTTTCGGGGGCCAGGTAATACCGAGGACCTTGAGAATGGCCGAATCTTCTTTCGAGAGATCAATTGCGAGTTCGTGTCCGGTTGACGGAATATCGGATAATAAGTCGATATCATTTGCTGCCCACTTGCGTAAATTGAACCCACCGCGGTTTAATAGCGAGACGATTTGAGAGCGAATCGTTCGCGCCTCATCTTGATCATCTGCTCCAAACAGAACGTCGTCTACGTATGGCGAGTGTCGAATAACGTTAACCGCCTCGGGAAACGACTGACCTTCGTCGTCGGCTAATAAAACGCGATTAGCGAGAAACGGAGCGCAAGCGGTACCGTAGGTGACAGTGAGAAGCCGATAACTTTCGATTTGACTGGATTCCTTTGGGTGCCAGACGATATGCTGATAATCGACGTCGTCGCGATGCACGATGATTTGTCTGAACATTTTTTCGATGTCCGCGAGATAAACAAATCTGTATCGGCGCCAGTTGCATAGGACGGCGCCTATTTCACGTTGTAATTTTTGACCGATATGTAAATGGTCATTGAGGGACGTACCGTTTGACGTTTTGCTTGATGCGTTAAAGACGACGCGTACGCGAGTGGTCGCGCTGCCTTCGCGTATTACCGGATGATGCGGAATATACACGGGTTTGTCAATTTTGTCTGGGCTGTTAACTCGCTCCATATGTTTCGTCGATTCGTATTCTTCTAGAAATTCTAAATAAGCGAGTGCGAGTTCCGGTTTTTTCTGTAACCGTTGCTCATGCTGAGCGTATCTTGAGAGAGCGATATGGTGACTGTCGCCGATATCTGGAGTAGACCCGGTACGAAAAGGCAGGCGAACGATATACCGACCTCTTTCGTCGCGCGAGTGCGTGTTTACGAAATGAATTTCGCATTCGGTTTCCTCTGGCGTGAGGAAGGTTTGAGTGGGAATTTCTTCTATTTCCCAAAATTTACGTATGAGGGCGTCGCTGTTCGGCTCGATTGCGCAGTGTATTGCGGAGGAACGTGGCGTTGAATGAACGTGAGCGCTCCCGATTGGACCGGAGATTATCCAACCTAACGTCGTGAGTTGCCCCGTGGGGGAACCGTGAGGACTTTTGCGTAGTGGCCCTAGTAACAATTGTCCGTAGAGATCCGCACCGATTAAAATGTTTATCGGCTCCTTGCTTGCGGGATTGGGATCCGCAAACTGGAGGTCCTTGAGATGAGACCAAGAACTGATTGCACACGAAGAGTTCGCGGCGTAGCTCGTGAGACTTGGGAAAATGAACGCGATCATTTTCAGAGATGGCGAGTTTTGTCCGTAACATGATTCGAGCGAAATATTCACGTAGGACGTGGCGCGAGTCGTTCGACCGTTTCCGAAAACGGTGATCTCGAGATCGGCTCGATGACGCGAGGTGCGTAATTTTTGAGCGAGCGACTGAGTTATGAAGCTGTGCGACGAGCCTTGATCGATTAGAGCTAGTGCCTTGATAATTCGACCTTCCGATGTTCTGAGTCGTACCCAGGCGGTAGCGAGAAGCACGGAAGTGAGGTTGTGTCGAGAGGTACACGTGGTGGCTCTGACGGTTCGTTCGCTCGGTAGCGATGACGATGCGCCTTGCGGCGCGTGAGTACGGATTGACCGCGACGAAAGAGTATTAACGCTTGCTGCGTTATTTTGCGAAGTGTCGGTCTGAGCATCAGACATGACTGTAGCCTTGGAGCTACCTTGACCGGCGCGATGCAACGAGGTGTGATGCGCTTTTTTACATTCTTTACAGCGATATGAGCTCGGACACGTATTCGGAAAATGCCCGCTCTTTAAACAATTGAAACATAATTTTTTGGTTTTCGCGAACGTGAATTTTTCGTCGAGATTTTTCTTTTGCCACGTGGGGCAGAAAGAAAGCGTGTGTTGTCCCGAACAGTCCGGACATTGTCTGGCAGCGGCAGTATTTACATTCGCTTTGTCTTTCGACTTGGTCGAGTTACTGGGCGTATTATTCTTACTGTTGTCAGTTTGAAGGGGCGCTGCGAGGCCGCGTATTCTTTCGGTTAAGAAATCTTTCAATGTTTTGTACAAAGGAAATTCGGTTGACGCGCCGAGACACTGGTTCCATTCGTTACGCGTGCGAGTGCTGAATTTTTGCGAAAGAATATAGACTAACAGATCGTCCCAATGTTCGATGGGGCGTTTCAAATTTTTCAAAGCCGCTAATGACGCATTGGTAGTATCGCGAAGCAACTTGAGAGTAGTCTCGTTTTCGACTTTCATGACAGGTAAATTCGTGAAAGCGTGAATATGCGCGAGAATTAAGGCGCGGTCGTTATCGTATTCGTCTAAGAGTATCTGCCAAACGCCGTCGTAATTGGCGTCGGAGACGGTTATATGCTCGATCATACGAGCCGCTTCCGCTTCAAGAAACGAATTTAAATAATGAAATTTTTGACTTGCGGCTAGGGACTCATTATCGCCGACCAACGACTTGAAGGAATCTCGAAATCCTTCCCACTTTGTAGCCTCGCCGTTGAACTTCGAGATCTCGAGACGGGGAAGAACGAAGGTGGATGTCCTATGATGCTCGCAGGTGATCGTTGACTCGTTCGCCTTCGATTGTTGAGAACGACTGGCGTTGGTTTGCTTATCCAGGAGGTCCGTGAGTTGGTCCAGGGACTCGTCGTGATCGTTTTCTGCTTTGAGCAGTTCCCCGTCCAGAAAATAAATGTGCTTGGACGTTGTTTCGTCGGCCCATTGATGAAGTCGTACGTCCAGATTGTAGCATCTGGACCAGATCTCTTTAAGAGATGCGATGCGCATTCGTGTTTTGCTCGCAGTGAAGCGATCTTTGCCAATCTTGCGGTAATTGGGCACGATTCTTCGAAGTTGTTCGAAGTTCGCCTGTTGTTCGACTAATAATTCCGCAAACGAAGACATGGTGAAAATGTTCAAATTCGAATAAATGTACGAATTATTCGAGCGTCCGGTTTATTTAAGCGTTGTATGTAAAGCACTTTACACAAACGTGGTGATGCGCATACGCGAGAATGTTCACGGTAGCGCGATGTACAAGCGTACAAAGGCTCGCAATGCGTGCGAGAGAAAGCCAGAGTTCGTCGCGATGAGCGCGAGCGAGGAAGAAAGCACAGAGGTTCACTTTAGTACCCGTATTGTCGTTGTGTCAAGATCGTAGAGCACTGTACACTCGCACGATTCCTGAAAAGTATGAAATTTTATTTTCTCGAGCTGAGAAAGCGTCGTTGTTCCCGAAACGAGTGCCGCGTACAGAGTTGAACGCGAGATGTAAACAAAGTCAACCTTGAACGCGTACGTACGATTGCCAAATAAAGAGTCCGCGAAGAAGCACGTTTCACGAAATCGAAGTGATCCGGCTCGAAGGACCTTAAATATGTCGTGTCCGCCTTTCGATACATGGACGGATCATATATTTAATATTAATTTTTTATCGCCGGTTCGGGGTGAACTCGTGCGACCGCGGGCTTTTTGATGTGTAGAGCTTGGTTAGGTTGTTCTCAAAATAAAGACTCACTCGCGAAACAAAGCGACGGGTTTTTTATTGTTTTTATTAAAAGATGCGCTGCTGCGGATCACACAGAAGCGCGTGACAATACAGGGATTATTGTAAATGTGCTTGAAAAGAAAGTAATGCCAAGCGGCGTGCGTGAGATAGAGCCGAGCGGCTAGTCGACGCGTAGAGCTGCTTTTCGTACTTATGCAGAGAGAAGACTAACTGTAACGCAAAGAGAACGAAAAATTGGGAAAAACGCGGGGAGACAGAGGTGAGCGGGGAAGAAAGGATATAGGTGGAATTAGCGCCGATAATACTCGTAAGGAGAGGCTTCGGGCGAGACACTTTGTTTACATTTGGCCAGCGTGACCAGAATGCGAAGAAATAAGAGCGCTTGGAGTTTAACATAAAGCACGAAAAATTACGCGCATTAATAGTTTTTCTATTAAAATTCGAACACATCAATAAAAAAACTTTGAAAAAAATTATTTTTAAAAATTGTAAAAATTATTATTTTATAAAAAAAAATACTGAACAATTCGAAAAAAAATTCACAAATCTTGAAATAACATTATGTTTAAAAAAAAAAAATCTGTATCTATTTTTTAAAATGTCAAAAGAATCAAATAACAAATAAAAAATAAAAAACCGAAAAATCGCGCTTGAAATCATTTTAGAAATCAAGGCCTCATTCTTCGTATTTGATTCGAACAGCTAAATCAATTTAAAAAAATTCCATCTAATTTACGTTCAGCATTAAAATTTATTATATCAATTCGAGGCCAAATATTTTCTAATAAATTGAAAAAAGTTACCACTTGAGTTACGTGCAGCACTAAAATTTATGATATCAATCAGTGGACAAGTATTTTATTAGTAACTCCAAATTTTGACGTTATTAAATTGTTCTAAAAAGCTTTTAAATCCAAAAAAAATCACATGAAAGCTAGTCATTCGTTACTCTATGGTGGCAAAGACTTATAAGAAAATCGATTTTTCTCAGACTTTCAGGATCCTTTGGTATTATTCACACAATTCAACGTCGATTGGATCGATACAAATTATGTTTAAATAAGTGTTAAAAGTACTTGTCCGGCCCATCACTTTCCGTTTAAATTGTTTATCCAAATAAAAATCAGGGCTTGTCTAGAACTGATGGTTCACAAGTCACAAGTATTCATGCAGAGGGAATTGAGACAATTATCTTCAAGTAATTTTTACTTAGTTGCACTAATTTAATAAAAAACGGAAACAAATTATTCCGCAATATACAACGGATTTTATTCTGCATCGATAAATGAAACAAATTGTACATAATATATATGTTCAAGCTTCCAAAATAACTGTCCAGTTTATATTTAATGATGTCAATTTTTACTTCCTACTTATTCTTCCAGCGAACGAATTCCATACGGAATAAGAACTAACCTATACTATTATTAAAAGCATTAAACTAATAATGAATCGCATTTCAACAAATTTTTAACCAGATTCTGCCGTACAATTTCGTTTTTTTATGATTGATTTTTTATTAAATGAATAGTGATGGGCCGGACAAGTACTTTTAACACTTATTTAAACATAATTTGTATCGATCCAATCGACGTTGAATTGTGTGAATAATACCAAAGGATCCTGAAAGTCTGAGAAAAATCGATTTTCTTATAAGTCTTTGCCACCATAGAGTAACGAATGACTAGCTTTCATGTGATTTTTTTTGGATTTAAAAGCTTTTTAGAACAATTTAATAACGTCAAAATTTGGAGTTACTAATAAAATACTTGTCCACTGATTGATATCATAAATTTTAGTGCTGCACGTAACTCAAGTGGTAACTTTTTTCAATTTATTAGAAAATATTTGGCCTCGAATTGATATAATAAATTTTAATGCTGAACGTAAATTAGATGGAATTTTTTTAAATTGATTTAGCTGTTCGAATCAAATACGAAGAATGAGGCCTTGATTTCTAAAATGATTTCAAGCGCGATTTTTCGGTTTTTTATTTTTTATTTGTTATTTGATTCTTTTGACATTTTAAAAAATAGATACAGATTTTTTTTTTTTAAACATAATGTTTTTTCAAGATTTGTGAATTTTTTTTCGAATTGTTCAGTATTTTTTTTTATAAAATAATAATTTTTACAATTTTTAAAAATAATTTTTTTCAAAGTTTTTTTATTGATGTGTTCGAATTTTAATAGAAAAACTATTAATGCGCGTAATTTTTCGTGCTTTATGTTAAACTCCAAGCGCTCTTATTTCTTCGCATTCTGGTCACGCTGGCCAAATGTAAACAAAGTGTCTCGCCCGAAGCCTCTCCTTACGAGTATTATCGGCGCTAATTCCACCTATATCCTTTCTTCCCCGCTCACCTCTGTCTCCCCGCGTTTTTCCCAATTTTTCGTTCTCTTTGCGTTACAGTTAGTCTTCTCTCTGCATAAGTACGAAAAGCAGCTCTACGCGTCGACTAGCCGCTCGGCTCTATCTCACGCACGCCGCTTGGCATTACTTTCTTTTCAAGCACATTTACAATAATCCCTGTATTGTCACGCGCTTCTGTGTGATCCGCAGCAGCGCATCTTTTAATAAAAACAATAAAAAACCCGTCGCTTTGTTTCGCGAGTGAGTCTTTATTTTGAGAACAACCTAACCAAGCTCTACACATCAAAAAGCCCGCGGTCGCACGAGTTCACCCCGAACCGGCGATAAAAAATTAATATTAAATATATGATCCGTCCGTGTATCGAAAGGCGGACACGACATATTTAAGGTCCTTCGAGCCGGATCACTTCGATTTCGTGAAACGTGCTTCTTCGCGGACTCTTTATTTGGCAATCGTACGTACGCGTTCAAGGTTGACTTTGTTTACATCTCGCGTTCAACTCTGTACGCGGCACTCGTTTCGGGAACAACGACGCTTTCTCAGCTCGAGAAAATAAAATTTCATACTTTTCAGGAATCGTGCGAGTGTACAGTGCTCTACGATCTTGACACAACGACAATACGGGTACTAAAGTGAACCTCTGTGCTTTCTTCCTCGCTCGCGCTCATCGCGACGAACTCTGGCTTTCTCTCGCACGCATTGCGAGCCTTTGTACGCTTGTACATCGCGCTACCGTGAACATTCTCGCGTATGCGCATCACCACGTTTGTGTAAAGTGCTTTACATACAACGCTTAAATAAACCGGACGCTCGAATAATTCGTACATTTATTCGAATTTGAACATTTTCACCATGTCTTCGTTTGCGGAATTATTAGTCGAACAACAGGCGAACTTCGAACAACTTCGAAGAATCGTGCCCAATTACCGCAAGATTGGCAAAGATCGCTTCACTGCGAGCAAAACACGAATGCGCATCGCATCTCTTAAAGAGATCTGGTCCAGATGCTACAATCTGGACGTACGACTTCATCAATGGGCCGACGAAACAACGTCCAAGCACATTTATTTTCTGGACGGGGAACTGCTCAAAGCAGAAAACGATCACGACGAGTCCCTGGACCAACTCACGGACCTCCTGGATAAGCAAACCAACGCCAGTCGTTCTCAACAATCGAAGGCGAACGAGTCAACGATCACCTGCGAGCATCATAGGACATCCACCTTCGTTCTTCCCCGTCTCGAGATCCCGAAGTTCAACGGCGAGGCTACAAAGTGGGAAGGATTTCGAGATTCCTTCAAGTCGTTGGTCGGCGATAATGAGTCCCTAGCCGCAAGTCAAAAATTTCATTATTTAAATTCGTTTCTTGAAGCGGAAGCGGCTCGTATGATCGAGCATATAACCGTCTCCGACGCCAATTACGACGGCGTTTGGCAGATACTCTTAGACGAATACGATAACGACCGCGCCTTAATTCTCGCGCATATTCACGCTTTCACGAATTTACCTGTCATGAAAGTCGAAAACGAGACTACTCTCAAGTTGCTTCGCGATACTACCAATGCGTCATTAGCGGCTTTGAAAAATTTGAAACGCCCCATCGAACATTGGGACGATCTGTTAGTCTATATTCTTTCGCAAAAATTCAGCACTCGCACGCGTAACGAATGGAACCAGTGTCTCGGCGCGTCAACCGAATTTCCTTTGTACAAAACATTGAAAGATTTCTTAACCGAAAGAATACGCGGCCTCGCAGCGCCCCTTCAAACTGACAACAGTAAGAATAATACGCCCAGTAACTCGACCAAGTCGAAAGACAAAGCGAATGTAAATACTGCCGCTGCCAGACAATGTCCGGACTGTTCGGGACAACACACGCTTTCTTTCTGCCCCACGTGGCAAAAGAAAAATCTCGACGAAAAATTCACGTTCGCGAAAACCAAAAAATTATGTTTCAATTGTTTAAAGAGCGGGCATTTTCCGAATACGTGTCCGAGCTCATATCGCTGTAAAGAATGTAAAAAAGCGCATCACACCTCGTTGCATCGCGCCGGTCAAGGTAGCTCCAAGGCTACAGTCATGTCTGATGCTCAGACCGACACTTCGCAAAATAACGCAGCAAGCGTTAATACTCTTTCGTCGCGGTCAATCCGTACTCACGCGCCGCAAGGCGCATCGTCATCGCTACCGAGCGAACGAACCGTCAGAGCCACCACGTGTACCTCTCGACACAACCTCACTTCCGTGCTTCTCGCTACCGCCTGGGTACGACTCAGAACATCGGAAGGTCGAATTATCAAGGCACTAGCTCTAATCGATCAAGGCTCGTCGCACAGCTTCATAACTCAGTCGCTCGCTCAAAAATTACGCACCTCGCGTCATCGAGCCGATCTCGAGATCACCGTTTTCGGAAACGGTCGAACGACTCGCGCCACGTCCTACGTGAATATTTCGCTCGAATCATGTTACGGACAAAACTCGCCATCTCTGAAAATGATCGCGTTCATTTTCCCAAGTCTCACGAGCTACGCCGCGAACTCTTCGTGTGCAATCAGTTCTTGGTCTCATCTCAAGGACCTCCAGTTTGCGGATCCCAATCCCGCAAGCAAGGAGCCGATAAACATTTTAATCGGTGCGGATCTCTACGGACAATTGTTACTAGGGCCACTACGCAAAGGTCCTCACGGTTCCCCCACGGGGCAACTCACGACGTTAGGTTGGATAATCTCCGGTCCAATCGGGAGCGCTCACGTTCATTCAACGCCACGTTCCTCCGCAATACACTGCGCAATCGAGCCGAACAGCGACGCCCTCATACGTAAATTTTGAGAATAGAATTTTGGCCTCGAATTGATATAATAAATTTTAATGCCGCACGTAAATTAGATGGAATTTTTTTCAGTTGATTTAGCTGTTCGAATCAAATAAGAAGAATGAGGCATCGATTTCCAAGTTTTTTTTTATGGATGGAATTATCAGCAAACACGATACCATCAATGTACTTGTCCCAACCTTTTTTTCCCTAGGGTATAGATATACAGAATGCCTGTTCGCTATTTTAGGCCTTCTAACTCTTGAGCCCCACTCGCGGTCGGCCTAGCAGCTGGAGGAGCCGACATCGTTGAGCCAATCAGAATGCGTAGAGGCACAACTCTACTACCACTAACTACGTCAAAACGCGTATACGTATACGTCGAACTCGTGATGTGTCGGTAACTTTTGCATAATCTTGAGCCCGTGCAAAGTTTTTTCTCAGCAAATACGCCACCGAGAATGCTGATTTTGGGCTCATTCGACAGAGAACTTCTTAATTAGCTTAAAGTTCAATTTTCAAAGGCGTACATAACTCATGAGCTTCGCTATTAAAGAAAATCACATGCCAATTTTACCCCCACCACCGCGAATCGTTTTATTCAGAGAAAGTATAGTCTCGGCGAGAGCCTCGGGCCAGCAGACGACAGGGCTGTCAATGTACTTGTCCCGAGACTCTACCGAGTCTCTTGATATACTTGCAACAAAGACCAATAGAAAGGGAAAAATTGAAAAAAATTCGTTACCAATTTTCAGGTTCTTTGACGAAATGGTTTGTTTGTGAGAGCCGTTTGAAAATTCTGTGACGTCATAAAACCGGCATATTCGCGTATATAAGAGTAGCGGCAGGGGTCGCGCTGGCTTTTCTTTTGCGCTGCAGTTTTTCCTTTTAATACTTGGCATCGAGCCGCTACCGCGTCTCTTGATATCATTTTCATGTTTTTCCAATAATATGACTGTCTTATTCGCTCGTAGGTTTTTGTCTCTCCTTTATGTCCTCCATTAACGGAGTCATGATTTTCAGCTATGATCAAAGGACGTTCTGTTTCAGGTGTGACTGTTCCGGCACAAACAGTTATCTGATAATCTTCCTTTCCAAAGTAAGCACGAAATATTTTCTCAATTAATATCCATGAGAAATTTCCTAGTCCATTCCCAATTTTCGATATACTGAAATTCTTTACATTTAAAGCTTTAGTAGCTTGTTTCTGAGCTTCTACTGCTAATTCGATATTTTTCATGAAAATTTTATCATCGAATTTTTCACGTATGAATAGGTGAAAAATATAATTTTTCTTGTTTCTAGTTACTACTACTTGACCTAATTCTGGTTCCTCTGCTTTCAAAGTCTGCAAGTGGAATTCTCCTGAATTCATCAAATCTCTTCCAACAGCAGTTGTCAAAATACAATCTGCAGAAATGAAATTTATCTTGTTATCATCTCTCATCATTATAGTATCAGTGCTATTTTGGATAATGGGTCTCAATATTGATCTAGGATTTGTGATTAGAATAGGAATTTTTTTAGGAAAACGTGGTCCATTACACAATTCTTTCTTTACTTCTGTAAAACTTTCGTTTTCTGCAATTCATCTCTTTCTTGTCTTTGTCAAATCGTCTTGGCCAATTTCACATTTCTCACACTCAATACGTGGTGAAGTCACGTCTTCCCGGGGCATCGATCCTTTCCATGTTGCGTCTGGACCCAAGACGTTTATACTTCGCAAGAGGCCTGCGTTCCCCTCAACGGAACTGCTCCCATTAGGGTTCGCTCCTAGAGTTGATACGCTTCCTCTGCGCGCACCTGTCCGAAGGATGTGCAACTTGAGGTACACACTTCCCTGTGAGCGGGCTTCACCGCCGCAACACAACTTTCCCCAGGGGGAGCTCTCATACATTGAGATATATAACTACTCGCTGAGGCGACCGAACCACTCGCATTTGAGGGTATCACGCGTCCCTCAAACGAGCCTCCATTACGGGAGCTTTCTTTGTCCGTCAAGTCACTGTTACTGTCCTTTATCAACTCAAAATTTCTCACTTTCTCTTTACACAGGAACACACGTTCAACCAAAAGGTCGTCTTCAGGGAGTTCGGATTCTACAGCGGGTAACGGATCATGCACGATCAGCACCCGATGATCAGTTTCCTCAGGATATTCAGTGGAATCTACAGGATTTCTTGAAAGTGCGTCAGTATTTGCATTTAAAGAACCAGGCTTGTAATCAAACTCATAATCGTACTCACTGAGCCATATTTTCCAACGAGCAAGCCTTGAAGCAGGGTCTTTGAGATTATGAAGCCAGGTTAATGAACGGTGATCAGTAATCAAGGTAAATGTACGACCAAAGTCATAAGGAAGAAACCGTTTTACAGCGAACACTACAGCCAATAATTCCTTTTCAGTGGTGGAATAGTTCATCTCTGCGGCATATAAGGTACGGGATGCATATGCAATCGGGAGATCTTTACCTACAGGTCCTTGGCTCAATACAGCGCCCAAGGCATATCCGGATGCGTCTGTTGTGATAACAAATGGTCGAGTTAAGTCAGGGTACTGCAATAATGGTTGAGAGCATAGAATCTTCTTTATTTCGTTAAACGAATTTTCTTGTACCTCCCCCCCACTGAAATTTAGTCGTCTTTTTCAACATTATCGTTAAAGGTTTTCTAATTGTGGCAAAATTTGGAATAACTCGTCTGTAATAACCGGCTAACCCCAAAAGCTGTTTAACATTTTTGCAGGTTTTTGGACTAGGGAAATTCATTACTGCTTCGACCTTTTCCGGATCTGGTTTAACACCGTCTTTTGTAATAATGTATCCAAGATACAAGACTTCTTTGCACAAAAATTTACATTTCTCTGGCTGAAGGACAAGTCCAGCATTCTTTAATCTTTCCAACAACCTTTTCAGTTCTTTAAGAGAATTTGCATAAATAACAATGTCATCCATGTAAACAAATAACTCACTACCCTGCAGTCCTGACAAGACTTGATTCATCAATCTTTGGAAGGTAGCAGGAGCATTCTTCAAGCCGAAGGGCATCCTGTTAAAGTGAAAGTGACCGTATGGGGTAGAAAAAGCTGTTTTAGGTCGATCGGCTGGCTCTACTTCAATCTGGTGAAATCCAGAAGCGGATGAGGCATTCCTTCGCCGAGCTTCCGATTGAAAACCATGCACGCCAAGCTTGTGTGTAATGTTGAAAATGAATTTGTGCAGTTCATCGTATAGATACAATGCATGCACTTGTACGCGTAAACTGTTTTAAGTTTATAATCCGAGCTAGCATAAAAACAGATGATAATCTCTTAATAATTGCAGAATCATTCGAGAAACCTTTGTTGCTCTGTGACGTTTGCTGGAAAATTTTTCTGAATAAGTGAGGGATTAGGGCTAAAAGTGTACACGAATGAATTCCACAATAACCTTAATTCATTCACTGTACTTGGCTACGTTAGAAAATGATCTCATTTTTTTTTATTTCCAAAATTCAGAATTCCTACAGGAAACGTAATTCATTCCCTGTATATGTTACAATAGATCTCATATTTTTTCACAGTTGAACATTTTTTTAAATTTATTTATTGACAATGCGAATATAGAAAATCATTTAAAACGACGGTCACGACCTTTTAATACTTGGCGTGCCTTTTTTACTTTTTAACCGTATACTTGTTCGACTATGGCTTCACCAAGAAAAATTCCTCTACCAATAAATAAGTATGGCAGATACCCTACTTTTAAATCCCTGTTCTCTATGGGCACAGAAATAACTTGACACGTTCGAGGTTCGATGCGAAAAATCTTATACGTGCGAAAGGGAAATGTTCCCAGCTTCGTCTCTATAAATTCTTCATTTATGCGGATTACCGCGTCATAGTCTTTCAAAAAGGTCATTCCTAGCAATCCATCCTGTCTGATACCAAAGTTGTCTGGGACTACATGGAATTCGATGACTGCATCTCTAATTTTTACTCGAATGGAACCTAGTGTTTCAACAATTCCAGGGCCTATGCCACATAAATCGATTATATCATTTTTAATTTCCACGAGTGGGTTAACATTTTTCTTTTTGATCAAATTAACTTGGGCACCTGTGAAATCTTCGCTATTCAAGGTTACAATGGGTGTCGAAGCCTTTTGTGCGTTAATTGTCAATATAACCATTTTAACGAGCGCATTTGGTTTTGTTTCCTCGAAGTCGCGCTGACTCTTCGAGTTATTTTCTAGTTTAAAGGCTCCTTTGGGTTCTTCGATTTTCCGAATTTCATAGTCTGTTTTACTTCGGACCGGTTAAGTGATTTCTCTTCTACGCTTTCTTCGGTTTCACGTTTTTGAATTTTATTCTGTGGTTTATTTCTATTGTAACAATCGCGAGCAAAATGACCTAACTTCCCACAAACATAACATTTAGTTTGGTTATTCGAAATTTTCTTCAGACATCCGCGAGCAAAATGGTTTGTTTCCCCGCAAATATAACAACCTGGAAGGCTCTGCTGAGTTTGACCGTGTTCTGATGATTGGCCTGTTTGTTTTGGACCGCGTCCCATATATCGATGTGACCCACGAGACGATTCTCCGGCATGCTCTGCTTCACAAGAAAATACGCGTGAATTTCTTTTCGAACGGTAGGTATTAAATCTATCCTGAGATGGAGTTTTAGTATTTTTCTTCGTTTCCTCATTATCTGTCAAAGTATTATCGCAACGAAGTCCCTTTTGGTAAGCAACCTCCCACTCTACTGCTTTCGCAAAACTCATGGCTTCTTGAAGGGTTTTTGGATTTTTTATGTGAACTCTTAACTCAAGGTCTCCTTTCAAACCACTTAAGAAATTGACAATTGCGGACGCTCGAGCTGCGTGAATCATTCCAAATGAAATTTCTGGGGCGTTATCATGCTCAATCGCGGTGACCAGTCTATTCAAAATTTTCCGTACGCGAACCCCGTATATTTCAGTAGTCTCTTCAGTTTTCTGTGTTACGGTAGACAGCATCGCTGTGAGGTCCTGAACGTTTTCGTGAGGTGAAAATACGGCTTTTAAGTCATTCAAAAGGTCTTCTAATGAATTGATCTCTTGGTCTTGTAAATATAGGTCCGCATCACCACGCAATCGAGATCTTATCATACGAACCAGTAGGGGCCTTTCTCTTTCTATGATAGATTCTTGCGCGAATAAACAATCACGAGTAAATTTTGAAATCGGAATATTCTGACCATCATAAAATTACGGTAAAAAGTCTAAAGCAGATTTGAAACTCATATGACTTCCGTTTGATTCAATTCCAGGAAAAGAGTGAGTTAGCGACGAACTCGTTGAAAGTTGAGAATTTCGGTAAAGGGGTTGGACATTCCGATCATTCGTCGAAACGACTGGTAACATAGTTCTATTATTCGACATTACGCTGTTTCGTGTGTTAGGAATCATGTTCAATCTACCCTGTTCACCGTTTGTTGGTACCAAATCTGATGTTAGATTTAATGGAACATTTTCTATTTGATTTGCGCTACCGTTACTATTATTCGAAGTAATATCACCATCTACACCACTTTGCGAGTTCTCCGATGCATTAGTGTTATCTCTACCTAATGGTTCTCCGTTATTCGTACTTCCATCGATATGATCGGTTATTTTAATGATTGTTTTCTTAACTGCCAATTTAATGCAATAAACGGAATGAATTTACTTTGCTCTTTGTAATTATGGCTGTCAAAATTTCATCAATTGCAAATTCGAGAGGAACGCGTTACATCAATCGACTTGGTGACACACTACTTCAGATGATACAGTGATTTAGAGTCGAATTCGCTGCTCTTCCTCTCGTGTTGGTAATTCAGGCCTCTGCGTCGATTCGGTACATTTTCAGCCCAGCTATTCGTGTCTTCCTTCCTCTCGTACTGAAGTTTCAAGCCTCTGCCTCACTTGCTACGTCGTTGGTCCAGCTAGGTGTCTTCCTTCCTCTCGTACTGATGATTCAAGCCTCTGTCTCACTTTGATACGTTGTCGATCCAGTTACGTGTCTTTCTTTGTCTCGAACTGATGCTCGTATTCTCGTTCTCTATCCAATTCCAATAGTAGACGGTAAGCGTATTTTCCGTCTCTTTTCTACGCGTGTGTCTACGGTTGCGTAAGGGTATTTTTACGTGGTCCTTCTCTGCACCGTGAACAACCTCGGTATATATATACACTCATATACCCTCTGCCTCCGGGTGAAAAACCATGCCTAAACCCTGGAGGAAGGTCGCGGCAATTCAACTTCGATAATCAGCGGTAAAATTGTTCGTATTTCTGATTCGATATCTCACAGTAATGTCCGTATGAATAACAATAACGATTTAAATGTCACAGTTCTTACAATTATCGAATTAGTCACAATATTTGCATGTCTATTTCCTATATCTTTCACTTGATCCACTTTAATTCAGTTCAGTCACTCCGAGCGGGAACGCTCCGAGCGGGAACTATAGTAACTATTATTTCGAATGATTTAGTTTTGGGTGGGTTCGATTGATAAGGAGTTGAAACTCGCCTTGCGAATTTCTCTTCAATAACTCAAGACAAAGATTTAAATGTTTGATGAATATATTGGCAAAAATATGGATCTTGACTCTTCGGCTGACAACAATGTTCTTTCTAATTCTATTCCGTTCGACTTTTAGTCTCATAAATCTTTTGGTTCTCACGCGCAGATTCTGTACGCTCCGCTCATACGCGGACCAATCACGCTGGTTTTCATCCTCCCACTCATTCAATTCTGGAGTCTCGCGACCCACGCTTCGGTTTCACACGCTCGCTTCGCAACCACACAATGCCCTTATTATTCTAGGTCCTTAGCATAAGAGTGACGAAGGATATGTCCTAGCCTAATATTTATAAGATGGAAGTGGGTAAAAGTATCGTATTGGGATATTAAAACTATTTATATAAGAAATCAAAGAAAGCCTTATTTCGATACATTTCAACGTATGGAGGTTATTATAATGTAAACTATAAGAATGAGTTAGTCAATACGTTCATATTTCTTATCGACTGGCGGTTATTGTTTATAGTATACTTATATATTAGTCACCCAAGTCCGTCACGTTCCTCTCATTTATTAATATTGCGATGATCAAATTATCAAATCAGTATGAAATGCTAAAGTACGAAATTCGCAAATTTGCGGTCCTTACCGCAGAAATCAGAGCACTCTGGTGACGAATTACGCATTCGTCACAACACGGAATTCGGGCGCGATCGACGCGACGTGTGGCGCATGCCCACGGCGCGTCTTCATCGATCTCCATATTGATTCATTAGTCTTTGATCCGGTCGTTCAGCGTGCTGACGTGCTCCGTGTTCTTCATATTTCCCTTTGGCAACATTTCACTCATTTCGGATTCTTTTCTAAAAATATTGTGCTCATCGCATTCGGAACATTATCGGATACAATTTGACACGTTTTTTGGGACCTCTAAACACAGGATTACTCATATATTTTGGGATTATCTTTCGGGGAAGCGCGAGCACGCGTCGGCTTTCCTTTCGGCATCGTCGAACGTGTGTTCGATGACGACGACCGGGTCACTTCTCACTTGTTACTTTTCACCGGGCTAATATTTCGGGCCTATCATTTATTATCGGGACATTCCTTCACTGTTATTTTACGATCGACATCAAATAAAGCACCATCTTGTTACACATTTTACACCGACCTGCATTGCGTCATTAATTCCCCCACCAACCCCAGATCTTCACGCAACAGATAGAAACTTTATTGCCAAATGACCATTCATTTTTTAACTGATGGAGGAGATATTGTGTTGTGTCCGCGAAGACCGTCGCGAAGGGACGAGTTATCAAGGACGAGTATTTAACCTTTGAAGCGGCAATGACGCCATGTGGCGCACATTTTTTCTGGGCCCAAAGCGGCAATGACGCCATATGGCGCACATCGATTATCTCGTGATTAAGTCAATCAATTATCACCAAATTTGATATTCGGGGGTTTCTGGGATCGCTGATTACGAATCCGCTCTCAAAATTTCGAAATTCAAAATGGCGGATCCAATATGGCGGCCGAAAATGCAAAAATTCATTCGAATCGGATAAAAATTGGTACTCGGGGGTTTTCGGGGTCGCTGATTACGAATCCGCTCTCAAAATTTCGAAATTCAAAATGGCGGATCCAATATGGCGGCCGAAAATTAAAAATTCATTTTAATCGGATAAAAATTGGTACTCGGGGGTTTTTAGGGTCGCTGATTACGAATCCGCCCTCAAAATTTCGAAATTCAAAATGGCAGATCCAATATGGCGGCCGAAAATGCAAAAATTCATTCGAATCGGATAAAAATTGGTACTCGGGGGTTTTCGGGGTCGCTGATTACGAATCCGCTCTCAAAATTTCGAAATTCAAAATGGCGGATCCAATATGGCGGCCGAAAATGCAAAAATTCATTCGAATCGGATAAAAATTGGTACTCGGGGGTTTTCGGGGTCGCTGATTACGAATCCGCTCTCAAAATTTCGAAATTCAAAATGGCGGATCCAATATGGCGGCCGAAAATTAAAAATTCATTTTAATCGGATAAAAATTGGTACTCGGAGATTTTTAGGGTCGCTGATTACGAATCCGCCCTCAAAATTTCGAAATTCAAAATGGCGGATCCAATATGGCGGCCGAAAATCCAAAAATTCATTCGAATCGGATAAAAATTGGTACTCGGGGGTTTTCGGGGTCGCTGATTACGAATCCGCTCTCAAAATTTCGAAATTCAAAATGGCGGATCCAATATGGCGGCCGAAAATTAAAAATTCATTTTAATCGGATAAAAATTGGTACTCGGGGGTTTTTAGGGTCGCTGATTACGGAGTATACAAATTGAAAATAGAAGATTCTCTATGACACATATGAATTGATCATGTAAAATTTTTGCAATGGCACCTTTCTCTTCATATTAATTTTATATTAACCCTGAGTTTTTCAAGTTTTATATGTGAATAAATGTAACACAAATACTATTCAAAATTGACCCGTGCATGGTCGGCATATGAGATATTAATTTCGAATTATAAATTTTGAGGGCGGATTCGTAATCAGTGACCCCGAAAACCCCCGAGTACCAATTTTTATCCGATTCAAATGAATTTTTCATTTTCGTCCGCCATATTGGATCCGCCATTTTGAATTTTGAAATTTCGAGGGCGGATTCGTAATCGATGACCCCAAAAACCCCCGAGTACCAATTTTTATCCGATTCAAACGAATTTTTTATTTTCGGCCGCCATATTGAATCCGCCATTTTGAATTTCGAAATTTTGAGAGCGGATTCGTAATCAGCGACCCCAAAAACCTCCGAGTACTAAATTTCGTAACAATCTGAATACTTTTTTTTTCCCGCATTTTGAGCACTATGAGGCGAATTGGTTCTGCCGCTTAAAAGGTTAAGGGATTTAGGCCAAAAGAGCTGAACTCCAACTCGATACTTTTACAACAAGTTAATAATAAGTTTATTTAAGAAGTTACAAATTCGAGGTTTTATTGCCTCGAGACCAATCATTACAATTCTCGTCAAAGGCTGTCGAATTTTGGGTTAGTCGATAATTTTGTAGATTTGGGGGTTTCCCCTTCTCGTGCGAATATAACCTAGATTTCCTTCTGGAAGTTTCGATGTTGACATCGAGGGTCGATGCGCTCGTTCGGGAGCATCGATATTTCACCATTGCTGCGTTTGCGCTGAGAGTGCTTAATTTGTTTTAATGAGTGCGATGTACGGGCACAACAATTGCCAATTGACTAAAATTTTTCAATTGATCCAAAATGTTCTGTCCATTGACCATATATCAAGAGACTCGGTAGAGTCTCGGGACAAGTACATTGACAGCCCTGTCGTCTGCTGGCCCGAGCTCGCCGAGACTATCTTTTCTCTGAATAAAACGATTCGCGGTGGTGGGGGTAAAATTGGCATGTCATTTTGTTTAATTACGAAACTCCTGAGTCATCTGAGGCTTTGAAAATTGAACTGGAGATTAATTAATAAATTCTCTTTCGATTCCACCCACAATCAGCATGATCGGTGGCGTAATTGCTGAGAAAAAACTTTGCACAGGCTCAAGATTATGCAAAAGTTACCAACACATTCTAGAATTTATGCGTCTATATTTACAACACAATCAAAGGCACTTTGATGCTCTCGAGTTTCTGATTGGTTGGATCTGACGACATCCATTTTTAAACGTTGTCATTGGTTGTTGAAAAATTAGTTGTTGATGATTGGAAATCTGACGTCAACTTCAGAACGTAGCACACGGCGCAGCACAGCTGGTAACAGCAGTCATAAATTCGATCGATATACATATAATAATGTACAAACCATGTGTCAGTTTTTGATCGTATGAACAGAGTTTCGACATTACGAAGTACGTGCGGGATCAATAAAAAAATAATTTTCGTCATCTAAAGAAGTGCATATTACTATTTATTTTGTTATTTGTGATATATTAAACCGGTATCAAAGCGGCCGCGTAAATGTAGTCTGTGATGTGTGTGTGAAAAAGAATATAAAAAATGCGCGATGCATATGTCAACGAAACTTTTCAAGATTTCATCATTTCGTTCGATTGGAAATAAGTGTTAACTGAAATAATCCTTCAATTAAACCAGAATACGAGAAATATTGTCCAGTGCGAATATATTGTCAGTGGCGTGATTATATATCATGTGTACATAGGTTATATATACGAATAAATAGAACAAAAATACACGCAACTGTTAGAATGATATTAGAAACTTTAATTGAATAAATGTTTTCTAATTTATTTCTTGTGTCGTCATTATTTTTAAACATCCCCATATTTTGCTTGATATTCAGTTTGGCTCTGCCCTCTCCGATCCTTGTTTCCACCCCATCAGTTTGCAGCAGATCGATTCATATTATTAATTCGTTCCCTAATATGTGTCCTATGATTTTCTACTCCTTCATGATGATTGTGGTAACATGATTCGAGAGGTTTCTAACCATGATCTTGAATTACACATTTTGTAAATCAGATTTTCAAAAAAACATCTGGTCTTGGTATAGTGTGTAGTTATTCTTTTCCCATTAGGTCTGACGAGTGATAAATTTGGAAACTTTTCCAGAAAGCCTATGGATGCTTTTTTTGCTGATGATATGAAAAGTCATATCTTAGGAATGCGGTATGCAAACACAAATTTTGATAACAAAACTTATAAAATGACATGTATGTTGAGTATTTCCACTTTGCAAACTACAAATATGGAATTATTATAAAAAAAATTCATTCCGATAAGTCTACTGTTGCTCAGTTTTGGATGCGATCAAATATGATGCCTACCAACATCCCCAGAAACTTACAGAATTGCTGAATGCAATGTGCGCTATGTCATTTTAATGTAACATCATGACTTTTGACAACTTTTCATTATAATGCTGTAGATTCGGATCATTAAAATACTGCAAAAATCTGCAAACTATACAATTTAAATACTGTGCCATTCATTTTACATTTTGACTCTAACTGTAACATCTATATGAAGTAAAAAATTGATTATAAAAGTCTTCAGTTGCTCATTTATGGATAGATTTGAAATTGCTGTCTTCGAAGCTCATTGCGCAGATACATTGAACCGCAGCAGATACCTGCGAACTCTGAAATTTCTGTGGATAAATATATATGCGACGGATCACCCCTTATCTTTGATTATGGTAATATGTAAGGTAAATGCAAGTTTTTAAGTGTTCCTTTTCAAATAGTATTGAAGTTTGTATGACTGATATACAGCGAATACTTCCAAAATTTTAAATTTCTGTGTTGCAGCATGTGTGCCAATCATTCAAATCATTTACTCCAACCGTATCATGTAATCTATAAAATTCATCACAAAAGTCTTCCGCTTTTCTAAATACTTCAATTTTCCTTTTTCTACTCCATTGTGAGTTTTCGAATTTCTAAATTCATTTCTGAATTGTCCTGAAATGGTTTTCCTCCAAAACCAATGCAGGTACCTTAAACGTCTTTGAATTCTGTTGCTCTGTTGAATTAAGTTCGCTTAGTTTTTTTTGCTGCTTTGAGTTCTGGCATAATAAATGTTAGAAGTTTTCGGGTACTTTTTTTCAGCAACTATCAAATTGTGGATAATTGGACCTCAGCGGCCACTTGCAAACTTTGGAAATATATTTCATTGAGAGCACGTTTTGGATGAAATGAAATCTCTAGATTCAGAATGCAAAAGCGACATTTAAAGTGGGCAAATCCGTTGGATTTTTCGTGTTATGAATTTGATCTATCTTTCATTTGAATTTTAAAGAACAGGGATAAATAAAATCTGTTCTATTAAGGAAATCTTTACATCAGTTCTTTCTTGGTATGAAGACTTGGAAAAAATCGCGAAAGGCCAAGGACAGACAGGAGACGAAATATTTCCAGTACAATTTTGACGAAAAATAGATCTTTTGTCGCGGAAACCAACGTTATAAGCTGAAAATCATATCTCGGCCCCCAACCCGCTTTCTACCATTCTCTTGGGTTCCCAATAAGCATAGCATATTAGAGTAGAAGAAAAAAAAAAGCCAAAGTGCAAAGACAGACCTGTGACGAAATATTTCCAGTACAATTTTGACGAAAAATAGATCTTATTTCGTGGAAACCAACGTTATAAGCCGAAAATCATATTATGGCCCACAACACGTATTTCTTCATGCTCTTGGATTCCCAATAGACAAAACATATTAGAAGACAAGGAGAAAAATCACCAAAGTCCAAGACCAAACCAGTGCCGAAATATTTTCAGTACAATTTTGAAGAAAAATTGGTCTTTTACGTGGAAACCAACATTATAAACCGAAATTCATTTCTCGGGCCTCATCCCGGATTCCTCCATGCTGTTGAGTTCCTAATAGGCATAACATATTAGAGTATGGGGAAAAAAATCGCCAAAGTTCAAGGGCAGACTTGTGACGAAATATTTTCACTACAATTTTTACGAAAAATTGGTTTTTTATGGTGGAAACCAACTTTATAAGCCGAACATCATACACAGGGAAAATAAGATTGGGAAAAGTACATTGATGGTCCTTTATTTGCTGATAATTTCATGAAAAAGATTATCCCATAAAAAATGTTCGTATGAGAATGGAATCTATAAAAATGTACTAAGCAATTAATTCATAGAAATTTATACTAAAATCCTATAACCGTCATAACATAAATGAGGAACTTTTGAGAAAAAAGGCGTGATATCAAACCATAAACTTCCCCTAGGGAAAAAAAGGTTGGGACAAGTACATTGATGGTCTCTTGTTTCTGGATGACATAGAAAAAAGATTCAGAACCAGGAAAAAAATTCTATAGAAATAATAAACGAAAAATTGAAAACTTCAAAAAAATTCAACAAAAATAAAAAACAATCGAAAAAATTCTGTAAAGAAAAATAAAAAATTTTCAAAAAAATTCATAAATATTGGACAAATTGAAAAATAAACTATCCAAGTTACATGCAGTATAAAAATGTATGATATCAATTGGAGGCCAAGTTTTTATTGATAATTTGAAATATTTATCGAACAAATCGCAAACTTTAATTGAAATTCTTGATAATTATTTTCAAGAAAAAAGTTAATGAAAAAAAAGTCATAACGGAAGTTACGTGCAGTACTAAAATGAATTATATCAATTCGAGGTCAAGTATTTATCAGTTATTCGAAATATAATCTCCGGCGACAAATGAGCGTTGAGAATCCTTGTCGGGCTCACAACGTTTTATCAAAATTACTAAAAAATTAATGGAAATAAAATCATTAAAAATTCACATGAAAGTCATTCGTTACTTCAACAAGATACACACTGTAAAGAATCGATTCCCCTCCGACTTTCAGGATCCCCTGGTATTATTCACAACATTCAACTTCGATTGGATCGGTACAAATTATGTTCAAATACGTCTTAAACGTACTTGTCCAGCCCATCACTTTTTATTCAAATTGCTCATTCGAAAACAAATCAAAAACGAAGTTAATGCATGTGTTAATATTAAGGAACAGTAATTCCCGAGAAAATAATTTTCCTTCGAATCGCTCTTGTCAAAATGAAACGAAAATGAAAGATGAAGTTGATTAATCTATTTATATTATATGGAATCATAATTCAACCTTTTTTTCCCTAGGTAACATCCAATTCTAGAAAAATTTTTGGCCAATTAGTGGATCGTGCATTGGTGATCCGGGCGATACCAGCGCCTGATTTTGATGGTCTTCGAAAACCATGGAGTCGTCAACCTAGACATCGAAAACCATGGACCCGTCGACCTAGATATAGAAAACCATCGAGCTGTCGACCTAAGCGTCGAAGAAGATGCTCACGGACGTATCGCATTCTATGTATGCGTAAATCAGGCGCTGGTATCGCTCGAATCACCAATGGACGATCCACCAATTGGCCACAAATTTTTCTAGAATTGAATTTTATATGGTTAATTGACAGAACATTTTGGATGAAGTGAAAAATTTTCAATTGACAATATCTCCTCCATCAAATGGAAATTGGTTGGTCAATTGGCAATATTTCCTCCACCAATTGAAAATTTTTCGTCAATTGTAATATCTCCTCCATCAATTGGAAAGTGGTCGGTCAATTGACAATATCTTCTCCATCAATTGGAAATTTTTTGTCAATTGGTAATATCTTTCCATCAATTAGAAATTGGTTGGTCAATTGACAATGTAATTTGTAATAATTAATGATTTTTAATTAATTAATAATAATAATTTTTGCAATGTGTATTTTTATCAATTTAAAAATGAAAAATGAAAAATTTTTTTTTGCCGATCTCTGCTCTTACTGTTGTATTCAAAATGAGTACGACAATTTACATTAGTGTATGAAATTTCAAATAAATCGTAGGATATCGCCTTTTCGGAATTACACCTCATTATTGTTGATTACTATGAGTATAAGCACGAGAGAATTGAAAAACGAATTGAGAGAATCGTTTTTTGGTTTTCGGGAAATTTTATTTTTACGAAATTATTTTTCTGAACAAATGTTGTTTCAGGAAATTATTTTCGGGGACATGTTTTGTCGGGGAATTTTATTTTCGGGAAATTGTATTTTTGGGACAATGCTTTTTCGGGAAATTGTATTTTTGGGACAATGTTTTTTCGGGAAATTGCTTTCGGGAAAATGTATTTTCAGGAAATTGTATTTTCGGGGAATTGTTTTGCAGAGGTCACTGATTACCTTCGAAAAATTCGTAAAATTGTATAGTTCGGAATTTTACATAACCTTAGAAAAAAATGTTACTGATTTTTGGTGGAACTTAGTTTTATAATAAAAGGAAACTTCTGAAAAAAATGATTAATTCGGAACGGGTTGGTTTCAACCATTGGTCGATTCGACATGGAGTCGAATCGACCTTACATTAGCGTCTATTACATTATTTGAGTTAAGTAGGCGATTTTTTTCAGCAAGGCTGGATGCTCTGGAAGTCGACCAATTTCAATTTGTCAAACTGATTTTTACAGTAGAAGTGTTCAGCCACGAAACGTGGATCTTCGTTTTTTGTCCAAATGATGAGATATAGGTAAAAATCGGGCGTAAAGATATGAGCAAAACGGCCGAGCACATTTTTCATCTATTGTCAACGAGATTTAAAAATGTAATTTAAAAAAAAATCTCATGATCCTGAGATAATCTTTAACCCTGATAAAACTTTTTAAAGTTAAACAATTACCGTTTTCGAGACGAAAACTTCTTCGTCGTGCATGACAGGACCGACCCATCTTTGACGTTCTGGAATATCTTCAGCACTAAAAAATGCCACGACGCCTTCAACGGCCAATGCTTCCGAGGGATCGATTTTGACTATATTCGCATGTGCTTTGGTCGCCAGTACAAGTGCCATGTACAATTCGTCAGTAAATTGAGGAATATCGTCGCAATAAACTGCCTCACCTGTTGCCTGCTTGTAAGCACTAGCGTGCACGATTGGTCTTCCAATCAAATCATCAGGGTTTTGGTTCTTTGATGACTGGTTATGAATTAATCATTATTATCATTATGAAGGACTTATAAAGAAAATTTTTCACTTTTCTCGTTCCTTTACGTACCACTTGATAATATTGCGAGCTTTTCGGTATCACGTAATGAAAACTTTCCGAAGCTGAAATCAATTCCCGAGGCAGTGGTTGAAGTCCCGGTAAATTTCGATGCATTTGCTTCATTATTTCAATAAAAGCCTTGAAGAATAAACTGAAAGAAATTATATTTCCTTGTTTATCGGCCAAGAATGAGAAACAAATCGAATTCCCATGAAAATTTTGTAGACAAACAGAAAAATTCTAGAAAATCAAAGAAATGTTTTTCAATAAATCTGCTGAAATGAAGTTTTTTTTTGGTCTTCATTTTGTCAAAACTTGTAAAAAATCCCCAACAAATAAATTTTACTGTAATTAAATTTTTCATTAGTTAAGATGATGGATCAGTCGGTAATCACACCTCGAATTTTTTAAATTGAAACTCTTTGACATCGTTCGTCCGATTAAAATAATAAAAATGTCATCGTATGCAGCACGATCGCAAAAATCCGATGACATTTTTATTTTTTCGATCAGACGAACGATGTGGAAAAATTTCCTTTTCAAAATTTGCAGCTATCTCTCTCGCACTCACGGTTGTTATTACCGACTGATCCATCATCGTCTCTCCACCAGGAGAGACAAAGTCATCCTCGCCTCATTTTTTTCTTCATTATCATGTTTTTTATTTTTTTTTTATAATTTCACATTCATAACCTGAGCGTCAAGGAACGACGATAATGAACTTGTCCTCCTGGAACATTGTCAGGCAAAGGGAATTCTTCGACTAGTGACTGGTAAGATGATTCCAACATTTCATTATCCCATTTTCTGAAAGAATATGGAAAATAACGATAATAAATTAGACAGCTCGGACGGTTTTTTCCGATTTTTTAAAAACTTTCACGTACTTTCCGACCATTTGGCGACACGTCTCAACAGCCAATTTGGTTGTGGGTGCCATCCCGCCATAAGCCAATCGAGCTTCCACGATTTCATTCGTTTCAGGCTTAAAAGTTACGTTCAATGCCATGTTAACAATTGCAATATCATCGTCGCGTCTTTTAGCTTGTTTGTAAGCAACAAAATATTGAGAACTGTTGGTATATGGAATTTCAATGGAAACCAATATCTCGTCCGATAAAGCAACGTTTCGACGATAACCCACGAAAAACGTATGGTCTAATAAAACTGTTCTCGTTTTTCGAATTAGACTCGAAAAAGTCAATTTTGCATTCGCAGCCATCAGCACAGGAACTTGATCGGATATCGGACTTCCGGTCATTATGTTTCCTCCAATCGCCTAGATTCACATTTACTTTATTTTACTCATGAGTTAATTGATTCAAATTATAATTTCAATGAAAAATCATTCTTTCCGCAATGTGAATTTCACCTGAAATTATATTTACTTCGCTTTGTTTATAATTTCATTAATGAAAATAGAATTTTCGAATGAGAAAGTTAATTTTTCATCAATTTATAAAAGTAAAAAATTTCGAAGGAGTATCAAGATTTGCAAATTTGCTTTCGTCTACTTAAGAGGATGGATCAGTCCGTATATCGCAACCGTGAGTGCGAGAGAGATAGCTGCAAATTTCGATTTCGAAAATTCCAAGGGGGGTTAATCGACTGATCCATGCTCTTAATTCTGAATAATTAACAAAAACTCCAACAATCATTAAAATGCACGGCTCCTTCAACATTTTTTAAATATTGATGGATTCTAGGATAGGTTATACTTACTGCCACGTTTCTGATTTGCTTTCCAGCAAACCAGTGCATCATGTTCGCCACTTCCAAAAATATTCTTGTTCGAAATTCTACAAATTTAAAGAAAATCATATTCTTTGCGTGAATAGAATATAGCAAGAATCGCAATTTATTTCAGTCGCTATATTTATCGAATGACTTGAAAAAAAATTAATAAACAGATGCAAAGAAAAGCGATGGGAAGAATGTTCATCTTTTTTAACCTGGTTCTATTTGTACTTGTTTTCTGAGCGCTTCTTCCATTTCCGTAAGAGTGACGCTTGCACCGATATGTATTGCATTGCTGAGTTTCGTAATTTCTCGCATTTCCTGGACTTGCATAGGATTTATCAATATCGGATACGTTAAATGTTTGAATTTTACTTCAACGCCTACAAAATAGAAAACTCATGTAATCTTTCAAATGACTTTCATACAATGAGTTGAAGAATAGGAAAAAAGTTTATTTACCAACTTCTGTGTTTCCAACGATCACTTTTGCATTCGGATATTTTTTCTTCAGAAGTAAAACTTGTTCGAGTATTGTTGGTCTGTACCAAGTAACCTGTTTTCCTTTGATAACGAGATATTGACCATCTAATTCCGATGAGAGCTAAAAATGTATATTTTTACCATTACGATCTCTTTTTATTATCCGTGTAATCGAATCTCGACATGCCTCAAATTTAAAACAACGTTCTGGTGAATCATGATGTGATAGACATGAAAAGAACATTGAAATTCTCATAGTTCGATTACGACAATCTCTTTTTTACATTTTATCAAAGCTTCTTGTGTCATAAGCAGAGATCGGCATCAATAATTTTTTTGCCACTAATTTTGATAATTATTGTCAATTGATTAAAAATCAGTAATTATTTCAAATTACATTATCAATTGAACAAGTAATAGGAAATTGACAGAAACTTTATTGCCAAATGACGATTCATTTTTTAATTGATGGAGGAGATATTACCAATTGACGAAAAATTTCCAATTGATAGAGAAGATATTCTCAATTGACCAACCAAATTCCAATTGACGGAGGAGATATTACCAATTGACGAAAAATATCCAATTGATGGAGAAGATATTCTCAATTGACCAACCAAATTCCAATTGACGGAGGAGATATTACCAATTGACGAAAAATATCCAATTGATGGAGGGGATATTGCCAATTGACCAACCAATTACCAATTAATGGAGGAAATATTGCCAGTTGACGATAATTTTTCAATTCATCCAGAATGTTCTGTCAATTGGCCATATAAAATCCATTTCTAGAAAAATTTTTGGCCGATTGGTGGATCCTTCATTGGTGATCCGGGCGATATCAGCGCCTGATTTACGCATGCATAGAATGCGAAACAACGGTGAGCATCTTCTACGACGCTTAGGTCGACGGCTCGATGGTTTTCGATGTCTAGGACGACGGCGTCATGGTTTTCGATATCTAGGTCCACGGATCCATAGTTTTCGATGGCCAGGCATATTGTCTGCATGGTTTTCGATGTCCAGGCATATTGCTCCATGGTTTTCGATGTCCAAGTATATTCCTCCATGGTTTTCGATGTCCAGGCATATTGCTCCATGGTTTTCGATGTCTAAGTATATTTCTCTATGGTTTTCGATGCCCAAGCATATTGCTCCATGGTTTTCGATGTCTAGGCATATTTCTCCATGATTTTTAATGTCTAAGTATTTTTCTCTATGGTTTTCGATGTCCAAGCATATTGCTCCATGGTTTTCGATGTCCAAGTATATTCCTCCATGGTTTTCGATGTCCAGGCATATTGCTCCATGGTTTTCGATGTCTAAGTATATTTCTCTATGGTTTTCGATGCCCAAGCATATTGCTCCATGGTTTTCGAAGTCTAGGCATATTTCTCCATGATTTTTAATGTCTAGGTATACTTCTCTATGGTTTTCGATGTCCAGACATATTGCTTCGTGGTTTTCGATGTCTAGCAAGGAAAGTCACCTTAGTGTACCCCCACAACCTGGGTTGAAAAAATTACATTTTGTAGTTCACATCAAAGTATAAACCGTCACAAAAAATTAGCTGCCCACTCGCATATTTAAGGGGTGAAATAATTCCTCAAAATCGATCGTTTTTTCGTTTTTCGTTGATATCTCCGTAACTAAAATAGATACGGCAAAAGTTTAAATGGCAAATTTATTCATTTTTTAGTGCTTTGCAATAATATATAATCGTTAATTGTATAGCTTTTTATATTCATTTTAATTTCATAAAAAAACGTGTTTTTTTGTACATTTTTCTCTACTTTTCCATGGTAAACCTAATTATTCCGATTCGAAATTCAATCATATCAATCTACATTGGTTTTTTTCCGACACAAGCGCTCATTGAAAGGAGTCAATTTTTTCAAACGCAACATTTTTTATCAATTTCAACTTATAACATCTTTTCATCAAACTATGAGGTGGGTTTCTTAAAATACGTTTTATTTTTCTATCATATCCTATCTATTGTGTTAAACAGTGATACATCAGTAAAAGATAAGGCTCTATATAATCTCATTGTTATCACATTTAAGTTAGTTTTAAAGCGGTTCCCGTTCACTAAAATTCTCTGATCATAGGTATGCATTATTGAGTATGTATTGAATACTACGAACTTTTATAAAAATGCATATCAATCCAATGAATGTCATACATATTTTGTCGACTTATTTTATGATGATGAATTTGCCCGAAACACCGGTGAATGAAAGTGAAATGAAATTAGCCAATACCATTAAAGAGTTTTTAATTGAAATCATAAACGAATACACGGGAATCGAAATTGAAGAAGACGAAACTCTAAACTTTCAAGAACAATTCAAACCCCGTGAGCCTGAAAGTGTAGAAGATAGTGAATTGGAATGGGATTCAATTTCATTCAATGAAGCCGATGGATCTCATTGTACAAAAAATGAAGATGAACTCCCATTTGATTACAAGAAGAAAGCTGTGGAGTATTGGAGAAGTCGAAAAATAAAAAATTTAAATATTCGTACGGTGGCACATCGTTTAAGAAAAGTAATTTCTAAAACACAATTAAAGCATTGAGCTCATCAAATAAATAAAGCTGGGACTTATAAAGAAAAATTGAATGAAATATCTCAATATACTTTAAATCGCTTCATTAAAGCAACTGAATGTGGCAAGTCATTAGGGTGCTTTTTTTTTCAGCAACATTTTTTTTTTTCACTCCTATCTCGCCTTTTTGTAGGGAATACCTTAAAAAAAAATCCCTGAAAATTTGAGCCCTTAATATTAATTTTAAGTACTCGACCAAGGCGTACAAAGATTTCCCCTTTAAAATACACGTAAAGTTCGATTTTTCTTCTTAAAAGTTCTACAGCTCAGAGGCATTTAATGGTACAACCTTGGTCGATGAGCGGATTTATTCAGAATTAAATGCTCCACAAAAGTGTCCATTGTGGCGTAAGTGTAACTCGAACTGGCGAGGTCGTAGAGGTCACTCAACCCAATTTTTTCATGAAATTCTCGTTTTTTTGCCTCTATCTCGTAAATGACAAGAGCTACAGAAAAAATGGGAATGACAAACTTGGAGGAAATTCAATTTCCTACAAAAAAGTATTCAAGCACCAAATCGCTAACATCGATATTTCTTGAGATATTGGGCTTTTAAGTTGAGGTAGTATGGAATTTTCATGAATTATTGAGCTAAATTGTATAAGTTGTTAATTTATTATTCTTTATTGTCACTTAAATCATCAAATATTTATTTGTTAAGTTGCAAATGATTAAAAAGTTGAATAACTCAACGTTTTGAAACTGAAATTCGAAAAAAAAAACATTTTCAAAGTGCTTAGATTTTTTTTTTTACTTTTCACGAATTTTTCAATTGATTTTCCCCTGATTCTTCGAATTTATTTACCAGTCATTGAATACCGATAAAGTTCTAGTTGAAAATATCTTATATATAAGCAAGACAAGATATATAGATATAAAATAATATTGAAATATTTTGCGTATATACAACATATTTTCAACTAGAACTTTATAGGTATTCAATTACTGGTAAATAAATTAGAAGAATCAGGGGAAAATCAATTGAAAAATTCGTGAAAAGTGAAAAAAAAATTTTTAAGCACTTTGAAAATGTTTTTTTTTTTCCGAATTTCAGTTTCAAAACGTTCAGTTATTCAACTTTTCAATCATTTGCAACTTAACAAATAAATATTTAATGATTTAAGTGACAATTAAGAATAATAAATTAACAACTTATACAATCCAGCTCAATAATTCATGAAAATTCCATACTACCTCAACTTAAAAGCCCAATATCTTAAGAAATATCGATGTTAGCGATTTGGTGCTTGAATACTTTTTTGTAGGAAATTGAATTTCCTCCAAGTTTGTCATTCCCATTTTTTCTGTAGCTCTTGTCATTTACGAGATAGAGGCAAAAAAACGAGAATTTCATGAAAAAATTGGGTTGAGTGACCTCTACGACCTCGCCAGTTCGAGTTACACTTACGCCACAATGGACACTTTTGTGGAGCATTTAATTCTGAATAAATCCGCTCATCGACCAAGGTTGTACCATTAAATGCCTCTGAGCTGTAGAACTTTTAAGAAGAAAAATCGAACTTTACGTGTATTTTAAAGGGGAAATCTTTGTACGCCTTGGTCGAGTACTTAAAATTAATATTAAGGGCTCAAATTTTCAGGGATTTTTTTTTAAGGTATTCCCTACAAAAAGGCGAGATGGGAGTGAAAAAAAAAATGTCGCTGAAAAAAAAAGCACCCTAGCAAGACATACATGATATTGATTTGCAACGATGGACTTTGACCGCACATAAAGATTTCATGAATTCCGATGCACGATTCAAAGCAAAACTTTAGAACTTTAGAAAACTTTAGAAGACTCAAAAAATCTTGCAAAAACGGTTGAAGAGTTTATAAATAACGTTAAATCTGTTATCAACGACATTGGTCTGGAAAACGTTTACAATTCGGACCAAAGTGGATTCCAATTTGAAATGCATTCCGGTCGCACTTTTGCAAACCAAGGATCAAAAGAGATTGAATGGGTTGTTCAATCCATATCTTCGACAACCCATTCATACACAATTCAACCAATGATATCGGCCGATGGAAAATTACTTTCACCGTTTCAAGAGACTCGGTAGAGTCTCGGGACAAGTACATTGACAGCCCTGTCGTCTGCTGGCCCGAGGCTCGCCGAGTTATAATTTCTCTGAATAAAACGATTCGCGGCGGAGGGGGTAAAACTGGCATGTCATTTTCTAAAATTGCAGAGCTCAGGAGATTTTTTATAAATCAAAAATTGGTTTGGAGACTAATTTTCAAAATCCCTTTCGAATGAGCACGAAACCAACACGATCAGTAGCGTGAATGCTGAGAAAAAACTTTGCACAGGCTCAAGATTATGCAAAAGTTACTAACTCATTTAAGGATTTGCCGTGTCTGTACAGAACACCATCAAAGGCCTCTTGATGCCAGCTATAACCCATTTCTATGGAAGCTCGAGTCCCGGGATCCCGGCTACAGAAATAATGAGTTGTGATTGGTCAGGATACTCGCTATACCGTTCCAGCGGAATAAAGTTTATGAATATATACCTATATATACAATCCCATCAGTCAGCTGTCAGCTTTTGATGTTATAATAATCGGATTTCCGACATTACGAAGTGCGGCGTGAAAAAAAAATATTTTTCATCTAATCAAGTGTTCAATATGTATTTATTTTATTCAAAGTAGTGGTATGTGGTGTCATACATGCAGTGTATTTGACTTTGGCGTGATATGTTCAACCATCTGTCAGTTTTTGATGGCATGATCAAATTAATAGCAACAGCGATCTAAATGATAAAGTTTCGGAGAAATAGTGCGAGCTGTATTCAAAATTCTTATATGACTATAAAAAAAAATGTTATGTAAGTTTTGTGAAAACCGATGTGGGTTAGTTTACGCTCATCGCAATCGGTTCGCGAGTGTTTGTTATATAGAACATATATTAGTATTGGGAAATTTCTCCTCGTACAAATTCTTTGATTTTACGTTTATTTATGACATAATTTTGTTGCAATCCTGATTCTGGTTCTTCAAAAATTTTCAACGAGAGTTATGTGAGAAAAATAAACTTTCGCTCATTATAACCTCTCAAACGTTCTTTAAAAACAGAAAATTTATGTTGTGTAATTACATTATAGAAAAAATTTGCGTGGTTGTATGTAAATGAATGCAAATAAAGTTTGAAAAACTTTGGTCAAGTAAGTGTCTAATTCATTGTATTGTTGTCATATTTTCTTTCATTTCGTTTGGCTGTGTTCACCAGCCCCTTTAATTTTCCCACCTCCTTAGCTTACAGTATATCCATATCAATTTAATTCGAGTGACTTTCGTATTTCTATTCCCTCATATTGATTTCAATAAATTGGAAAATTCATAACAAAAAGTTTTCATGATTGCTTGTTCATACACCCAAGTTTTAGAAAAATCTTTGGGCCGTGTAAGTGCATAGATATATTCACTTGAGTTATTGCATAATGAATTTGGAAATTTATTTCAATAAGTCATTGGGTGGTTAATTTTCATGATATCAAAATTCGTATCTTCGAAATGCAATGAACACCTCTAAAGTGCGACAAAGTCATGAAGCGACATGTATGTTGAGTATTTCCAGACCATGTTTGCGATTGGCATCATGGGTTGAAAAATTCATGTGTGTAAGTCTACGTCTGATAATTTTTGAATGTGATCAAATATTTTGTCTGCGTATAACCATGGAGACATACAGAAATACAGCATTTTGCTTGCTTCAACATGCAGCGTATCTGTCACTTTTTTTCTTGAATGTGACATAATAAGTTTCAAGAATGTGGTTCATGGAATTTTGAAATGGTTTGCCCCATAGCACCAAAGTTTGTATTACTGGTATGCAGCAAATATCTATGAACTTTGATATTTCTGTGAAGCGTAGGTGTGCCAATCTTTTCACTTTTTGGTTCCGACTGCAATATATAAACGAAGATACATGAAACAATTTTGAGTTCTGTTCACTTTGAAGTGCGCTGTCTTTTTTCCTTTTAGTTTTGGCATAATGAATTTTATGAATCGGTGGCAATTTTTTCTTTCTGTATCAAAATTTAGATGAATAAATTGCAGCAGATACTTGCAAACTTTGAAAATTCTGTGTATTGACATGCACGCTAGGCATTAGCACTTCCTATTTTTGATTATGAAATATGGATACTTACAATTAATAAAAATTGTAGAAGAATTATAGAATTACGATATGGATTACTAGTAATAAATAACTCAAAATAATGATAAATGATACAAGAAGTCAGCGATGGCCTATTTATGAATGACATAAGAAGTTATGTTTTCAAAATGCAATGGACATATTAATGAATAAGCAATTCTGTTGGTCTTGACGCACTTCATAGTTTATCTTTTGTCCGGTTGAACCTTGGTGGCTACATGCAGAGTTTAAAAATGTTGTGCATCGACGTGGGTGTGTCAACTTTTATCTCTGGGTATGATAATACGAATGAAAAAGATTGCTTCAAAAAGTCCTTGGAAACACGTTTTTTAATGAAATAAAAATTGGTAGCATTAGAATTCAATAAACATATGTGAAAATTGCGAATTCTGGTGGACTTGGTGAACATTGTATATATTTTTTTCTTTCTCTTTCTATCCAATTTTAAAGAAAATCAATCAAAAAATTCATTTCATTGAAAAATCTTCATATTTTCTTTATTCACAATGATTTCATCAAAACTATTGAAAACAAAATTTATAAATGACGGGGGAAAATTCCACAATGATACAAAATATTGAAAAACCTTACGGAATATGATTTTAATCCCACAAAATTATGGACACATTCGAAATAGTTGAAAAATTGAGGGTATCACTTGAAACATTCGAAGAATATCAAACTGTTATAAATTGTACAAAACTTAAAGAAAATCATTGGAGAACTTATTTTAAAATATAACAATAGAAACATTGGTTAACTTTAGAAAATCTTATTTAAGAATATGTTTTGTCGTTTAGAACTGCCATAGAAAAAAGATTTGATATCAAGCCGTAAAAATCCTCACTCGGAGAAAAAAAATTTGGACAATTACATTGATGATCGCCCGTTTTCTTATTACACCACAAAGAATGTAAACAAAACTTCTTAAGTCACACAACGAAAATGATTTCGAACCGTAAGAAAATATCAAATATATTACGATCCTACAGCATTCGTGTATAATACTCTTCACTAGTATACTGATTGTGCGGTATCAGTCTTTTTTCGACGAATCAGATGATACAAGCCAAAATCATATCTCGGCTTCCAACCTGCTTTCCACTATGCTCTTGGGTTCCTAATTGACAAAACATATTAGAGTACAAGGAAAAAAATCGCCAAAGTCCAAGGATAGACCTGTGACGAAATATTTCCAGTACAATTTTGTTGAAAAATAGGTCTTTTTTCGTGGAAACCAATCTTACAAGCATTAAATCGTAAATAATTCATAGAAATTAAAATTAAAATTATATAGTCGTCAAAACATAAATAAGGAACTTTCGAGAAAAAAGACGTGATATCAAACCATAAACTTCCCCTAGGGAAAAAAAGGTTGGGACAAGTACATTGATGGTGTCGTGTTTGCTGATAATTCCATCCATAAAAAAAACTTAGAAACCGATGCCTCTTTCTTCTTATTTGATTCGAACAGCTAAATCAATTGAAAAAAATTCATCTTATTTACGTGCAGCATTAAAATTTATTATATCAATTCGAGGCCAAGTATTTTCTAATGAATTGAAATAAGTTACCACTTGAATTACGTGCAGCACTAAAATTTGTGATATCAATCGGTGGACAAGTATTTTATTAGTAACTTCAAAGTTGAACATTATGGAATTGTTCTAAGAAGCTTTTAAATCCAAAAATATCATATGCAAGTTAATCATTTCTTGCTCTATGGTGGCAGAGACTTATAAGAAAATCGATTCTTTTCAGACTTTCAGGAGCTTCTGATATTATTCATAATATTCGACGTCGATTGGATCGTTACAAATTATGTTTAAATATGAGTTAAAAGTACTTGTCCGGCCCATCACTTTCCATTAAAATTGTTTATTCAAATAAAAATCAGGGCTTTTCTAGAACTGATGGAGCACAAATATTCATGCAGAGGGAATTTAGAGAGTTATCTTCAAGTAATTTTCCCTCAAGTGCACTAATTTAATAAGAATGGAAACGAATTGTCCTGTACTATACAAGGGATGTATTTGTGCATCGATAAATAAAAAACATTATGCACATTAAATATGTCCAAGTTTACAAAAATAACTCCCCAGTTTGTATTGGATTGACGGCAATTTCTACTTCTCACTTCGTCCAGCGAACGAATTTCATTCGGTATAACTAACCTATACTATTATTAAGAACATTAAACTAATAATAAATCGCATTTCAATACATTTTTAACCGGATTCTGCCGTACAATTTCGTTTTTTTTATGATTGATTTTTATTTCAATAAATAGTGATGGGCCGGACAAGTACTTTTAACTCATATTTAAACATAATTTGTAACGATCCAATCGACGTCGAATATTGTGAATAATATCAGAAGCTCCTGAAAGTCTGAAAAGAATCGATTTTCTTATAAGTCTCTGCCACCATAGAGCAAGAAATGATTAACTTGCATATGATATTTTTGGATTTAAAAGCTTCTTAGAACAATTCCATAATGTTCAACTTTGAAGTTACTAATAAAATACTTGTCCACCGATTAATATCACAAATTTTAGTGCTGCACGTAATTCAAGTGGTAACTTATTTCAATTCATTAGAAAATACTTGGCCTCGAATTGATATAATAAACTTTAATGCTGCACGTAAATAAGATGATTTTTTTTTCAATTGATTTAGCTGTTCGAATCAAATAAGAAGAAAGAGGCATCGGTTTCTAAGTTTTTTTTATGGATGGAATTATCAGCAAACACGACAGCATCAACGTACTTGTCCCAACCTTTTTTTCCCTAGGGTATCTTGTTTAAAAAGAAATCGGTGGTGACTTTGGTCCACGCGTAGAAAAAACGTTATTTAAACCCAAAAACGTTTTTGTTTCGACATCAAAATCGGGAAAGTTAACATCAGGTACGAACTATTCAAATGATATATTCGGGCCGCAAATTAAATATAGCAAACCAAATCATACTAAATATTTCGTTTTATCGACAGATCATTTCAAACAGTGGCTAACAGAAATTTATTTTCCGAATGTTGGTGACAGCAGCGCGCTCTTGATCGACTCTTGGAGTGGACACTGTCCAGGGGTAGTTAATGAAGTAACTCCTCTTCATAAAAAATTGTATTAGAAATTATTTCAATAAGAATAACAGGACAAATACAACCATTAGATGTGTTTGGTTTTCGAATATGGAAAAATTTGTAAGGCACTTTTCAGACATATCTATTCTTTCCGGTAGCGATATAAATCTACATTTAAGGAATAACATTATTAAACTGCATTTAAACTTTTTGTTTTTCCACTTCTCCAATACTCCACAGCTTTCTTCTTGTAATCAAATGGGAGTTCATCTTCATTTTTTGTACAATGAGATCCATCGGCTTCATTGAATGAAATTGAATCCCATTCCAATTCACTATCTTCTACACTTTCAGGCTCACGGGGTTTGAATTGTTCTTGAAAGTTTAGAGTTTCGTCTTCTTCAATTTCGATTCCCGTGTATTCGTTTATGCTTTCAATTAAAAACTCTTTAATGGTATTGGCTAATTTCATTTCACTTTCATTCACCGGTGTTTCGGGCAAATTCATCATCATAAAATAAGTCGACAAAATATGTATGACATTCATTGGATTGATATGCATTTTTATAAAAGTTCGTAGTATTCAATACATACTCAATAATGCATACCTATGATCAGAGAATTTTAGTGAACGGGAACCGCTTTAAAACTAACTTAAATGTGATAACAATGAGATTATATAGAGCCTTATCTTTTACTGATGTATCACTGTTTAACACAATAGATAGGATATGATAGAAAAATAAAACGTATTTTAAGAAACCCACCTCATAGTTTGATGAAAAGATGTTATAAGTTGAAATTGATAAAAAATGTTGCGTTTGAAAAAATTGACTCCTTTCAATGAGCGCTTGTGTCGGAAAAAAACCAATGTAGATTGATATGATTGAATTTCGAATCGGAATAATTAGGTTTACCATGGAAAAGTAGAGAAAAATGTACAAAAAAACACGTTTTTTTATGAAATTAAAATGAATATAAAAAGCTATACAATTAACGATTATATATTATTGCAAAGCACTAAAAAATGAATAAATTTGCCATTTAAACTTTTGCCGTATCTATTTTAGTTACGGAGATATCAACGAAAAACGAAAAAACGATCGATTTTGAGGAATTATTTCACCCCTTAAATATGCGAGTGGGCAGCTAATTTTTCGTGACGGTTTATACTTTGATGTGAACTACAAAATGTAATTTTTTCAACCCAGGTTGTGGGGGTACACTAAGGTGACTTTCCTTGTAGGTATATTGCTCCATGGTCTTCGATGTCTAGGTATATTTCTCCATGGTTTTCGATGTTTAGGCATTTTGCCCCATGGTTTTCGATGTCTAGGTCGACGACTCCATGATTTTCGATGGCTAGGTGGGGGGATCCATGGTTTTCGGTGTCTAAGTATACTTCTCCATGGCTTTCGATGTCTTGGCATAGTTCTCCATAGTTTTTGCTGATTAGGTGTATTTATCCACGGTTTGCGATGTCTAGGTCGACGAATCCATGGTTTGCAGTGTCTAAGTATATTTCTCCATGGTTTTTGACGTCTAGGTATATTCCTCCATAGTTTTCGATGTCGTGGCAGAGTTCTCTATGGTTTTCGATAAAAACGTATACCTAGACATCGCAAACCATGGAGCTATATACCAAGACATTAATAACCATGGAAAAATATACCTAGACATTGATAACCATGAAGCAATATTTCTGGACATCGAAAATCATGGCGCCGTCGCCCTAGACATCCAAAACCATGGAGCCGTCGACCTAGACAACGAAAACCATGGCGCTGTCGACCTAGACATCGAAAACCATGGAGCCATGTTTCTGTATATGGAAAACCATGGAGAAGTATACCTAGACATCGAAAACCGTAGGGAAGTATACCTAGAAATCGAAAAGCACGGGGCAATATGCCCGGACCACGAAAACCATGGAAAAATATACTTAGACATCGAAAACCATGGAGAAATATATCTAGAAATCGAAAACCATGAATAAACACACCTCGACATCGAAAACCATGGAGAAATATATCTAGACATCGAAAACCATGGATCCGTCGACCTAGACATCGAAAACCATGAAGAAATGTACCTAGACATCGTAAATCATGGAGCCGTCGACCTAGACATCGAAAACCATGGACCCGTCAACCTAGATATAGAAAACCATCGAGCCGTCGACCTAAGCATCGAAGACGATGCTGACGGACGTATCGCATTCTATGTATGCGTAAATCAGGTGCTGGTATCGCCCGGATCGCCAATGGATGATCCACCAATGGGCCAAACATTTTTCTAGAATTAATTTTTATATGGTTAATTGACAGAACGCTTTGGATCAATTGAAAAATTTTTACTTGGCAATATCTCCTCCATTCAATGGAAATTGGTTGGTCAATTGGCAATATCTCCTCCACCAATTGGAATTTTTTTGTCAATTGGTAATATCTCCTCGATCAATTGGAAATTGGTCGGTCAATTGACAATATCTTCTCAATCAATTGGAAATTTTTCGTCAATTGGTAATATCTTCTCCATTAATTAGAAATTGGTTGATCAATTGACAATGTAATTTGTAATAATTAATGATTTTTAATCATTTGATAATAATAATTTCTTGCAATGTGCATTTTTAATCAATTTAAAAATGAAAAATGAAAAAATTTTCTTTGCCGATCTTTGGTCATAAGAATCATCGAGCTCTCATAACCACCTTGAAATTGAGACTTGTGTCCGTCGTATAGTGGAGTATTCCTATGTAATGGCGATCACTATAATATCACAAGTCAAGCAAAATTTCGGTCAATCTTAAGTCGAGGTGGGGCGTTCCACGTCAAATCGAATAATTTTCAAATTAGTATTTTTTATTTGATCCATTTGTTTGGTTTTAAGAGGTCATTCTCCGGAACTCATGTGATTTATTTCAAATTTTTATCTGAACATTTCTGTCAGCCAAAACTTTGTTAAAAATATCGCAATTTCTTTCTTGAGTTAGACACTAACGAAAAAAAATAGGGGGTCAACACATTTTTCCTAATTTTTAGTGATTTACCAAAATGTTGCATCGCAGTGAAAAATGGCCGTATCTAGATTTAACAAAAAGCTTTTTGACGCGTAATTATTCTACTTTCAAGATCTTGTGTCAAAAAATTATGTGGAGCTACTGGGTCTGCGTCACTTCAAGAAGTAGTGTGAAAGAAAAATTTGAAAATTTGTATGGTTCATTTTTTTGAGTTCACGCTTTGCGTGGCTAAAATGCGGCCTTAGGTCATGCAGTGCTATAAAATAATTAAAAAAGTATCACGGACGGGATTTGAACCCGGAGCCATTGGGGCAAGAGTCTAGCTTGTTTACCTCTGAGCTGGCACCTATATATTGGGTAATTACATTAAAAGTCGCTGTTTTTTAATGTTTTTTAAACGTCTATTTCTATGGTAAAAATTGAAATAATTTGAATCAAAATATACGCCCTCGGCAGCTACCACCTTCTCCCACTTTTCTGGCAACAATTGAATTCCGCGGCGAAAGAAAGCTCTATTCTTTGAGGCTATCCAATCAGCAATCCATTTTTGGACTCGTTCATAATTTTTGAAATGCCTGTCTTATAAATCTTGCTGCATCGACCGAAACAGATGTTAATTCGATGGAGCCAGGTCTGAAGATGGAGAATACGCTGGGTGGGGGAGGGTTTCCCATTTTAACTTCATGAGTTTTTGTTTGACCTTCAAAGCAATACGAAGTCGAGCGTTATTATGAAGACGAATCACTTTTTGTCGGTTCAATACAATCGATGGTCTGTTTTTCATCAAATTTTTGTACAAATTCTCCATCTGTTGTTTATAACGCTCATCGATGATTATTTCATTCGGCTTTGACAATTCGTCAAGCGCGGATATCCCGCTTTGGAGTCGATGCTGTGAATTAGCCAGGATCAACCCATGATTTTTTTCGTTTTGGATTCTCAAAATAGATCCATTTTTCATCTCCGATCACAATACGCCATAAAAAACTCTTCTTTTTTGCTTTGCACGTAATGAAATGCAGATGTTTAGCCGAGTGGCAATAGTACTGTCGGTCATTCAATGTGCCAGCCATTTTCCTTCTTTTTGTATTTTCCCAATGGCATGCAAAAGTCGTGATACCGTTGATTTATCGACTCCAAGTTGTTGAGCTAATTCTCTAAGATATTGGTTGGGATTATCGTCCAATAACACTTTTAATTCCTCATCTCCAATTTTTTTCGGTTGGCTTGGCATTTCTTTGTCATAAGCATCACCACTTTTAAACCTTCTAAACCAATCTCTTCATACTGTTTCGGACGAAGCAGATTCCCCATAAGTTTCTGCGAATAATCGGTGAGCTTCAGCTGCACTTATTTTCAAATCAAAATAATGCAGAAGGACACATCGGAAGAACAACTTATCGTGATCCATTTTTTACTGTATATATCACTTAATGAATATAAAAATGATGATTGTTGATTAGATTTTATTAATACACCTTCAAGCTTCAAAAATGTACTTGTCACAGTATTTATAGTTCAGTGTAAACATTGCTAGCCCCATCTATATGGTAACAGCGGAAATTTATGCAACCACCTAATACAATTTTGGGGTTTGGTTGGTACTCCCCCTCCCCCCGCATTATAAGCACGTGAAGTGGGAGTCCGTAACTCGATGCACCTCCTGCAGCCTTCCCTCGTAAGCCATGGTATAGATCATATGGCTTGTTTCTCTAGCTTCAATTTACTTTTATTGAAATCTCATTACGACCACTTTTTGCTGGAACGTTGAACTTCAAACGAAAAAGGACCCTTTTGTTTTTGATCGATGATATTCTAGGAACCAATGGTCATACAGAAAATTCACGGAGAGTTCAGAAAACCGGAATGAATGCCCTACAAGGTTCCACTGCGACAACAAAGGTAATTTGTGATTTTTCGGAAAATCTACAATTTAAATGAAAATAATCATGAAATGACCAATGTTGAGCATGAATTTCACAGCTGAAGATTCCCTCAATATCTGAACAAAATACATTCTGATCCAACGAAACGTTTCCTCGCTGCAACCAGTTGAATTATTCAAAAAATTGAAGGGTCATGTGTTTATACTTGAAACTCGTCATATATGACTAAAATGGAGAAAAAAAATTCTCTAGCTTTTTCTAAATTTTTTTCACAGATAGCCAACAGGCGCATTATGAAGAAGATGAAGGTGAGTCGTATGATCCTGGAATAGCAGATAAGCTCTAAATATGATTTTTTTGTATCAATAACAATTAGATCAATCATTTTATCTTTGACGCGTTTTTATTCAAACTACATTTTTCATATTTGCTGGTATTGTACCTCGAAGACAAATCGTCGGACCATTTTGATTTTTTAAAAATTATTCTGTATATTAGGGTGCTACAAAAAAATGGTAGAGACACACAACACACACACAAATGGTTCGCATACATATCGAAAGTGTTCTGATCCCGAAAGGAAGACGGTAAATTATGTTTTGGCGCCGTCGTTTTGGCGCGGCCGTTTGGGGGCGAGGACAATTTGGCACTGGGGCGTTTTGACGCCAGGACGTTTTGGCGCCAGAACGGGTTTTGGCACTAAAGAATATGTTCAGCAAATTTTAATAAATTCTCATCATTTTGAAATTTTTAATGTATTTAACATGGTTTAGCATGGCAACATTGTATGGTCGCTATCCACCCTCTTTAAAATACTATGGCGAAATAATCGAAAAATTGATTCATGGAAAAAATTGTACTGAGAACATTATCCGAGAAAAAGAGACTTGATTTGAAAGACTTGTGTGATGGGACCAAAAGGATTATTATTAGAGAATGAACAGTGTTTATAATGAATTGTTCTTTACTGAACGACTGGGATTTTTGAGTGAGAGAGAGTGCAAGTTAATGGTTCGGGAGATGGAAATGAACTGGCGTGTATTAAGATGCTTGCCGGGCAGTCGAAAGTAGGACTCTTTGTCCATACATTAATAGTATCACTCCGCGGAGTGATACCGAGGTGGCCGGCGCGTGATAAGCGTACGACGGTTGTCGTGAGCCGCGGGACTGCAGGTGAGGAATGCGCTGATTTGGGAATGATAGTGCATGGGAAAGAGTTGTTTTAGGGATAGAGCGGATATGAGGTGTCGGTGTGGGAAAGGATTCAGGGGTATGGGCCGTTACACTCCGCCTCTTACAAAAACGATGCTCCGCATCGTAGGTTACAACTTTTACATTAATTTTTCCCTCTCTTTTGTGATTTTATATAATTTCATATATTATTTGTGTTCGTGGGGTGTGTATAGCGTATGTTAAAAGTTGACTTGTTAATTGGTTAAGTAAGTTTTTGCTACGATTGATTGTTGGGCTTCAGTAGATTGGTTAGTCGGTTATCCGGATTATTTAGCGATATGGTATTTTCCGTTTTCCATTGTTTTCTTTCATTTCCTTATCTCAATTGGTCGTTCTTTGATTGGATTGTTTTGTTTTACGTTACGTAGGATCTGAAACAAATTCTAAGTTTTTATTAGTTTGATGTTAGTGTGTTTGGTTGAGTTATGAGGACAGGTAGGTTGATGGAGTTCGCTAAAGTCACAAAACAAAAATTTTGTCCTGCTTGTTATTCGTGAACTTGTAGGTTTATTTCCTTTCTCTTTTCTTTTTTTTTTTGAAGTTTTATCATTTCCTGGGTGTTTTAACTGACGTTTATTTGTGAAGCTTCATCAACGCTTATTCCCGTTTTGGCTTTGTATTTTATTTATTATGTTTCATATTTGATTGTTGATCTGAAACATTCTGATTTCTGTTTAGTTCTTGTTTTAGTTAGTAGGAGTGACTTGTTCTTGAGGATTCGGTTATTTTTGGAAGGATTTATTATTAACTACGTTATGTGAAGCAAATTTAGCAATGAAGCATTTAACAATTAAGTTTGTGGAAAAGTAAATGAATTGTTCATTTTTTCCTATATTTCATGATTTTAGTTTTTATTGTTTCGGGTTAATGTGATTTATTTGTCGTTTACAAGTATCATGAGGAAATTGAGATGCAATATGTTATTCGGGAACGAAATAATTGCAATAGATATTTCCACGTGATTAATGTTACGTATTATACTAATGCAATCAAACTTGAACTCGTGGGAATTGTTTGGCGTGATTGAAATTTTTCTTCCCGCTAAATTGTTTTTCATCTCGAATGACGATTCTAGACAAATCAGACATCGATATTATTATCTCTTATTGTTTGTTTGTAAATGGGAATTACTGCGTTATTCATGCTCCTTCAAACAGAATTGATAAGTTCTGGTGTCAGTTTTGACAGAAATTGATGACGTGATTTGTTTTCTTTTTCTTATATCTTCCTATTATGGTTTCCTTTTTTCTCTGTTGTTCATTGTTTCACTGGGCTGACACATAGGGTGTGAGATATGCAATTTTTTGAGTTTTTTTGTTCGTTTTTTTGTGTGTAATGGTGTGTTTGAAATGGATGTAAAACATATCTTATATTTATTTTCTTAATTTCTTTTTCTGCTACTTGTATTTTCCAGGCTTAAGATAGTTTTAGACCACTCGAGTACTGTGAAATTTTCTCTTTACTATAGGTTTAGATAGAGAAGCAATGGGCGTTGAATTTGTTATAATTGTTGTTAGATTGATGTTTAAAATTTGTTGTTTATTGCTGTAACTGTTTTGTTGAGAGACGGTAAGTTCGATGTTAAAACTTTGCACTTCGAATTTCGGAGATTCACCTTAAAAATAAAATTTTCCAACACTTTTACACTGAGAAATTTTTACACAAATATTGAAAATTTTTGTGGGACGTGATTCGATCCTACTTCTGACGCCAATTTGTGATAGGGCCGAAAGGATTATTAGAGAATGAACAGTGTTTATAATGAATTGTTGTTTATTGAACGACTGGGATTTTTGAGTGAGAGAGAGTACAAGTTAATGGTTCGGGAGATGGAAATGAACTGGCCTGTGTTAAGATGCTTGCCGGGCAGTCGGAAGTAGGACCCTTTGTCCATACTGTGACGGATTTTTCCAAGCCCCGAAAAATGCCACAAAAGTCTGGCTCTCTTTCCCGTCGATTTTAAACAAAATCTAAGATGGAAATTTTAAAGTTGGGCGCCAGTCGCAAAGCGACTCGACGGCAAAGAGAGAGAGACGTAAAGTTGACCAGCTTGCGATCAGCGGGATGGGCGAGGTGACCTCGAGAATAATTAAAACACAAAAATTACGTTTGGAAATAATAATAACAAATTTAATCTTAAAGTCGGAAATTATAAGAAAAATGACAACAGCAATACGCACGCTCGGGATAAGTTCCAGTCGCAAACAGATTTACATTATTTCACTCAAGAAAAGAGTTTATCCAAATTTAATTTATCGAAAGATTTAACACGGGAGAACGAAAATATAACGATCACGCGTCTCTACTGAACCACGGGGGAAGAATCGCGAACTCACACACTCAAAATTCTCGCACGCTCACACACAAAATTGGTCGGGATCCTACATCCTCTACAATCTAAACCGAGCTCGAATTTATTCTCTCCGTGGATCTACTCACGGTCGAGAAAATAAATTTTAAGATGAAAACGAAATTGTCGATGTTTTATTCGCAATACCGAGCCCCCGATATTCGGTTACTCGGTCGAGCTATCGAACGTTGTTCGCGTCAAATCATCCCGACCCAGTCACTCACACACGCACGCAATTACACAATTTTGCGACCCTTCAGCCCGGGAAACAACTTACGCCAATCGGGAACAATTATTTACCAAACGCGAAATTTGGAAACACGAAACACGAAAATTGGAGATCTCGAGTACGGCCACGATTACTCTTCGACACAAAATTTTACTTTAACTAACACGAAACGCTAAACGGGCGACCGCGGGAACAAAAATCAAAAGAGCCGACAAAGAAACGCGTGACAGAGTCGTCATCGTGACCAAATTTCTCTCAACACAAGAGAAGGACGGTAATTCTTTTAATTATGCACGATCACGAAAAATATGACCCGGGAAAGATGTTCGAGGGCCCACCAACCAAACCAGAAAGTGACAAGGAAGGAACTCACGGTGTTTCTTCCCATTTTCGCGACACGTCCTCTCTGCTCGATACTTCACGAGAATCTCCTCGAGAACCAGAACGTTACGCGTAACGAGGAATTTGTCTCCCGCCCTTCTCCTAATTTCGAATACTCCCGAAAATTATTGACAGGTCCGGCGCAATTACAAAATTGGTCCAAGCGTTAGACAGGGCCCCAGAATGAGTTTGAAAATCGGGAAATGCTACACACGATGTCAATGCATTTTACCCCTGGCTCGACCATTATATTTTTACGCAAGAAAACGGACCGTGGAGTTCGCATAATTTACGGGACCTCGCGAGAATGATGCGATGATCGTCGTTCGATGATTGTCGACGGGAGAATCCGGCGGGTACGACGGCCCTGGCGTAACGATGGAAAAACAACCAAGTCCTCGATGCCAAACGAATATTTTCCAACTCGAATATTCTCGAGCCTTCCGTGAGATTTCCGTTGCCTCGTCCTTGTATCAACAACAGAATGCGAAGTCCTTTCTCTCTCTCTCTCTCTCTCTATCTTTCCCGGGATCACTCACATGAAAAAATATATTCCAAGACGCAAATTAATAAAATATTAACAAAACTATCGCCCTAAGCAAGCCCTGTGAGATAATCGTGTGGCCGAAGTATCGAGCAGGAGCTATGGGAGTGCTCTCCTTCCGATACTCTATGCTTTAGTGACGGTCAAAAATAAAAAACCGTCACAATACATTAATAGTATCACTCCGCGGAGTGATACCGAGACGGCCGGCGCGTGTTAAGCGTACGACGGCTGCTGTGAGCTGCGGGACTGTATGTGAGGAATGCGCTGACTTGGGAATGATAGTGCATGCGAAAGAGTTGTTGTAGGGATAGAGCGGATATGAGGTTTTTGGTGTCGGTGTGGGAAAGGATTCAGGGGTATGGGCCGTTACACTTGGACAAGGAAAAAAAGAGATAATATTTGATAAATTGATGATCAATTTGAAATTTTAATAGTCATTCTCGGGGGGCTCCACCCCCCAAACCCTCCGCTGGGGGCTCTGCCCCTCGATCCCCATCGCCCACGTTCAAATCCTATACGGGTATTTAGCATGCAATAAAATATGGGGGTAGGCGTAGATGAGACCCGATTTCATTATTACGCGAGGACCAAAATCGTCTCGTGCAAGAATGTCCTCACGCCGAAACATCTCCGCGCCAAAACGTCCTCGCGCCCAAACGTCCTCGCGCCAAAACGGCCGAGCCAAAACGGTCGCGCCAAAATGGCGGTGCCAAAACGTACTGCTCCCAAAGGAAGATGTTCTGAATGCGCGATGTACAGGGTGTCCCATTTTAATCTTACACCTGACTTTTCTCGACTTTTTGATAAAAATTGGTTTGTGGATCCAAAATTCAAAATGGCGGCGTTAGAATGGCCGAAATGTTTTTTTCGAATGGAAACATAACTTTTTTTCATCACCAAAAAATTTTTCAGCGCAAAACCAACAACTTTTGTTGGAAAAATTTTTTGATTAAATTCATATTTTTTAAGTGAGAACATCATTTTCAACTATTTTAGAGGTATCCAGGATGTACCGCGAAAAGATCTTTAACGTACCAAGTGCAAGTGCGTTTGCGTGTAAGGAGCATATCAACGATTTCGTTGGGACTGAAATCAGCCATTGTTGCTAATTTTCAGAATTTTCCTCTAATTTAAGAACTTTTAAAAATTTCGAGAATCAAGGATTTTTCTCTGATTTCAGAACCTTTACAAATTTTCGATTTCGTCTCTTGATAATGGCTGCGGAGTCAGAAGATAAACGTTTCAATTAATTTTTCATCTGTGGGCGATCACAATGACTTCTAAAATAAAAAATTCTTCTCTGATTTGCAACTCAAAAGTAGACGTAAGTCTCGCTTACGTGAACTTATCTTTAAGCGTAAGCCTCGCTTGCGTGTACTTATCTTTAAGCGTAAGTCTCGCTTACGATTAAAGGTAAGTTCACTTTGTAAGAGATTAAAGAAAACATCATTGGTAGTACTGACGTAGTCTGACTTTGCGTAGTTCTCTTACTTTAAAGTTTTAAATCAGAGAAGAATTTTTTATTTTAGAAGTCATTGTGATCGTCTATGGATGAAAAATTGATTGAAACGTTTATCTTCTGACTCTGCAGCCATGAGCAAGAGACGAAATCGAAAATTTGTAAAGGTTCTGAAATCAGAGAAAAATTCTTGATTCTCGAAATTTTTAAAAGTTCTTAAATTAGAGGAAAATTCTGAAAATTAGCAACAATGGCTGATTTCAGTCCCAACGAAATCGTTGATATGCTCCTTACACGCAAACGCACTTGCACTTTGGTACGTTAAAGATCTCTTCGCGGTACATCCTGGATACCTCTAAAATAGTTGAAAATGATGTTCTTACTTGAAAAATATAAACGTAATCAAAAAAATTTTTCAACAAAAGTTTTTGGTTTTGCGCTGAAAAATTTTTTGGTGATGAAAAAAAGTTATGTTTCCATTCGAAAAAAACATGTCGGCCATTCTAACGCCGCCATTTTGAATTTTGGATCCACAAACTAATTTTTATCAAACGTCCCCCTTCAACCCCTAAAAGTTTTGTTCCACACAATATTTGATCCGAGCAATATTTTCCGAGAAAAGTCAGGTGTAAGATTAAAATGGGACACCCTGTATGTGCGTGCGTGCGCGCGCGCGTGTGTGCGTGTGTTTTTGTCGCGACATTTTTTTTATTGAATAAAAATTGAAAACCTGAAATGGTAAGAGCGAGGAAAAAAAAATTTATTTTAAGCACCCTGCTGTATATATACTTTCTAGGCAATGACCCTCCAATTTTTGATTGTATGAAAAATGTCATTTTGGCGGGACTAAAATTATCTAATTTCCGAGCGAAGTTCGACATTTCAGTTAAAAACTGCCATTTTGCAAAATTTCAAATTTTTCCACAATCGCAGGTCGTTGTAGGTAATACCTTATAGTTTACTAATCGCTATGATTGTGTTGATTTCAGCCCTGGGGAAGGCTGCAGCATTGGACAACCCTTTTTTGTGACCTGAGAGATAGCCGATAACAGGCTCAAAATTAAATTTTGTCATTTGAAAATCTTACTGTAAATTCTTCATTAATGTATATCTTCCCCAAAAATATCTCATACAGGAGTTTTCTTTGAAAAAATTCACAAAAATCGATTTTCTTTTGCCTGTCTCACTCGGTGGACCAAGTGTGACAGTATATTTAAATGAAAGTTTTGACAAATTTTGAGCTTCTAACGCGTTCGCTTTATTGAATTTGTAAGCACTTTACAAATAATTAGCATTGAAACGACATTATTATTATAAAAAATATAGTACGGAGCATTTTTCCACGAAGAAACTAGGCTTAAAATTCATTTAAAAAAATGAACGTTTTGTATAATAAATTACAAAGAAGATCGAGTGGGACTTTTGAAAAACAAAAATTCTGACTTAAAACAGATGAAATTGTTTGAATCAATTCGTCAATTTTCTATGACGTATCATCAAATGGAGTTCATTTAAAAAAAACTTTAACCTCCCAGACATTAGTTTTCCTTAATTTTTTACTGACATGGAAACATAAGGAGGTCGAACACTCCGATTTTGATATAATTTTAATATGTTGTAGTACATCGAAAACTAAAGACACGTATTTTTTTTTATCGGCCCATAAACGGTTTAAAGGGGTGAAAACAACCCCCGAAGATGAGCACCTCACGGGGTGGTTTCTCAGTTTTGCATATAAACGTTTTATGTATTCGAATGAAACCAACGCCAAAATATGAATATTTATAAATCGTCGAAAACGCACCCAAAGCTTTCTAGGGGAAAGGGTTTTTAAGGGGTGAACAACCCCTAATTCGAAAATTTTATTTTGTACCATAAAAACTATTCTTCCGATTCGAACGGTACCAACTGCATTTTGTAGAGGTCGAAAAATTAGTCGATACGTGTTTCGGGGTTTTTCGGAAAAGCTCGCTTTTAAGGGAGTAAATCATCCCTTTCGTCGTAATAGCTTATATCATTATAAAAACATTTTTATTCTTAATTATATTGTTGTACGGTAGTACAACCACTTATATGCATTATTGGAAAGTTTTCAAACTCGAAAATACATATTCAACTACCATCATAATACGTTAATATAGTTTTCAGATTATTATTAGTTTTTATAATCCGTGCAGTAATAGTATTCATCAAAAAAGTGTTGCAAGCAAAGTGACTTCTTACATCACGAACAACTTATTATTGCCACTTTCTCACAACCTTGAACCTCACATTGAGGTCTCGATGATTGTCCGAAAGCAATTTTGTTACCTTTTGGTATGATCATTGATTTGATGCTTTTTCCAATAGGTGTAACCTGCCTGACTACTTGTGTGCAATGTCCACTCCATGAATCTTTTACAAGTACGCTTTTTGAACCGATGTTAAGGAAAAAGACCTTTTCCAGCCACATCTTAAAGTGGTCTGCAAAATTTAAGATAACGTTTGTTTTAATTTTTCTTTGGATATGTAGGATTGACAGATTTTGAAACAATTTTTTTTTCTTATAGCGGAAAATACAAAAGAAGGTAAGGTATACAAATACCTGAAGTGAGTTTTCCTGACTTGGAAGTAGTTAAAAAGATATTACTTGGTTTGAATAAGGTCGTCTCTACAATTGGTCCTAATGTTCCGGAAGGTTCTTTCAAAACAATGAAAAGTGGCGATAGTAATTTTCCCTCTGCAGATAGTGTGGTGTATAGTGTAGCTGTGAGTTGTCGAAGACACTGACTGCACAAGGCACTCGATCTGTTTTGTGCCTTCTACTGCCAATGTTCGTCCTGAATGCATTTCTAATTGAAACCCACTTTGGTCTGAATTGTATATGTTTTGTAAACCATATTGTTCAAGAAGAGATTTAATTTCATTAACGAAGTTATCTGCATCTCTTTGCAAATCTGCTCCTTCCTCTATAGTTTTTCGGGTTACGAATTTATTAATTTTTCGAGATGTTATATGGTGAGCTTTCTTAAATTTCAACAACCACTAATCGGAAGCATTGAATCGAACGTCTTCAAATCCCATCTCTTTTTGTATTTGTTAGGGCCCACCTCCGAAGATCCACATCATGAACAATTAAGCCAGCATCAATAGCACTCTTCATATTTTCCAATGTATATTGAGAAATGCGAGCTAGTTTTTCCATGTACATATTTCCATGTACATTTTCCATACATATTCTCCTGAAATTGTTTTTCGCCAAAACCAATGCAGATACCTTAAACGTCTTTGAATTCGGTTGCTCTGTTGAATTAAGTACCTTCAGTTTTTTTTGCTTCTTTGAGTTCTGACATAATAAATGTTTCCGGGTGCCTTTTTTCACCAACTATCAAACTGGATAATTGGATCTCAGCGGCCACTTGCAAACTTTGGAAATATATTTCATCGGGGACACGTTTTGAATGACACGAAAATGTCAAGATTCAGAATGCAAAAGCAACATTTAAAAAGGGCCAATTCTGTTGGATTTGTTGTGTCTTGAATTTGATCTATCTTTCCTCTTTTCCTTTCTTTTTCCTAACGTTATCAGCCGAAAATCATATCTCGGCCCGCAACACGCATTGCTCCATGCTCTTGAGTTCCCAATGGACGAAACATATTAGAAGACAAGGAGAAAAATCACAAAAGTCCAAGACTAAACCTCTATCGAAATATTTTCAGTACAATTTCGACGAAAAATAGGTCTTTTTTCGTGAAAACCAACGTTATACGCCGAAAATTATAAACAATTCATAGAAATTTAAACTAAAATCTTACAGTCATCTGAACATAAATAAGGATCTTTTCAGAAAAAAGACGTGATATCAAACCATAAACTTCCCCTAGGGAAAAAAAAGGTTGGGACAAGTACATTGATGGTCCCTCGTTTGCTGATAATTCCACCCATAAAAAAAACTTTAAACAAATTTTTTTTTTAATTGTAAAAAAAATTATATCATAAAAAAAATACAGAACAATTCGAAAAAAATTTTACAAATCTTGAAAAAACGTTATATTAAAAAAAAACTAATCTGCATCTATTTTTTAAAGTGTCAAAAGAATCAAATAACAAGTAAAAAATAAACCGAAAAATCGACCTTGAAATCATTTTGGAAACCGATGCCTCATTCTTCTTATTTGATTCGAACAGCTAAATCAATTGAAAAAAATTCCATCTAATTTACGTGCAACATTAAAATTTATTATATCAATTCGAGGCCAAGTATTTTCTAATGAATTGAAAAAAATTACTATTTGAATTACGTGCAGCACTAAAATTTATGATATCAATCGGTGGACAAGTATTTTATTAGTAACTCCAAATTTTGACATTATTGAATTGTTCTAAGAAGCTTTCAAATCCAAAAGAATCACATGCAAGCTAGTCATTTCTTACTCTATGGTGGCAGAGACTTATAAGAAAATCGATTCTTCTCAGACTTTCAGGATCCTCTGGTGTTATTCATAAAATTCGACGTCGATTGGATCGATACAAATTATGTTTAAATATGTGTTAAAAGTACTTGTCCGGCCCATCACTATTCATTCAATAAAGAATCAATCATAAAAAAACGAAATGGCACGGCAGAATCTCGTTAAAAGTTTGTTGAAATGCGATTCATTATTAATTTAATGTTCTTAATAATAGTATAGGTTAGTTCTTATTCCGAATGGAACTCGTTCGCTGAAAGAATAAGTGGGAAGTAAAAATTGCCGTCATCGAATGTAAACTGCAGAGTTATTTTGGAAGCTTGAACATATACATTATGTACAATTTTTTTCATTTATCGATGCACAATAATATCCCTTCTATATTGCGGAATAATTTGTTTCCGTTTTTTATTAAATTAGTGCAATTAAGTAAAAATTACTTGAAGATAATTCTCTCAATTCCCTCTGCATGAATACTTGTGATCCATCAGTTCTAGACAAGCCCTGACTTTTATTTGGATAAACAATTTAAACGGAAAGTGATGGTCGAATATTGTGAATAATACCAGGGGATCCTGAAAGTCTGAGAAGAATCGATTTTCTTCCAAGTCTCTTCCACCATAGAGTAACAAACTACTATACCTTCGATGTTTTTTTTTGGATTTCGAGCTCCTTGAAACAATTTCATAATGTTCAAACTCGAAATTACTCCCAAAACGCTTGTCCTCCGATTGCTATCATAAATTTAATTCGACATGTAACTCAAATGGTAACTTTTTTGATTCATAAGAATTTTCTCAAATTTTGATGATACCCGTAATTATGAATATTCTGAATTATCATTAAATACTTGGCCTCGAATTGATATCATAAGTTTTAATGCCGAAGGTAACTTATAGATGGAAATTTTTTTCAATTGATTTTTTTAAATTTTTCATTTTGGTTTTTCGTTTTTTTTCTTACGTTTTATTAAAATTTTTTGACACTTCAAATAATAATTACAGATTTGGATTTTTTTTATTGTAATGTTGTTTCATGATTTGTGAAATTTTTTTCGAATTTTCGTGTGGAAATTATTTACAGTTGGTTGAATAATTTTTTTAATGCAATTTTTTTTCACATTTTCCGTGATATGATCAGGAAACGAGGGACCTCAATGTACTTGTCCCAACCTTTTTTTCCCTAGGGGAATTTTTCAGATTTTATATCACGTCTTTTTTCTCAAAAGTTCTGCAATCTTGTTTTTCGGGTTAAAAGCTGAGCTTACCATGCACAATCACGCTGAGTACGAAAAATAAAAACTATATACTCTACGTTCAGAAAATTCAAAATTTGATTCAAGTAAAAAATGTTCACATACGAGACAAAAGTACTCATCACATCGATATATTCTTGTATCTCCTTACCTATTTGTTTTCCAAAATTGAGAAAAAAATTGGCCATTAGTACGCAAGAAAAAGTCGTAATAGTGAAAAATTCTCTTTTATCTCACGTAACTTCCTATACTGATTAACTCAAGAAGAAAAGTCAACAGAGTGTGGAATGCGAAATTGAAACATTGGTCCATCTATCGAGGAATACTCTGTCATATATGCTGGAATAAATGAAAGTTTCGTAAATAATATTTTTCTCATTCTTTTTAAATAATAAATCTAAAGCCGAATTATGACAAATAATTATAGTCATCAATTTAAACCATGGCGATGTTTGTTTTATGTGTTCAATGCTTGAAATTCGATTGAAAACTCACATTAACGTTGAAAATACCGCATAATCGGTATATAAGTAGATAATATTATCCACTAATTAATATTAATACTAATGCTGTAGAATTGTAATGAATTTGAATATTCCTCACGGTTTGAAATAATTTTTATTGTGAGATTTAAGAATTTTTGTTTACATTTTTTGTAGTATAATGCAAAAACGGGCGATCATCAATGTACTTGTCCAAATTTTTTTCCTCCGAGAGAGGATTTTTGCGGCTTGATATGAAATATTTTTTCTCTGGTAGTTCTAAACAACCCAAAATATTTTTAAATAAGGTTTTCGAAAGTTTTCCAATGTTTCTATTATGATGTTTAAAAATAATTTCTTCAATGATTTTCGTTAAGTTTTGTGCTATTCATAGCAGTTTGATATTCTTCGAATATTTGAAATGATCCCCTCAATTTTCCAACGATTTCGAATGTGCCCACAATTTTGTGGGATTAAAATCATTTTCCGTAAGGTTTATAAATATTTCGTATCATTATGGAATTTTCCCCCGTCATTTATAAATTTTTTTTTCAATCTTTTTGATGAAATCATTGTGAATAAAAAAGGTATGAAGATTTTTCAATGAAACGAATTTTTTGATTGATTTTCCTTAAAATTTAACAGAAGGAGAGAAAAAAATATTTCTAACGTAGCCAAGTACAGTGAATGAATTAAGGTTCTTGTGGAATTCATTCGTGTACACTTTTAGCCCTAATCCCTCACTTATTCAGAAAAATTTTCCAGCAAACGTCACAGAGCAACAAAGGTTTCTCGACTGATTCTGCAATTATTAAGAGATCATCATCTGTTTTTATGCTAGCTCGGGTTATAAACTTAAAACACTTTACGCGTACAAGTGCATGCATTGTATCTATACGATGTACTGCACAAATTCATTTTCAACATTACACACAAGCTTGGCGTGCATGGTTTTCAATCGGAAGCTCGGGAAGAGACAATTATTCAAATTTACTATGAAAACAATAATTAATTAGAATTGTATGAACGAGTGTGAAAAAAACCGATCCCCCAATAAAATAAGAGGGGCCCTGTTATATAATGATTTGGTAAACAATACAGATGGGAGAAATTTGTGGATAAAATTGAACAATTAAACGAACGGATAAAGAAATGAAATTAATCAATCCCTTTATATGCCTTTATCTTGTACGGATAGATACGGCCATTCTTTCATGCCCATACGCATTTTAATTTATCCACGCGTCACTTTCACTCGTTTGTCCGTACACTCTTTTTTTTACCAAATGGGCAGATGATTGGATGAATTACACAAGTATTGAAATGGATGAACAAAGAAGTAAGCTGTGTAAACATTGATTTGAGAAAAGAAAACGCGTTGAATACGAAACATTTGGAGTAATGAATTTATCAGTCAAACTAGTCAAGAATAGATATTTTTCTTTGTGTACACAGCGCGGGATCTCACGTCGAACTACTCAATAAAATAGTTGGATGGAAAAGGGATGGCAAATTAAAAAACAATTACATGAGAGGATCATCAAGTTTTCTTCAAATATATGGACGGATGAGGCATTCCTTCGCCGAGCTTCCGATTGAAAACCATGCACGCCAAGCTTGTGTGTAATGTTAAAAATGAATTTGTGCAGTACATCGTATAGATACAATGCATGCACTTGTACGCGTAAAGTGTTTTAAGTTTATAACCCGAGCTAGCATAAAAACAGATGATGATCTCTTAATAATTGCAGAATCAGTCGAGAAACCTTTGTTGCTCTGTGACGTTTGCTGGAAAATTTTTCTGAATAAGTGAGGGATTAGGGCTAAAAGTGTACACGAATGAATTCCACAAGAACCTTAATTCATTCACTGTACTTGGCTACGTTAGAAAATGATCTCATTTTTTTTTATTTCCAAAATTCAGAATTATTACAGGAAACGTAATTCATTCACTGTATATGTTACAATAGATCTCATATTTTTTCACAGTTAAACATTTTTTAAAATTTATTTATTGACAATGCGAATATAGAAAATCATTTAAAACGACGGTCACGACCTTTTAATACTTGGCGTGCCTTTTTTACTTTTTGAAGTTTTAATATTTACTGATTTCACTTCTTTTTGCGAGGCGTGACAACTATACAGGAATCGTATTTCATTCACTGTATTTGTCAACTTCAGAAAACGATGTCATTTTTTTTTATATTTTGAAGTTTTTTATTGATAATGCAGATATAGAAAATTATTGGAAACTACGGTCGCGACCTTTTAATAATTGGCGTTCTTTTTTTACTTTGTCAATTATTTTTTTTCTAATTTAGCTTATTTTTTAGAGGCGTGACAATATTTACTTAAGAAAAAAAATATATTCCTCGTCTTCGACGAAAATTTTTAAAACGATTTGTTTCAAGTTGAGTGTTTTTCTCTATGTGCCAAAAGCAATCGACACAGCCAATTTTTCTATGTAGACGGACGAAAACTGTGCTTTTATGTTCATGTGAGTTGAAACCTTTTACAAGCAATAATGGTGACGATTTTGATTATCCATTCAGCAAATCGAATTTTCCAATGAAAGATTGGGAAATTCCTATGCAATGGGATGATATTTTCATTTTCTATTCCTTTTTTTGAAAAGCTCCACTTGTTTACTTGGAAAAATGATTTTTGAAACTATCTTCTTTTCATTCATGGATTCCATGTTGACATGGACACTGTCAATGGTTTGCAATGTCCAAGGAGATGTTTCCATGGTATTCAATGTCTAAGACCACAGCTTTATGGTTATTGGTGTCCAGTGATATTTTTTCATGGTCTTCTGTAACGTCTAAACCTGCCTCGTCAATGCAAACTATTAAATCGCAGATCTAGATATCGATAACTATGAGGAAATATATCGTAAACCATTGCACCGTTTACCTAAATATCGGGAAATATAAAATTGTCGAATATATATTGAAAAATACGAAGGCATCCACCTAGACATCGAAAACCCCATAGTCGCCAAACTAGACATCGAAAACTATAGAGCCGACGACCTAGATATCGAAAACCTTAGAAAAACTCACCACACTATCGGAAACTATGAAGCCATTGACTTTCATATCGGGAACCATGGACAAATTCACCTTAACATCGGAAACTATGGAGCTATCGACCGGGATAGTGAAAACTATGCAGTCGTCAACCTAGTCCACGAAAACAATGGGAAAACATACCTGGACATTGAAAACTACGGAGCCGTTGATCTAGACCTCGAAAAGCATAAAAAAACATACCAGGACGACGAAAGCCATGGAGAAATATACCTAGCCATCGAAAACCATGGAGCTGTCGACGTAGACATCGAAAACAATGGAACCGTCGACCTAGACCATGAAAACCATGGAGAACCATAACCAAACATCGAAAACTATGGAATTGTTGACCTAGCATCAAAAGCCATGACGGAATATACCTGGACCACGAAAACCATGAAGGAACATACGTAGACATTTAAAACTATGAAGAAATATACCTGGACATCCAAAACCATGGAGGAATATACCTAGACATTGAAAAATATGTAGACACATACCTAGACATCGAAAAGTATGGAGTCATCGACCTAGATCACGGAAATGATGAAGAAATATACCTAGAGAACAAAAACTATGGAAACTCAGACCTAGCCATCGAAAACTGTGGAACCATCAAATTGGACCACGAAAACCATGGAGAAATATACCCAGACATCGAAAAACATGCAGGAATATACCGGAACCACGAAAACCATGATGAAACATGCCTAGACATTGAAAACCATGGAGGAATATACCTGGACGACGAAAAACATGGAGGAATATACCTGGACCACGAAAACCATGAAGGAACATGGTTTTCGTGGTCCTTCATACTTGGTCATTGAAAACTGTGGAGCCGTCGACCTCGACTGCGAAAACCATGAAGAAACATACCTAGACCACGAAAACCATGGAAGAATCTACGTAGACCACGAAAACCATATCCAGACATCGAAAACCATGAAGGAATATACCTAGACATCAAAACCCATGGAGGAATTATCCTAGACCACGAAAACCATGAAGAAACATGCCTAGACATTGAAAACCATGGAGGAATATACCTAGACATCGAAACCCATGGAGGAATTATCCTAGACCACGAAAACCCGAGAGAAACATACCTGGACATCAAAAACTGTGGAGCCGTCGACCTCAACTGCGAAAGCCATGAAGAAACATACCTAGACCACGAAAACCATGGAGGAATCTACCTAGACCACGAAAACCATGGAGAAACATATCCATACATCGAAAACCATGGAGGAATATACCTGGACCACGAAAACCATGAAGGAACATGTCCAGACATTCAAAACCATGAAGGAATATACCTAGACATCAAAACCCATGGAGGAATTATCCTAGACCACGAAAACCATGTAGAAGCATACTTGGACATCGAAAACTGTGGCAACGTCGACCTCGACCGCGAAAACCATGAAGAAACATGCCTAGACATTGAAAACCATGCAGGAATATACCTAGACATCGAAACCCATGGAGGAATTATCCTCGACCACGAAAACCCGAAAGTAACATACCTGGACATCGAAAACAGTGGAGCCATCGACCTCGACTACGAACACCATGAAGAAACATACCTAGACCACGAAAACCATGGAGGAATCTACCTACACCGAGACAACCATGGAGGAATATACCTGGACCACGAAAACCATGAAGGAACACGTCTAGACATTGAAAACCATGAAGGAATATACCTAGACATCAAAACCCATGGAGAAATTATCCTAGACCACGAAAATCATGGAGAAACATACCTAGACATCGAAAACTGCGGAACGGTCGACCTCGACCGCGAAAACCATGAAGAGACATACTTAGACCACGAAAACCATGGAGAAATATACCTTAGACATCAAGCACTATGGAGAAATACACCTGGACATTAAAAACAATGGTGAAATACACCTGCACATCAGAAACCATAGAGGAATATACCTAGACATCGAAAACCATAGAGGAATTATCCGAGACCACGAAAACCATGGAGGAATATATCTGGACATCGAAACCTGTGGAGCCGTCAACCTCGATCGCGAAAACCATGGAGGAATATATCTGGACATAAAAAACTATGGGGTCGTCCACCTAGAAATCGAAATTCACGATAGAATGTACCTAAACCTAGTCCTCCAAAACCCATGATCTATCGCCTTAGACATCCTCGAAAAATCCAGCGGCGTCGACCAGAATTTTATATTTTTTTATTTTTATTATTTATTATTTAATGTTATTCGTATTATTCAATTTTTTTGTTTCATTATATTATTATCATTTTATATTATATTATATTATATATTAATTATAATAAAATATTTATTATAATAATATACATATTTTATGCGCAAACCAGGAGCTGGTATTGCCCCCGCTGTGCGCCCATTCTCTATCTGTCTCGCTCGGCGACGCAGAAAGAGAGGGGGTAGCCGCGTTCAGCGTAGTGCGTGACGTAGAGTGTGACAAAAGTAAGAAATCGTGCAAAGGACGGAAGTCCAAATGTAAACAAGCGTAACTTACGCCCCTCTGTCTCTAAGAAAATGAAAATCCCGAAATGATGGATTTTAAATCACTAACGTTACATATCTCAGGATCTACTGGACGGATTTACTTGCAACAAAGACCAATGGAAAGAGAAAAATCGAAAAAAAATCGTCACAAATTTTCAAGTTCTTTTATGAAATGGTTTATTTGTGAGAGCCATTTGAAAATTCTGTGACGTCATAAAACCGGCATATTCGCGTATATAAGAGTAGCGGCAGGGCTCGCGCTGGCTTTTCTTTTGCGCTGCAGTTTTTCCTTTTAATACTTGGCGTCGAGCCGCTACCGCGTCTCTTGATATATAATGCTCACCATATCTACCAGAATTCACAATTCTCAGATATGTAGTTTATTGAATTCTAATGCTAGCCATTTTTATTTCATTGAAAAATGTGCTTCCAATAACTTTTTGAAGCATCATTTTCTATTCGTATTATCATACCCAGAGATAGAAAGTTAATGCATACATGTCGATGCACAAAATTTTTAAACTCTGCATGTAGCCACCGAGGTTCAACCGGACAAAAGAAATAGTACGAAGTGCTTCAAGACCAACAGAATTTCTTATTTTTAAATAAGACCATTGCATTTTGAAAACATAACTTCTTATGCCATTCATAAATAGGCCATTGCTGACTTTTTGTAACATTTATCATTAATTTTTATTATTTATTATTTATGATCCATATCCAAATTCTATAATTCTTCTATAATTTTTATTACTTATATATATTCATATTCCATAATCAAAAATAGGTAGTGCTAATACCTGGTGCGCATGTCCCCAGATAGACAGTTTCCAGCACGGTGACGGCACGGTGACTGCGCGGCACGGTACGCGTGCCGTTACATACGCGTTCTGTCTGTCCGAACATGACTGATTTCTAACGCCACGGCGTAACGGCACGGCGTGCTTATACCGTGCCGTTACGTGCTGCATTCGCATACACTTCAGAAGCGGCACGGAAACAGCACACAAGCGTCACATGATGCAAGCATAGATGTTGCCGAGACTGCACAGTGCCGGCACGGTGTGTACGCTCTGTGGCATCGAACGCTACAGCGCTGAGCCTAATCGGTGCTGCTACCGCCCATCATCTAATGCAATGCAGCGCTTCGCTGTCTGCAGGGTCGTTGAATGGTTAAAATCATTATTTAAGTCTCCATTCTCCATACGAGTCAAATGATAAAAGTTCTAAATCGATCTATTCGATTATAATTTCATTATACAGTATCAATTTTTCATTTATTGATTGCAAAAAAAAAATTTTTTTTATTTCAATGCTATGTAAAAATTTTTTTTTTCGGTTGGTTGATCAAACTTTTCGAGAACTGATAGATAATTCACTAATTTCTTCGGATGAATGAGGCATCGGAATGCCGTAACCAACGACAGAAATAGTGCCAGACAGCTCTGTCGCTTAATACATAAGTCTTACTCTATATGTATCGTGGCAAAATTTGCTCTTGCTCTAACAATCAGCTTCAAAATGCAATTTGCCATTGAGGGATTCTTTGTCGAACTAAAACTTACTACTACTCTATGTAAGTTATTTCAGATTTTTAAATTCATAATATCAGAAAATACCGTTTTTTTTCAAATGAATATATCTCAGAAACTTGGAGTAACTAAAAGAAAATTTTTTCACATAAAAGTTGTAGTTTTATTCGTGTCAGCTTTTCAGCGGACGACTAAAAATAATTTTTACGTTCTAGTAACTATGATTTTTTACGAAAAAAGGGAGAATTATTTTTTTTTATTCAGAAACAGTCATTTTTTTGGCTGAAAAAATTACAGAGTTTTCCAATTTGTTTGACGATATTGCAAAATAATCGCCAGAGTGGCACGGACAGAGGCTCTAGGGTAAAAAATGAAATCACACAAATTAATTTTTTCATACCGGTACTTTGATCCGCACCACTCTGGCGATTTTTTCGTGAGTTCATCAAAAATACTGAAAGACTCTGTAATTTTTCCAGCCAGAAAAAAATGGCTGATTCTGAATAAAAAAATAATTCCCCCTCTTTCAGTAAAAAGTTATCGTTACCACAACGTAAAAATTATTTCGAGTCGTCCGTTCGAAAGCTCACACGAAACTACACCTTTTATGTGAAAACTTTTTTTTTCAAAAGTTTCCGAGATATATTCATTTGAAAAAAAAACGGTATTTTCTAAAATAATGAATTTAAAAATCTGAAAAAATTCACATAGAGTGCCTTTTAGTAGTACTTTGATATAACCCGTTATGAGGTAGATCTGAGGTGATCGAAAAAAGTAGCCGGTTTGACAGAGAATTCCTCCATTACAGCCTTGATAAAAAAAATTAAACGCCTAGAAATTGATTGGTGAAAAATCGTAACGACATTGAACAAAACACGATTTCAAAACTGACAAATTCAGCATACTTATATATACTTACGTGATTTATTAGTTTTTTTCCCCATCGAGCGATCATTTTAAATGATAGCCGTTACTGATCATTTTTTTGGTCGAACCACAGATTGAATTGAGATCTTTGATCTCATGAAAAATTTATCGTAATTTGTATAGTACAGATTTCTACTAAAAAAAACAAACATTTTTTTCAGAACCGGTTCATATTCGTAAAGATAGAGGAAATGAACATAGAAATTTTCTCGATTTTTTTGACTTCCTTTCGATTTCTGATTTGAATTTCCAGGTTTGTTTTCAGAGAAATTATTTTGAAACTAGAACGTGAAAATATCTGAGTGAGGACTGTTTCTAATTCAGAATGAGTAGTACTAAAAATTGGTTTTGTTCTTCCTTCAAGCTTGCTGCAATGGTATGTGATTTTAGATTTGTTCGTGAGCTTTGGATGGGTTGAAGTTTTTATAAACCAATTGGAGAAGGTTGACAGCATCGATTGAAAATGCTTAATTATAACGACCTATCCCGGGGCTCGTATTATTGCCCAGTAAGCTGGTCGTTGCAATTAAATATTCGTTGAATTCTGCCAATGAGATGCTACCGTGCTTTGACGAGTTCCAGTTTATTCAACGGTTTAAATCATGACTGGAGTGTTACTGTATAACTTTCCAAAGAGTTTCAGCCTTTAGAATTTCGTGAAATTAAATAAAATATTACTATAAATAAGAGAAAACTTCAACCATGAGATGCTGTCGAATCTGTACGTGTTCCAGTTTATTCAATTCTTCTTTATAGAATTATTAAAATTATCGTCGATGATAAAAAGAAACTTTAACCATGAGATGTTGTCATAATCGTACGAGTTCCAGTTCACTCAATGGTTCTAGCCTCCAGCGCTTTATGGAATTATTAAAATTATTATTATTGATAAAAAGAAACTTCAACTATAAAATGCTGTTATAGTCTAACCAGTTCCAGTTTATTCAATGATTCTGAAGAATGACTGGAGTGTTTCTGTATAACATTTCAGAGAGTTCTAGAGTTTAGCATTTCGTAAAATTGAATAAATGATTATTCCCGGTAGAAGGATACTTCAACTTCGAAACATATGCCAGCATTTTATGGTTTTGAATAGTGACTGGTGTGTATTCTAGTCTTTGTTAATTCCGTGAAATGTACTACATTATTGTTGTTAATTAAAAGAAACTTCATCCATGAGATACTGTCGTATTCGTACGAGTTCCAGTTGATTCAATAGTTCTTCATGATGACTGAGGTGTTTTTGTATACTCTTTCAAAGAGTTCTAGCCTCCAGCACTTTATAGAATTATTAAAAGTACACCGTCACACAAAAAAAAGTGGTTAGTACCTAGAACCAGACCCATCAATATCTATATATTTTGCCCGCTGAATGCGAATCCGGAACCGGATTGGCCAATATACCTCCAAAATTTTGAGTAAGTTCCAAAAAACCGCAAAAATGGCGGAAAACCGCTGTTAAAAGCATGATAAAAGTTGTCCTCGACCTTACTCGGAGATGTTCTTTATGTAATTTGATGCGCTGAATCTGAATCTACGGTTAGATTGGCCGATGCACTCCAAAAATATTGAGTAAATTCCAAAAAACAGCAAAAATGGTGGAAAATTGCTGTTAAAAGCATAATAAAAGTTGTCATCGACATTAATCGGGGGTGTTTTTATGTAATTTGATGCGCTGAATCTGAATCTGGAGTCAGATCGGCTGATATACTACTTCCACTTCACATTAAGTTTGTTCTTATAACGCAGTATGTAAAAGCTCTGAATAAAGATGGCAATTGTTTCCAGTATTTGAGAGAAAAGTTACCCGCGATGTGGGATGCGGAATTAGGGGGGTATATTTGAAGGACCAAAAATTCGTAGTTTGTTTGAAGACGAAAATTTCATAAAAAAAAATAAACGATACTGAGAAAACAGCTTGGCAAAGTTTCAAAAACGTTTCTCAAAACTTGCTGGGAAATACGAAAAGTGACAATTATCAAAATTTAGTTGAAGAGTTGTTGGAAAATTTGAGAAAAGTGGGCTGGTTGATGAATATCATTCTGCACTTTCTACACTCCCATCTCGACTATTTTCCTGAAAACCTTGGAGATCTAAGTGAAGAACAAGAAGAAAAATTTTATAAGACATATCAGTGAAATGGAGAATCGGTATCAGGGAAGGGGGAATATCAATATAATGGCATATTTTTGCTGGACGCTAAAGAGAGAAAGAAGAAGAGAAAGCCGCTACATATGTCGATCGAAGAGAAAAGAATCCGTTAACAGAGAAGAACGCGGTTTAAGATCGGTGATAATTTGTATCTTCTCCTGTTACTTACAGAAAATGAAAAAAAAAAATCAATTACGCAGAATTCAAACTAAAGAACAATCATGCCTGCGGTAATTTTATGTTCAACTTTTTTATACTATCTTCCCCAGTTTCCAGTTTATTGAATACAGATTATATAGATCTTTTTTTTGTGTATGATTCAAGATGAATCATTCATGTTTAGAACATTTAAAAAACTATTTTTCTTGCTCCCCTAGCCGAAAGTACGCACTTTCCGGCCGCATTTCAGGCCGGGAAGAGCATTTTTCGTGGCCGGCTAACTCGGCTAACTTCAGTGCGCTCTGACGATATTTTTGCGGCCGGTGATCCTTTAAGGAGGGTGGATCACGAAATAAAAATAATAAGAATTGACTGAAAAAAAAATATGATGTTCATGAATAATAACAAAAGACTTGTGCAAAATTTCAGATACTTTGACCACGTAGTTTTTCAGTAATTAATTGTTAAAATTCCGCTGTTATACATTAGCTCTTATGGCAATCGCAACACGAACACGCATATTTCAAGAAAATATATTGAAGAAATAATAAGATATTCGTGCAAAATTGACCATAGAAAGAATGCACTTTTAGAAATGATTTGATACTAGATATATCTTTCCCCACCACATAGTTATTAAGAAATTAATTAAAACTCTCGATAAATATCAAAACTCGATGCTTACATTTCCATATCGTAAGAAATGTGGCAACGCAGCGCGGGAATTTGAATGTGTAGTGTGCATGCGAGAGCAAGAGTATGTATGAGCACGAAACTCGGTTGAAGCCGATGTGAGCCGAATCAACCCGAACGACCGAAAGTACAGTATAGATGGAACATGAGAAAAAAATAAAGTTAGCAATAAACAACAATTGATAATTTTAAGAGATTCTTTTATTATTTAACATTGGTTTCAGTTTTTGGTATATTTTCATCTTTGAAGATGAATTTTCTACGAAATCTACATGTGACTTAGGCAACTCTTAGAACATAGTAACACATTTCGTATAAAATCTCGTATAGATTAAACTGTGAAAAAATATGAGATCTATTGTAACATATACAGTGTATGAATTACGTTTCCTGTAGGAATTTTGAATTTTGGAAATAAAAAAAAATGAGATCATTTTCTAACGTAGCCAAGTACAGTGAATGAATTCAGGTTCTTGTGGAATTCATTCGTGTACACTTTTAGCCCTAATCCCTCATTTATTCAGAAAAATTTTCCAGCAAACGTCACAAAGCAACAAAGGTTTCTCGAATGATTCTGCAATTATTAAGAGATTATCATCTGTTTTTATGCTAGCTCGGGTTATAAACTTAAAACAGTTTACGCGTACAAGTGCATGCATTGTATCTATACGATGTACTGCACAAATTCATTTTCAACATTACACACAAGCTTGGCGTGCATGGTTTTCAATCGGAAGCTCGGCGAAGGAATGCCTCATCCATCCATATATTTGAAGAAATCTTGATGATCCTCTCATGTAATTGTATTTTAATTTGCCATCCCTTTTCCATCCAACTATTTTATTGAGTAGTTCGACGTGAGATCCCGCGTTGTGTACAGAAAGAAAAATATCCATTCTTGACTAGTTTGACTGATAAATTCATTACTCCAAATGTTTCGTATTCAACGCGTTTTCTTTTCTCAAATCAATGTTTACACAACTTACTTCTTTGTTCATCCATTTCAGTACTTGTGTAATTCATCCAATCATCTGCCCATTTGGTAAAAAAATGAGTTTACGGACAAACGAGTGAAAGTGACGCGTGGATAAATTAGAATGCGTATGGGCATGAAAGAATGGCCGTATGTATCCGTACAAGATAAAGGCATATAAAGGGATTGATTGATTTCATTTGTTTATCCGTTCGTTTAATTGTTCAATTTTATCCACAAATTTCACCCATCTGTATTGTTTATCAAATCATTATATAACAGGGCCTCTCATATTTTATTGGGGGATCGGTTTTTTTCACAATCGTTCATACAATACTAATTAATTATTGTTTTCATAGTAAATTTGAACAATTGTCTCTTCCCGAGCTTCCGATTGAAAACCATGCACGCCAAGCTTGTGTGTAATGTTGAAAATGAATTTGTGCAGTACATCGTATAGATACAATGCATGCACTTGTACGCGTAAACTGTTTTAAGTTTATAACCCGAGCTAGCATAAAAACAGATGATAATCTCTTAATAATTGCAGAATCATTCGAGAAACCTTTGTTGCTTTGTGACGTTTGCTGGAAAATTTTTCTGAATAAATGAGGGATTAGGGCTAAAAGTGTACACGAATGAATTCCACAAGAACCTTAATTCATTCACTGTACTTGGCTACGTTAGAAAATGATCTCATTTTTTTTTATTTCCAAAATTCAAAATTCCTACAGGAAACGTAATTCATACACTGTATATGTTACAATAGATCTCATATTTTTTCACAGTTAAACATTTTTTAAAATTTATTTATTGAAAATGCGAATATAGAAAATCATTTAAAACAACGGTCACGACCTTTTAATACTTGGCGTGCCTTTTTTACTTTTTGAAGTTTTAATATTTACTGATTTCACTTCTTTTTGCGAAGCGTGACAACTATATAGGAATCGTATTTCATTCACTGTATTTGTCAACTTCAGAAAATGATCTCATTTTTTTTTATATTTTGAAGTTTTTTATTGATAATGCGAATATAGAAAATTATTGGAAACTACGGTCGCGACCTTTTAATAATTGGCGTTCTTTTTTTACTTTGTCAATTATTTTTTTTTCTGATTTCACTTATTTTTTAGAGGCGTGACAATATTTACTTAAGAAAAAAAATACATTCCTCGTCTTCGACGAAAATTTTTAAAACGATTTGTTTCAAGTTGAGTACTTTTCTCTATGTGGCAAAAGCAATCGACACAGCCAATTTTTCTATGTAGATGGACGAAAACTGTGCGGTTATGTTCATGTGAGTTGAAACCTTTTACAAGCAATAATGGTGACGATTTTGATTATCCATTCAGCAAATCGAATTTTCCAATGAAAGATTGGGAAATTCCTATGCAATGGGATGATATTTTCATTTTCTATTCCTTTTTTTGGAAAGCTCCATTTGTTTATTTGGAAAATTGATTTATGAAACTATCTTCTTCTTCTTCTCTTTCAATGGATTCCATGTTGACATGGATACTGTCAATGGTTTGCAATGTCCAAAGAAACGTTTCCATGCTATTTAATATCTAAGACGACAGCTTTATAGTTATTTGTGTCCAGTGATATTTTTTCATGGTCTTCTATAACGTCAGAACATGCTTTCTCAATGCAGACTGTTAAATCGCCGATCTAGATATCGATAACTATGAGGAAATATATTGCAAACCATTGCACCGTTTACCTAAATATCGAAAAATATAAAATTGTCGAATATATATTGAAAAATATGAAGGCATCCACCTAGACGTCGAAAACCCTATAGTCGCCAACCTAGACATCGAAAACAATAGAGCCATCGACCAAGATATCGAAAACCATGCAGTCGTCAATCTAGACATCGAAAACCATGCGGTCGTCAACGTAGTCATCCTTAGAAAAACTGACTGCACCATCGGAAACTATGGAGCCGTTGACCTTCATACCGGAAACCATAGACAAATTCACCTCAACATCGGAAACTATGAAGTTATCGACCGGGATAGTGAAAACTATGAAGTCGTCGATCTAGTCCACGAAAACAATGGGAAAACATACCTGGACATTGAAAACTGCCGAGCCGTTGATCTAGACCTCGAAAAGCATGGAAAAACATACCGAGACGGCGAAAACCATGAAAAAATATACCTATCCATCGAAAACCATAAAGCTGTCGACGTAGCCATCGAAAACAATGGAGCCGACGACCTAGACCATGAAAACCATGGAGAAACATATCCAGACATCAAAAAGTATGGAATTGTTGACTTAGCATCAAAAACCATGGCGGAATATACCTGGACCACGAAAATCATGAAGGAACATACCTAGACATTGAAAACTATGGAGAAATATACCTGGACATCCGAAACCATGGAGGAATATACCTAGACATTGAAAACTATGTAAACACATACCTAGACATCGAAAGTTATAGAGCCATCGACCTAGATCACGGAAATGATGGAAAAATATACCTAGAGAACAAAAACTATGTAAATACAGACCTAGCCATCGAAAACTGTTGAGCGGTCAACCTAGACCACGAAAAATATCGAGAAACATACCTAGACATCGATAACTATGAAGCCGGCGACCTCGCGCACTAAAACCATGAAAAAAAAACGAAAACCATGGAGGGACATAGCTAGACATAAAAAAAATGATGGAATAATACACCTGGACATCGAAAACTATGTAGAAACATACTTAGCCGACGAAAGCCAAGGAGAAGCATACCCCGCAAACGAACAGTATGGAGCTGTCCACGTAGACATCGAAAACCATGGAGGAATCTACCTAGACCACGAAAACCATGGAGAAACATATCGAAACATCGAAAACCATGGAGAAATATACCTGAACCACGGAAACCATGATGGAACATGCCTAGATATTGAAAACCATGGAGGAATATACCTAGAAATGGAAACCTATAGAGGAATTATCCTAGACCACGAAAACCCGAGAGAAACATACCTGGACATCAAAAACTGTGGAGTCGTCGTCCTCGACTGCGAAAACCATGAAGAAACATACCTAGACCACGAAAACCATGAAGGAATCTACCTAGATCACGAAAACCATGGAGGAATATACCTGGACCACGAAAACCATGGAGGAACATACCTAGACATCGAAACCCATAGAGGAATTATCCTAGACCACGAAAACCCGAAAGAAACATACCTGGACATGGAAAACTGTAGAGCCGTCGACCTCAACTGCGAAAACCATGAAGAAACATACCTAGACCACGAAACCATAGAGGAATCTAACTCGACCACGAAAACCATGGAGGAATCCACCTAGACCACGAAAACCATGGAGAAACATATCCATACATCGAAAACCACGGAGGACTATACCTGGACCACGAAAACCATGAAGAAACATGTCTAGACATTGAAAACCATGGAGGAACATACGTAGACATCGAAATCCATGGAGGAATTATCCTAGACCACGAAAACCCGAGAGAAACATACCTGGACATCGAAAACTGTAGAGCCGTCGACCTCGACTGCGAAAACCATGAAGGAATCTACTTAGACCACGAAAACCATGGAGAAATATATCTTTACATCGAAAATCATGGAGGAATATACCTGGACCACGAAAACCATGGAGAAACATGTCTAGACATAGAAAACCATGGAGGAACATACCTAGACATCGAAATCCATGGAGGAATTATCCTAGACCACGAAAACCCGAGAGAAACATACCTGGACATCAAAAACTGTGGAGCCGATGACCTCGACTGCGAAAACTATGAAGAAACATACCTAGACCACGAAAACCTTGGAGGAATCTATCTAGACCACGAAAACCATGGAGAAACATATCCGTACATCGAAAACCATGAAGGAACGTGTCTAGATATTGAAAACCATGGAGGAACATACCTGGACATCGAAACCCATGGAGGAATTATCTTAGACCACGAAAACCCGAGAGAAACTACCTGGACATCGAAAACTGTAGAGCCGTCGACCTCGACTGCGAAAACCATGAAGGAATCTACTTAGAACGAAAACCATGGAAAAACATATCCATACATCGAAAACCACGGAGGAATATACCTGGACCACGAAAACCATGAAGAAACATGACTAGACATTGAAAACCATGGAGGAATATACCTAGACAGCAAAACCCATGGAGGAATTATCCTAGACCACGAAAACCATGGAGAAACATACTCGGACATCGAAAACTGTGGAGCCGTCGCCCTCGACCGCGAAAACCATGAAGAAACATGCCTAGTCCACGAAAACCATGGAGGAATATATCTAGATATCAAGAAATATGGAGAAATTCACGTGGACATTCAAAACCATGCAGGAATATACCTAGGCGTTAGTGGACTATGGAGAAATATACCTAGACATCAAGAATAATAGAGAAATACACTTGGACATTAAAAACTATGGAAAAATACACTCTCACATCAGAAACCATGGAGGAATATACCTAGACATCGAAATCCATGGAGGAATTATCCGAGACCACGAAAACCATGGAGAAACATACCTGGACATCGAAAACTAAGGAGCCGTCGACCCAGACCTCGAAAACCATGAAAAAACATACCTAGACGACGAAAGCCATGGAGGAATATATCCGGACATAAAATACTATAGGGTCGTCGACCTAGACATACTCGAAAAATCCTTCGGCGTCGACCAGGATTTTATATTTTTTTATTTTTATTATTTATTATTTAATTTTATTTTTAATATTATATTTTTTCATTTTATTATATTATTATTATATTATAATATATATTGTATAATATAATATATATATTGTATTATACATTAATTATAATAAAATATTTATTATAATTTATTTTATTATTTATTAATAAATAAAATATATATTATATAATAATACGAGTTATGCGTAAGCCAGGAGCTGGTATTGCCCCCGCTGTCCGCACATTCTCTGTCTCTCTCGCTCGGCGACGCGCAAGAGAGGGGGTAGCCGCGTTCAGCGTACTGTGTGACAGGAGAGCCGAGAAATGTATACCAGGCCTTCAAAGGCCGTAAGTCCGAACGTAAACATGCTCAACTTACGCCTCTCTGTCTCTAAGAAATGAAATTTATCGTAAAGCGTTCGGTCTCAATTCTTTAAAGAGACATATCTCGGGAATGGCTGAATGGATTTACTTCCAACAAAGACCAATGGAAAGGGAAAAATCGAAAAAAAATTCTCACCAATTTTTAGATTTTTTAATAATATGGTTTGTCCGCAAGCGCCGTTTGAAAACTCTGTGACGTCAAAAATCGGCATATTCGCGTATATAAGAGTGCGGCAGGGCTCGCGCTGGCTTTTTCTTTACGCGCTGCTGATTTTCCTTTTAATACTTGGCGTCGAGCCGCTACCGCGTCTCTTGATGAAATCATGAAACAAACTCATAAAATTTGAGTTCAAACAGCGAATGTATGATCAAATATTGCCTCAATATTGACCATAAACATTGTCGATAGAAACATCTTTTTCTTATAAATCTAGCAAATATTCTAGAATAGAATAAAAACATTACTGCAGCTCGAAATGTGTTAAAATCTGCGACAAAATTTTTTTGTTTTTATCACAGTTTTCTTTCCATTGACCTTTTTTTCGAGAAACTTCGTGATTTCCATTTCTCCTGCATGGTATTTATCCAACAAATCATTGTAATTTATACCTTCATCAGCCATTCTCGACCTTATTTGTTTGGATATGCAAGCCTTCAGAGGTTCCAGTGAATTAAAATTCTTTGGACCTTCGAGAAACTTTGTGAAACTTGTCTTCTTTGCTGTCAGTTCATCGAATGTGAAATTATGGAAAACTATATTTTCCAATATAAGCACATCATACAATGCGTCGTGAGTTTTTGTCACATTTAAATGAAATATTTTAGCAGCCAGTATGCTTAGATTACATTTTTCTTTCGGAAACTTTTTCCTAAATAGTGGCAGAGAATCAACGAAGCTCTCAATTTCTTTCGAAAATTCGTCTTGAAGAGATGTTTCATTTATGATCCGAACAAGGCGTGGAGCATCGAACGCACAATTGTGTGCGACTAAAATACACTGCTTCCGAAGATCAGTCAAAAACTTCAAAAGTTGTCCCATTACAATTCGCAGAGGTTGCGAGAATACTTTCTTACCATTGAGATACATATCGCGTCCACTATTAGTAATTCCATGTACTTTAGTTGCTTGAGGTGGAATTGGCTCCGTTGGTTCAATATATTGCGCAAATGATACTTCTCCACATTTCATGGCGATCTGTATAACATCGGAATTGGATTTCAAACCTGCAGTTTCCAAATCGAAAAAGACCACTGCTACTGACTCATCGCGGAAATGAATATTAAATTGTAAATCCAACAGGTTACTGGTTCCAATATTATTTTCAGGGTTGTCGGTGGTAGGGATTGCGAGTAAAAGTCAAGACATGTTGCACATAACCCTCTCCTTTATTTTTTTGGCCCACTGCGCATGCAAATCGAAAGTCGGATGACTCTGACAAAGAATAGCATATAGCTTTGGGTGCTTTCCCCGACATAGTGCTGTTCAAACTTTCATTAGCTTGACTTGATGCTGGACACGAAAATTTTTCCGCGTTGTTTCCCAGTTTCTCAAAAATTGATACCAATTTTTTGAACAAATTGTCATTTTTTAATTGTTTGCTGAGAACAGTTGTGTGTTGATAATTTTCAGGATCTTCTCCGTATCCACACCATTCTCCACAATTGTCATGCATATCGAATGCATGATATGGAATATTTTTCACAGCTGCTGACATTTTATCGCTATTTCCTTCGTTCTGTGCAAGTGCATAAACGAAACAACGATGTAAATAGCTGATTGCATCGGTAGTCAAGCCTCTGATTTCTTTTTTATTGGCGGTTTTGTACAGCAAACTTTTGACTCCTTTTGTTGTATGATTTCTATCCGACTGTTTCACGATAGTATGATCGCTCGCATCTCTAACTCCTCGAATACTACTGCTATCGTTGTCACTTATGAAAACTCCGACTTGTACATTTTTTTCACGCAATATACGACTACCGGTAGCCAATTCAATAGCAGCATCTGCCTCCATCGCCTTGGCACTGCCGTGAAAGTTGAGACGACAATCATGTGTATTTTGGTCATAGCCCAAATCACACAGGCGACATTTTCGATTTCGAGTCGTATAATCTAAAATGCGTCCAGATTGTGAACCAATTATTGCAGCATAGCCGTTTAGACTGTCGTATTGGTGCCCGGAGCCTCTCTTACTATACCCCATATGGTATGAAACGAATAATCGCACTACGTCTTCGAAGCTTATATCAGTTGATTCGAGTTCTATTGCTTTGAGCTGTTGTTCTACTTCAAAATGTTCTATCTTTTCAGCGTTTGAGCGTTCATGTGCCGTTTCTTGAGCCAATACATCTTGTTCACGATTAAATTGCGAAGTTTTTCCACGTTCGAGTAGTGACGTGGAAGCATGTGAAATATCAGGGATGATATGGTTCTCCGCGCTCTCATGCGAAGTATCAGGGATGATCTGGTTCTCCGTGCTCTCATGTGAAGATATCAATGCAGCCGATTTCTTGATTAAAAAATTACTCTGTAATTCTTGAGGCCTGTATGAACGTAAAAGTAAAAAAGGGATAAATGTGCAATGAAATTGGAACAATGGGAGCAATAATGAGTGAATATTATTAACAATATAAAATATTCTTATGAGGTCATATTTATTGTTTCATTCACATGGATAACATTCGCTATCATGAATCTCCCGTCAAACAATTCTTTGTCGAACCTGATGATTCAGTGGCAAAATTATAATACAAATTCTATTTTCAACAATAAACGCTCCTTGGTATTATATACAATTCCAAGAAGATTTGTAATTTTATTCAATCAAGCTTACAAACTTTTTTGTAAGCTCTCCAAGTTTTTAATCGTCAATAATCTTTCCAACTCCGTAGCCTCTTCACAACTCTCTGTGGCAACGTTTTCCATGGCAGGACCAATTTCTCTCTCATATCGTTTGAACGTGGAGGCAGTCATAAATGGAATGTTCAATACTTGAAAGAGCTTATTGGTCGAAGTGTATCCCAAACCGGCATGCAGAGCGCCTGTTGAGAAATACTATACATATTAATCAAATTTCAAACATTGATTATTATCATTTTTTGTATTAGAAATATGAAGCTGAAAAAATGGTATATTACATAAGAAAATCAAAGAATATCATCACATAGATCTAATTGTTTGACACTTACCCAGAGCAACTTTGCTGTTCACGTCAAATATCTTTTGTGATTGTCCAATATGTTGTGATCCAGAAGGCACCAACTTGACGAGCAAACAATTGTGACAGCGAATATAGAACGTCGATCCCAAACCTTTTTGAATTTCTTTCTCAATATATTGCAGAGGAAGTATTTCTTTGCAACCAGAGCAATACAAGTGCGCTCCCATAACCTCTAAATCCACGACTCGCCGCTTCGTCTCCACACTACCATCGTTTTTTTGCACTTCTTCATTCACTTCTTTTTTTTCCGTTTTTTACCTAATACCACTTGTTTCAATTATTTCTCGTACTTTTTTTCTGTTATGAATTGTCCTTTCCACCGAAACTTCGACATTTTCTCTCAATTTCTCGCGTACTCAAGACGTGGAGAATACACAGCTGATACAAACAGTGCTGGCAACATCCGAAAACGAAATTTGGCGTTGCCGCGTTTCAACAAGTCACGCAAATGAATTAAAATTTGTTTATGATTGATTTTTTAAAATAATTTGCGATGTAATTCATCTCATATAACTACATAATTATAGAATATATATATTTTATCAAAGTGCTATGTAGAAAATTGACGTTTGCAACTCAAAAAATTTAGATTTCAACAGTTGGTAATAAGCTTGGATTAACGTGCATAAGCATACCCATTTCCCTCTCACCGCCTGCCCCGCACACTCGTGATCCACCCTCCTTAACATTTCGATATATGAATGTGAAGCCTGTATTCGTTGCCATGATTTTGTTTATTCGTTGCCAAGCATCATTATTATTTGCTTCAAGCGGGCGCGTATAGCGTAGCTTTTATCATTCATGTTATGCGCTACACTCATGTAGTTCAAAACACGAATGCACGATGATTTATAAGAAGTTGTTCGATCTGTTCGCTCGAAACTTGCTTCAAATGAGCAATTCATTACTAAAGGTTATAAAATAAAACCATTTCAAACGCAATGAATAAAAAAATGAATCTGTTAAATCATGGTAATGCATGAAAAACGTTTGGTTCAAAGGAACAAAACGTGGTCAAATAAATGCAAAAGTGACGAGTACATCGGATGACGAGTGAAAAAAATTCAAAACATAATGGTATGTAAAAAAAATTACGAAACCAACTGTAAATAATTGTAACAAAACAATTAAGAAAAGCTTTCACAAATCATGAAAAAATATTATATTAAAAAAAAAAACAAATCTGTAATTATATTGTAAAGGAAAAAAAAAATTCAAATAGGACGTGAGAAATTCATTCTTATACGGGAAGCACCCGGAACTTGAGAAAGTTCCAGTGAATCAAAAAAGTTACCATCTGAGTTATGTGCAGCACTACAATTTGTGGCATCAATCGGAGGATAAGTATTTTATTAGTATATAATACATAATTTTTCACAATATGAAATTATTCTGAGAAACGTTCAAATCCAAAAAAAAAATCGCATCGAAGGTAAAAGTCATTTGTTACTCTATGGTGGCAGGGACTTACTTAGAAGAAAATCGATTCTTCTCAGACTTTCAGGATCCCCTGGTATTCACAATATTCGACGTCGATTTCGTATCGGTACAAATTATGTTTAAATATGTGCTAAAAGTACTTGTCCGGCCCATCACTTTTCATTCAAATTGCTCATTCAAATAAAAATCAGGGCTCTTTTAGATCTGATGGATCACATCTATGCGTACAGAGGGAAACAGAAGGAATTAAAAAAATTACCTCCAAGAGATTTTAACTTAATTGCATTCATTATAAAAAAATGCAAACAAATTTTTCTGTAATATCCAAGAGATATTATTACGTATTTATGAAAAAGTATCCTTCGCACGATAAGCATTGTCCGGCTTCCAAATTAACTCCCCAGTTTATATTGAAATGACGGCAATTTTTACTACACGTTTTCTTCTTTAAACGAATTTTATTCGTTATAGCAACTAATCTATTCTATTACTGAAGATATTCAGCTGATAATAAATCGCAATTCAATAAATTTTCGAGCAGATTCGTCTGTACAATTTCGTTTTTTTATGGTCACGTACACAATTGCACTTTGTTGAAATCAACATTAAAAAATGAGTGCGATACGGGCATTTCTTGAAATTCGATGAAAAGTGATTCCCTAGTGTATTACTATATATCCTTTCTTAAAAAAAAATTTTCCATATATCGGAATGTAAAGCCTCTATCCGTTGCAATGGTTTTGTTTACTCGATGCCATGAATTGTTGCGAAGAGATAGTTACCGCCGAGCATATGTGGAATGATGTCCAAATTCAAGTGGGCGTGTAACGCCAGCGTTAATGCTAGTTCCATAAAAATAACGCAGAAATTAACGTCTAGTTTGATTTTTATTTGAATGAGCAATTTGAATGAAAAGTGATGGGCCGGACAAGTACTTTTAGCACATATTTAAACATAATTTGTACCGATACGAAATCGACGTCGAATATTGTGAATACCAGGGGATCCTGAAAGTCTGAGAAGAATCGATTTTCTTCTAAGTAAGTCCCTGCCACCATAGAGTAACAAATGACTTTTACCTTCGATGCGATTTTTTTTTGGATTTGAACGTTTCTCAGAACAATTTCATATTGTGAAAAATTATGTATTATATACTAATAAAATACTTATCCTCCGATTGATTCCATAAATTGTAGTGCTGCACATAACTCAGATGGTAACTTTTTTGATTCACTGGAACTTTCTCAAGTTCCGGGTGCTTCCCGTAAGAATGAATTTCTCACGTCCTATTTGAATTTTTTTTTTCCTTTACAATATAATTACAGATTTGTTTTTTTTTTAATATAATATTTTTTCATGATTTGTGAAAGCTTTTCTTAATTGTTTTGTTACAATTATTTACAGTTGGTTTCGTAATTTTTTTTACTTACCATTATGTTTTGAATTTTTTTCACTCGTCATCCGATGTACTCGTCACTTTTGCATTTATTTGACCACGTTTTGTTCCTTTGAACCAAACGTTTTTCATGCATTACCATGATTTAACAGATTCATTTTTTTATTCATTGCGTTTGAAATGGTTTTATTTTATAACCTTTAGTAATGAATTGCTCATTTGAAGCAAGTTTCGAGCGAACAGATCGAACAACTTCTTATAAATCATCGTGCATTCGTGTTTCGAACTAGATGAGTGTCACATAGGTTTTCACTGAGACTACTGTCCAGGTGACATCAAACATAAATGTACTTGTCTCCAATTTTTTAACAGCATTCGTGCTGTTACTTATAGTTTGATTTGATTACTTTTTGTGCACTGTGAATTTGAAAAAGTTTTACAGGATATTGGAAAATCAAATTCTTCATGTTAGGGCACAATATAGATGACATTCTGTTATTGTTAATTCATTTTTTGTTCGTACCAAGAAATGCACACTACATGTATGAGTAACATATATGTAGGGTTTATTCACTGAGACTACCGTTCAGATGTAATGATCATATTATCACCCATCAGAGTGTACTTGCGAAAAGACATTTATTGAAAAATTTTTTAATTAAAATTATTCCTTGTCTCATTGAAAGAGATATCAAAAAAAAGGAAACAAAAATTTTTTAATCAAGTTACGGCTAATTTATTTAAAAACTCAAAAAATTAAAACGAATAATAAATTTCAATGTCGTTAAATAACGACAGGATTTCAATGACTAAGGCACTCGAATCTTTTTTCAAGATAACGCGATATTGATCGATTGGAATAATTAAATCCAACATAGGGGGTCACCCCGCATGGCGGCCGAATTTTGTAGGGTTTTTTCGCAATTTTCTTGCGGCAAAGAAAAAAAACATAGACTTTTGAATTTTAAAGGGTTTATTCAATGGTATTTCAACTCGATGGTAGAATTTTTTAACTCTGATATCTCTGGTAGATTCGGTGTAAAGCTACTCCATAGGAACGTATATGTTTCTTCATAGTCTCCACGATTCCAGGGGATCGGTTTATCTGAAATCAAAAAACCAAGGAGCCTTTGGATTAGTAAAGCAGTGGTTATCACCTGAATTAAAATTATACAGAAATATTAAACATTGAAGGATTTTTTCGTTTAGAAAAATCTTATTTCAATTTTTCAAAATGTTGCATAGCTCAATAATCCTTCAATTTCGATATTTCTGTATGATTTTAGTTCAGGCAATAGCCCACTGCTTTACAAATCAAAACGCTCCTCGGTTTTTTGATCGCAGATAAACGGGACCCCCGGGAATCGTGGACACCATGGAGACGCATATGGGATCCTGTGGATTAATTTTACACGGAATTAACTCGAGACATCAGAGTTAAAAAATTCTATCCTAAAGTTGAAATACCAATGAATAAACTCTTTAAATTTTAAGTCTGTGTTTTTTTCTCGTCGCAAAAAATAGAGGAAACCCCAAAAAATGCGGTTGCCATGGGGGGTGACCCCCTCAAGCCGAATCAGTTTTTTTGAAAATAAAAATCGTTTTATTATGCATGCAAGTTGTTTTAGGTATTTTAATACCCACTAGGGTGGTAGTTATTTGGGATCAAATTTATTTTACCCTTTTCGCCCCCTAAATTGGTTCGAAATACATAAAAAGTAATGCTGTAATTTTGTCAGATTTGTAGAACAATGCTCAACCCTCGACCATGGGGGTTGAAGTTTTCTGTTCATAATACATGGAATTTTTCTGCGTTTGTGGTCACGATTATACTGTGGGCCTCAATACATTTGGAAAATCTTGAAATTTCCATAAATTGTTTTACAAGCATGTTGCTACACGAAAAAAATTTTCAAAACTCTTACCCTTAAAATGTTGTATGCTATTAATACTATTAATAGCTGTGACGTGACATTTTGCCCCGCCACTCGTGCGAACCGTGTCGACCAGTGGACCGGGTTTGCGGCCCATTTTGACGCCACTTCGACTCGTCGGGCGCTGTTCGGAGCGAGACTCACCGCTACGTAATGTTAAGATTTATTTTAATAATTCGCGCCTATTATCTGTTGCGCGACAATTACCTTTTGTTTTACCTATTCCCGGCCCGTGTCGGGAAGAGAGAGAAAGAGTTCAGTTTCGCGGGTTACTTTGATTCCAATATTTCAGAAATCTACTGTAGTTTCCGAGGTTTGGCCCCGCCTCCGCCACGATGGACCGAGCGCATCGCTAATTTATACCACCCGCACTACCTTGCTGTTCAAACCGATCTCGCCCGCGGGGAGCACTCTTCTCACATCGTCTTCGAGCTTCGAACATCACTCTCGACCTGCGGACGGCTGAGAGGACACGCTGGCATAGGCCATCCGTTGAACGCCGCCCGTGCCTCTCCCGCCGTAGCAACCGAGAGTTGCACCGTCCGCACAGCTGTGAATTCGGGTGCCACGGTCCGTGCAATACGGCGCCTCGGTCGGTGGGGTTCGGGGGAGTTTCCTGGAGGAGAGGTGCTGCAATTGCCTGGTGGCTTATCGTCGTGGGCCCACCGTGACTTCATGACGTCTGGAGTCATGAGGGAGGCCTCCCCTCTGCCTTTTCAGAGATGCCCGCCGGATCCCCAAGAGGAAAGGCACTCGGATCACAGCCATTTAGTCGGGAGGAGCGTTTCACGTGGGCGGAAGAGGCGAGAGCAGCAAGGAACATCATGCAATTAAGCCGGGAATGGAAGCGGTGCAGTAAGTCATTTCCGTGCGCGCTTCCCTTTTCGAATTTACCGCGAATGCGCGAGCCGGGAGGCCGAACGCTAGTTCGCGCCCGGCGTGTGAGCGCTGCGGTGCTGGGTCCGAGTGGTGGGGAGAGCGCCGAACACCGAGGACCGCTCGCACGCACAATCAGTCTAATTCCGAGCACCGTACTGACGAGTCTGCGTTCCGGCGAACATCACCAAGCCTTTCCTTTGTGCAGCGAGTTGGATCCCTCGGTAAGTCCGTTCTTTATCTCCCCGAATCGTTTGTCTTGTTGAGCTTTTTCATGTTTTCTTTTTCGGAATCTAGTTCCGGGTTTTAGTTCAGATTTATATGGCGTTTCGAGAGACTTACGAGTCGAAGTATCGTGCGAGATTGCGGCCGATACTTCCCGGGTCTCGAATTTTGAGGATGTAACGCTCAACTAGACAAATCGATTCCCTTAAGTTGGTTCAATCATTTCATAAAAATTGTCGTTATTAGAATTATATCTTTTGAGTTTTCGTAGTGTAAACGCGCTGAGTATAACGCGCAATATCTTTCGAGTATCTCGGTCTCTCTCTCCTTGCACGCGCCGAGGGCTCTAGCGAGCGCGCCCGGTTGCGCGATGTTTTCGTGCCTTCTCTCTCGCACTTGTTGTCGCGCTACGGATTATACGGCGGTTAGTAGCGTCTTCGTTTATTATTATATTTCGTTCCTTTCTTCTGTATCGCGTATTATTATTCTCTCGTAGTTGAACCGGCGTGCAGCGTATTGCCGCTCTCCGATACCTTATTCTTTTATTATGTTAACTGTTACTTAAATTCTTTATCATTCGGTCGTTACCTTGTCGCTCGCATTTTTTTCACACTCGTATTTTACCTGCGTTTTACCTACAGTCCTCGCGACTGATTAGCTTTACCTGTAGTCCTCGCGACTGACTAGCTTTACCTACAGTCCTCGCGACTGATTAACTTTACCTACAGTCCTCGCGACTGATTAATTTTACCTCCAGTCTTCGCGACTGATGAATTTTACCTACAGTCCTCGCGACTGGTTAATTGTACCTACAGTCCTCGCGACTGATTAACTTTACCTACAGTCCCTGCGACTGATTAATCGTACCTCCAGCCCTCGCAGCTGATGAACTTTACCTGCGCATTACCTACGGTACTTGTTACCGGTTACCTTTTACCTACAGCCCTCGTGGCTGATTAATCGTACCTCCAGCCTTCGCGGCTGATGGACTTTACCTGCGCTTTACCTACGGCCCTCGCGGCTGGTTACGTGTTACCTGCGTTTACCTGGGACACTCAATTCGTGGGTGTCGAATAACGATTGTGAGGCGTGCGAATATGCGAAGCGACAGATCAGTCTATCAATTTCATTATCCAGATTCTACCCGTCACTTGTATTATATCGTTTGAAACTAGGTCCGATCCTTAAAATTTACCGAATCTCGTATTTTATTATTTTGTTCTCGATTGTGTACGGCAATCCCCAGTAATGTTTCTCTTGTAACTTTACGCGTCGTCACGGAGTTGAATAAATTGTGAATAGTTTGTCAAATTACTATCTTGTGTCGATTATGTTATTTTGCGTCCCTGATTGCTACTTTTTCCCCAAGGATCCCCCCCTCTACCTTCTGTATCTCAGTTTGAGCTGAGTAGCCGGACCGTCCTCGGTCACTCGTGTCTCTCGCGCACTCTGAGTATCGTGATCTGTTGGCGTTACCATCGTAGAGAGTGAATAAAATTAAAGTCGAGTAATCGACGGTACTCCGTACCTGGCGCCCAATTCACTCTCGTGGCCGGAGAGTCGTGCGAGCCGACGAGACGGGTGAGCCGAGAAGGGACCAATCGTACCCTCGCGGGGAAAACTGCGTTACATAGCATACTATTAATACTATTAATACTATAATACTATAATACTATAATACTATAATAATACATTAATAGTATTAATGTATAGAACCCATTAATGCGCAAAACGACAATTTTGGACACACAATTTCAAGTACGCAGTTTTAACTAAAGAACAAAATCTGATATAGGGGGTTTTTGAGAGTGCTCTTTCAGAATCTTGCATTTATTTCGTAAAATTAAATCAAAATCTTCATTATTTATTCGTTTTCAATTGAAAAGTCAAGATTTTCTAACATTTTTTTTTTCAAAGCGATTTCCCTTACTGTTTCTGCTCTCAAATAACCATATTATCGGCAGCAAAGATGTTCTTAAGGTCTGACGAGTCCAGAACACTGGTTATAAATACTTTTTTCTTACTCAGTTTTTGCATAATGGTGGCTTTTGCAAAACAGCATGATGAAAATCTGTATGATTTTTTTTCTCGAAAGTCTTGACATAACAAAGAAATGTTCCAGAACAAAAAGTATTGAGAATCTTCTAAAGAATACGTGTGATTTTTTTCAAAAATTTTCTAGCTATTTTTGTATTTTTCAATTTCGATAAATTTTTAAAATATTTAAAATCTTTGAAAAGATTCACATTCTTTGGATGATTCTAAACAATTTTTGTTATATAATTTTTTTTTTAAGTTGAAACTTTTTAAGAAGAAAATTATGAACCTATTTATTATTCGATGAAAAATAATTTTTTTTTCAAAAAGTTTCAACTTTACAAAAAAATAATATAACAAAAATTGTTTAGAATCATCCGAAGAATGCGTGTGAATCTTTTCAGAACTTCAAAAATTTTACAAAATTAATCGAAATTAAAAAATACAAACCTAGCTAGAAAATTTTTGAAAAAAATCAGGCGTATTCTTTAGATGATTCTCAACACTTTTTGTTCTGTTACATTTCTTTGTTGAGTCTTTCGAGAAAAATTCTGGTTATAACCAATGTTCCGGAAAGGTCAGACATTGAAAACACTTTTGCTGGCCTTAATATGGTTATTTGAGTGCAGCAACAGTAACGGAAATCGATTTGAGGGAAAAAAACGTTCAAAATTTTTTACTTTTTAATTCAAAACGCAAAAATAATGAAGATTTTGATTTAATTTTAAAAAATAAACGCCAGGTTCTGAAAGAGCACCCTCAAAAACCCCCTATATCAGATTTTGGAGAATTTTTCTTTTGTTTTTCAGTCAAAACTGCGTACTTGAAATTGTGTGTCCAAAAATATCGTTTTGCGCATTAATGGGTTAGTATGATGATGCTATACAACATTTTAAGGATAGGAGCTTTGAAAATTTTTTCCGTGTAGCAACATGCTTGTAAAATAATTTCTGAAAATTTCAAGGTTTTCCAAACGTATTGAGGCCCACAGTAAAATCGTGACCACAGACGCAGAAAAATTCCATGTATTTTAAACGGAAAACTTCAACCCGCATGGTCGAGGGTTAAGCATTGTTTAAAAAGACCCCAAATAACGACCACCCTAATACACACATATACACACACGCGGACATATTGTAACGAAACGCTCTTGCCGACCTGGCCTGAACGCCGCCACGCGTCGGTTCGAGCAACCTTAATAATAAGGAGCAGGTATGAAGGAAACGCGGACACCGTTAATTTTGTGAAAATAATAAAATAATCGATTTTATTCAATTTTGATCGATATTTAACAAAAATAAAGAAGATTTAGCACTTTGGCTCGTGGAAAATAAAATTTGTATTTTGATTTTAATATTGTCTTGCTTTGTTTAAGCGGATCTGGCGAGAAAAAGACCCGAAAGACCCGAAAACGTTGCAAATTCTCTGTCTGAGATAATTTTAATTTCTCAATTTTCGAATTTTAATTGTACAAAAATGATAATTAGGAATAAAACAATTTTAAAATTAATGGTCGCGTTCGTTCTAGTCTCTCGACACGCCTCGAGCTTAAAAACCTCTCGATTCAATGCTTCGAGCTATTATTCGTTTGACGCGGTTTTTCCGATGTCCTGTTACGCTTGTTTTCTCTAAAAAAATATAAATGAATCCAAGAGGATCTCTTCGCTTTTACAATTTTTCAATTTTGTTTTGACTCGATATAATTTTAACTCGATCTATCGCCTCTTGGATTTTTTTCTAAATGGGTCTAGATCTCCCTACCTGGACCACCTCGGACAATGTTTTTCAAACGTGAATTTAATTTTTGATAATAAGATGAATTTTTAATTCTCCTCAACAATACGAAAGAAATAAAACGTTAAAAGGTAGGATGCAAACCACGGGCTATGGGATAGAAACGTCACCGAATCCCTCCGAGAGTCCGTGCATTTACAGGGTAGAGGTAACCCTCCGTCCACGTGTTATGGGATCGAGACGTCACCGAGTCGATCCGAGAACTCCGTGCAACGGAAAGCCGGAAAATTTTTTTTAGAGGTTAGGTGTGGACCCTGGATTATGGGATCGAGACGTCGCCGAGTCGCTCCGAGAATCCAGGCATCCAAGGAAATAGGCAATTCACCGTCCACGGGCTATGGGAACGAGACGTCGCCGAGTCGATCCGAGAGTCCGCGCTACGGGAACCCCAAATATTTTGAGGATAGGTGTAGTATTGTTGAGGCTGATGTACTGAGAGAGGTCCGAGTTGATTCTTTAGCCAGGGAGAACTGTCTACCGAATGAGTCGCGCAGCGCTTCTTATACCCCGTTCCCCACCATAAAATTCTCGAGCGCCGAGAATCTCAGTTTTCGACCGGTTCTGCGCATCAACTTGTTACGTCCTCTCCGATTGGCCCGTTGCCATGATTCGCGATCTCCCATTGGTCGAGCGGGCTAGCATACGATGCGCAGACTACCGCTTTTTATGATTTACAGCTTATTCCGATGTTAAACAATAAAAACTTCAATTTGATCAATTATTACTCAATTTCTTCTTTAATTTGGCATTGTTATTTGTTTTAATATGATTCGTAAAATTATAATCGCTAAAAGTCACGTACGCGTCCTATAGCCCATCGACGCTCTCCCCGCGCATGCGTCGTAGTCGCTTTTTACATTTTTCATTGTGATCAGTTTTTATGTTATTAATTTGACTTGTGATCATTTTTCTTCAATTCGTGTTATTTTTCTGAAAATTTTGATCATATTCACGTGCTCGGGCGACTTAAAATAAAAAAAATACAAAAAGAATTAATCTCGATAAAATATAGCGCGGCGAAGTTCAGAGCGGCGCCGGTAGCCCCGCTCGGGCTCATGCCTACCGGCCTAAGATGGCCGCCACCTGTCAACAACGACGAACGTGGTCGCCGCGATGTTTTGTCCGCGATCTAAAGATCGCGGAGTTTCGTTCGTTTCGACGGGCTCGGGCCGTCGCGCGTGTGTTTCGCTACAATATTTTATTTCGAACTTAAATTTTACTTTGTTGGAATTGAAGTGAAAACTCTCTGTGATTATCAATTTAGTCTTTTTGATGAAAAAATTTCCACCAATGCAAAATGAAAAAAATACTGATTGCCTCAGTTTCGATTTGCCAATAGAAATTTTGTAATCAAGCACTTTCGAATAGTCTGTTATACGTTTACAGACAATGCGATTATACTGCCTTTCTATATTTTTGTAGTCCCTGGCTCTTTTCCGTCATTCCTGTTTTGGGTTATTTTATTACAAGATGATGCCGCATCTTTAGATATTCTGCAATAACAAACATCGACAAGTTTGATGATACAATCAGAGAGAGCTGATGAGAAAGAGCGGAGGCATGGATTTTTATTTCTAATGTTTCAGAATCCGGACTACATCTCAAGATATATATAGAAAAAATCTCTAACCTTTCTAAATATTTTTACCATCAATCCGAACGTTGTTGACAATTTTCGTTTTTTTTTCCATTACACAACACTCTTGGATTCCTCGGTCTTTATCTCTTTCTTCTTCACTTTTTTCTCACCACTTTCACTAAAACATTGTACTGCTTTTATTTATTTTCTACAGAACCGGAAAAAATTGGAACAGTTTCGGTGAATTGTAACATTCGCGATCTTTATAACCTCATTTAGTTAGCATTGAAATAACACACCATACGTCATATCATAACGGAAATATATAGGTATATACTTGTACTACCGACCAGGATATCGGTGAACTGTCAAATTCGCGATCTTTATAACCTCATCATCTATCAGCATAAACAACACACCATACGTCATACGACACGAAAATATATAGGTATATATTGGTATTATGGCACCAGAAAAAAAATATATCGGTATATAAAATGTATTATGGCACCAGATTTGTCACTAGATATAAAACAAATAAACATCAAAAATGTGTGCGAAAATCCGACCTATTTTTTGATGCAATTAAAAAATAAATAATTAATATCTCTTCAACGCGTCAAGCTACAGAGTTCGAAGAGGTCGCAATCGAAAGAATAAAAATAATAAAAAATATGTCAACGTATAATATTGTCCGAAATGATATATTTAATTAATTATTGAAAAAACAAATTTTGAAAATTTTCGAAAACAATTGGAAACGCTATCGCTCCGGTAAAGAGTCTCTGGCAGCAACTCGTCATATCTTATAAATGCACTTGTCTCAGAGTCGCTGCCGCGACTCTAGACCGGTAAAGAGTCTCTGGCAGCAGTAATATACTATTTTTACGTTTTTTTGCTATTTTTGGTTATTTTTCATGAGCGGAAGTATCCATTCTCGGGACTACTAGCAACCGCATTCGGATTGAGTTGCTCGAAATTCGTAAAGAACAATTTTAGCCAGTTTTTTCCTAGGAAGCAAAATTTTGGAGAAGTACGAGTTAAATAGATAACCAGTTTCGGTTTCAGCGCATCAAAATACAAATGCAGCGTACTCGATCTGCATCACTAAAACTTTTTCCATACCCATGTTAGCGACTTTAACCCATTTTTAGCGATGTTTGCATTTTACTCACTATTTTGGGGTGTGTGGGCCAATCGAACCTCAGATACAAATTCAGTGCGTCAAATTACATAAAAAACACCACCGTGTTAGATTAAAGACAACTTTTATTATGCTGTTAACAGAGATTTTTCGCAGTTTTTGCTGTTGTTTAGAATTTACTCGAAATTTTTGGGGCGTATCAGCCAATCCAAGCTTAGATTCAGATTCAGCGCATTGAATTACATAAAATGCATCCCCGATTAAGGTCGAGGACAACTATTGTCACGCTTAAAACAGCGATTTTTTCCTATTTTTGCAGTTTTTTGGAATTAACGCAAAGTTTTTAGTATGTATCGGCCAATCCGACCTTAGATTCAGATTCAGCGCATCAAATTACATAAAATGCATCCCCGGTTAAGGTCGGGGACAACTTTTATCACGCTTGAAACAGCGATTTTTTGCCATTTTTGCAATTTTTTGAAATGTATTCAAGTTTTTGGTATGCATCGGCCAATCCAACCTTATATTCAGATTCAGTGCATCAAATTACATCAAGAGACTCGGCAGAGTCTCGGGACAAGTACATTGACAGCCCTGTCGTCTGCTGGCCCGAGGCTCTCGCCGAGACTATATTATCTCTGAATAAAACGATTCGCGGTGGTGGGGGTAAAATCGACATGTCATTTTCTTGAATTGCGAAGCTCAGGAGTTATGTCGCAATTTGAAAATTGAACTTTCAGCTAATTAAGAAATTCTCTTCCGATTGCGCCCAAAATCAGCATGATCGGTGGCGTAATTGCTGAAAAAAAACTTTGCACGGGCTCAAGATTATGCAAAAAGTACCAACACATTAACGCAGCTGATGTATCCGTATATGGGTTCAGACCGATACATACAAGGGCTTCTTGATGCCCATCATAACCAATCACCGGTGAGAATCTATCCGTCTCGACCAATCGCCGATGAGAAAGTTTCTGATAGTCCTCAATGTTTTCTTGTATACCGTCTGTTATCGTCTGTTATGTTATTATAAAGTGATTGCGATCGTAGCCCCGTGGATCAACGGTGCAAGATTTGCAAATTTCGTTTAAATAAATAAAACATTATTGGAAATAGCAGTGGATATAATCAATTTTATTTTTTTCATAAAAGAAGTTTCAATAAGTTTCGAGCCCAATTCACGACAATAATATCTATAATAAATAAAACCTCAAAAGTGGATTAATTGATCTCATACAGTGTACTGAGAGTGAGTAAAATATTGAGAAGTGAAAACGTGAATAATGTGTATCGTGAAAATTAAGAATTATCTGTTCTACTTCGATATCGTAATATATACATAGATAGCAAATTTGCGAGATTTCGCGTCATGTTGACGTTTGGGGTTATGACCGCCGGAGTGCTGTTGCGTGCAGAGTGTAGAAAAATAAAAGTGGTTATTGAAAAGTGGAAGGAATCGATATTATTAATGACGTGACTAATTAGTGTTGAATAATAATAAAACCGGGAAAAAAATTCTATAGAAATAATAAACGAAAAATTGAAAACTTCAAAAAAATTCAACAAAAATAAAAAACAATCGAAAAAATTCTGTAAAGAAAAATAAAAAATTTTCAAAAAAATTCATAAATATTGGACAAATTGAAAAATAAACTATCCAAGTTACATGCAGTATAAAAATGTATGATATCAATTGGAGGCCAAGTTTTTATTGATAATTTGAAATATTTATCGAACAAATCGCAAACTTTAATTGAAATTCTTGATAATTATTTTCAAGAAAAAAGTTAATGAAAAAAAAGTCATAACGGAAGTTACGTGCAGTACTAAAATGAATTATATCAATTCGAGGTCAAGTATTTATCAGTTATTCGAAATATAATCTCCGGCGACAAATGAGCGTTGAGAATCCTTGTCGGGCTCACAACGTTTTATCAAAATTACTAAAAAATTAATGGAAATAAAATCATTAAAAATTCACATGAAAGTCATTCGTTACTTCAACAAGATACACACTGTAAAGAATCGATTCCCCTCCGACTTTCAGGATCCCCTGGTATTATTCACAACATTCAACTTCGATTGGATCGGTACAAATTATGTTCAAATACGTCTTAAACGTACTTGTCCGGCCCATCACTTTTTATTCAAATTGCTCATTCGAAAACAAATCAAAAACGAAGTTAATGCATGTGTTAATATTAAGGAACAGTAATTCCCGAGAAAATAATTTTCCTTCGAATCGCTCTTGTCAAAATGAAACGAAAATGAAAGATGAAGTTGATTAATCTATCAAGAGACTCGGTAGAGTCTCGGGACAAGTACATTGACAGCCCTGTCGTCTGCTGGCCCGAGGCTCTCGCCGAGACTATACTTTCTCTGAATAAAACGATTCGCGGTGGTGGGGGTAAAATTGGCATGTGATTTTCTTTAATAGCGAAGCTCATGAGTTATGTACGGCTTTGAAAATTGAACTTTAAGCTAATTAAGAAGTTCTCTGTCGCACGAGCCCAAAATCAGCATTCTCGGTGGCGTATTTGCTGAGAAAAAACTTTGCACGGGCTCAAGATTATGCAAAAAGTACCAACACATTTACGCAGCTGATGTATCCGTATATGGGTTCAGACCGATACATACAAGGGCTTCTTGATGCCCATCATAACCAATCACCGGTGAGAATCTATCCGTCTCGACCAATCGCCGATGAGAAAGTTTCTGATAGTCCTCAATGTTTTCTTGTATACCGTCTGTTATCGTCTGTTATGTTATTATAAAGTGATTGCGATCGTAGCCCCGTGGATCAACGGTGCAAGATTTGCAAATTTCGTTTAAATAAATAAAACATTATTGGAAATAGCAGTGGATATAATCAATTTTATTTTTTTCATAAAAGAAGTTTCAATAAGTTTCGAGCCCAATTCACGACAATAATATCTATAATAAATAAAACCTCAAAAGTGGATTAATTGATCTCATACAGTGTACTGAGAGTGAGTAAAATATTGAGAAGTGAAAACGTGAATAATGTGTGTCGTGAAAATTAAGAATTATCTGTTCTACTTCGATATCGTAATATATACATAGATAGCAAATTTGCGAGATTTCGCGTCATGTTGACATTTGAGGTTATGACCGCCGGAGTGCTGTTGCGTGCAGAGTGTAGAAAAATAAAAGTGTTTATTGAAAAGTGGAAGGAATCGATATTATTAATGACGTGACTAATTAGTGTTGAATAATAATAATAATAATAACAATGAGAAAAAAAACGTTCGTTCATTATAACCTCTAAAACGTTCTTTCCAAACAGAAATTCTATGTTATGTAATTACATTAAAGAAAGAGGTGGATGGTTGTGTGTAAACGAATTCAAATAAATTTTAAAAAACTTTGGTCAAGTAATTCAATGTGTTGTTGTCATAATTTCTTTCATTTAGTTTGGCTGTGTTCACCGGTCCCTTTTTTCCACCTCCTTAGCTTACAGTGTATTGTCATACCAATTTCTATTTGTTCTCCAGACAATACGAGAGATATTCATATTTCTATTTTTTTTATATTAATTTCAACAAGATAATTTGAAATATTTATAACAAAAAGCCTTCATAATTGCTTGTTCATACACCCAAGTTTTGAAAAATCTTTGAGCCATGTAATAATGTATAGATATATTCACTTGAGTTGTTACATGATAAATTTGGAAATTTATTTCAATAAGTCATTGGGTGCTTAATTTTCATGTTATCAAAATTTGTATCTTCGAAATGCAATGAACACCTCTAAAGTTCGACAAAGTGATGAAGCGACATGTATATTGAATATTTCCAGACCATGTTTGCGATTGGCATTGTGGGTTGAAAAATTCATGTCTGTAAGTCTACACCTGATCATTTTTCGATGTGATCAAATATTTTGTCTGCGGATAACCATGGAGACATACAAAATTACAGCATTTTGCTTGCTTCAACATGCATCGTATCTGTCACTTTTTTTTTGAATGTGTCATAATAAGTTTCAAAAATGTGGTTCATGTAATTTTGAAGTGTTTTTCCCTATAGCACCAAAGTCTGTATAACTGGTACGTAGCAAGTACCTATGAACTTTGATATTTCTGTGAAATAGCAGGTATGCCAATCTTTTAGCTTTTTGGTTCCGACTGGAATATATTAACGAAGATATTCATTACTAAAGTCTTCACCTACTTATTTCTGAATAGATCTGAAATTACTGTCTTCAGAAACTAATGCACAGATACATGAAACAATTTTGATTTCTGTTCTCTTTCAATTGCGCTGTCTTTTTTCTTTTTAACTATGGCTCTGCTCTTTCCGATCCTTGTTTTGACTCCATCGGTTTGCAGCGGATCGATGCATATTATTAATTGCTTGCCTAATATGTGTCCTATGATTTTCTACTATTTCTTCATGCTGATTGTGGTAACGTGATTCAAAAGGTTTCCAATTATGATCATCAATCACACATTTTGTACAACAGATTCTCAAAACAGTTTCTGGTCTTGATATAAGTGTAGTTATTCTTTTTCCACCTGGTCTGTCGAGTAATAAATTTTGAAACTTGTTCCAAAAAGTCTTGGGATGCTTTTTTTGCTGATAATATGAAAATTTGAATCGTCGGAATGCGGCAGGCAAACACAAATATTGACAACAATACTTATGAAATGACGTGTATGTTGAGTATTCCTATTCTGCAAACTGCAAATGTGGAATTATTGGTGAAAACATTCATTACGATAAGTGTACAGTTGCTCAGTTTTCGATGCGACTAAGTATAATACCTGCCAACATCATGGAAACCTACAGAATTTCTGAATGTTATGTGCGCTATGTGATTTTAATGTAACATCATGACTGCTAACAACTTTCCACTCTAATACTATAGATTTGGATCATTGAAATACAGCAAAAATCTGCAAACGATAAAATTTATATACTGTGCCATTCATTTTATTTTTTGACTCCCACCGTAACATAAATATGAAGTGAAAAATTCATTACAAAAGTCTTCAGTTGCTCATTTATGGATGGATTTGAAACTGCTGTCTTCCAAACTCATTGCGCAGATACATTGAATTGCAGCCGATACCTGCGAATTTGGAAATTTCTGTGGATAAGTATATGTGCTAAGTATCACCCCCTATCTTTGATTATGGTAATATGTAATGGAACTTTGTTCAGCAAGTTTTAAAGTGTTTCCTTTCAAATAGTATTGAAGTTTGTATTACTGCAGTATGGAGCGAATACCTTCAAACTTTGATATTTTTGTGTCGCAGCATGTGTGCCAATTATTTAAATTTTTTACTCCAACCGTAACATGTAATTTCAAAAATTCATCACAAAAGTTTTCAGCTTTACTAATTATCTTAATTTTCCTTTTTCTAAATTCTATGCTAAATTTCTGAATTTCCTAATTTATTTCTAAATTATCCTGAAATGAAATTGTTTTCCTCCACAAGCAATGCAGGTACCTTGAACGTCTTTGAATTCCGTTGCTTTGTTGAATCAAGTATGCTCAGTTTTTTTTACTTCTTTGAATTCTGACATAATAAATGTTTCCGGGTGCCTTTATTCTGCAACTATCAAACTGTACATAATTGGATCTCCGCGGCCACTTGCAAACTTTGGAAATATATTTCATCGGGAGCATGTTTTGGATGACACGAAAATGTCTAGATTCAGAATGCAAAAACGACATTTAAAATTGGCCAATTCTGTTGGATTCGTTGTGTCTTGAATTTGATCTATCTTTCCTCTTTTCCTTTCTTTTCACTAACGTTATAAGCCGGAAATCATATCTCAGCCCGCAACATGCATTGCTACATGCTCTTGAGTTTCCAATGGACAAAACATATTAGAAGACAAGGAGAAAAATCACCAAAGTCCAAGAACAAACCTCTATCGAAATATTTCCAGTTCAAATTTGACGAAATTTAGGTCTTTTTTCGTGGAAACCAACGTTATAAGCCGAAAATCATATCACGACCTACAACCTGCTTTTCACCGTACTCTTTGGTTCCTAATTGACAAAACATATTAGAGTACAAGGAAAAAAATCGCCAAAGTCCAAGGAGAGACCTGTGACGAAATATTTTCAGTTCAATTTTTACGAAAAATAGGTCTTTTTTCGTGGAAACCTACGCTATAAGCCGAAAATCATATCCCGGCCTCCAACCCGCTTGCGGCCGTGCTCTTGGGTTCCTAATTGACAAAACATATTAGAGTACAAGGGAAAAAATCGCCGAAGTCCGAGGACAGACCTGTGACGAAATATGTCCAGTACAATTTTGACGAAAAATAGGTCTTTTTTCGTGAAAACCAACGTTATAAGACGAAAATCATAAATAATTCATAGAAATTTAAACTAATATCCTATAGTCAACTGAACATAAATAAGGAACTTTTGAGAAAAAAGACGTGATATCAAACCATAAACTTCCCCTAGGAAAAAAAAGGTTGGGACAAGTACATTGATGGTCCCTCGTTTGTTGATAATTCCATCCATGAAAAAAACTTTAAAACAAAATTTTTATAAAAAATGGGCAAAAAAATTATTTTATAAAAAAAATACAGAACAATTCGAAAAAAATTTCACAAATCTTGAAAAAGCATTATCTTTAAAAAAAACTAAACTGTATCTCTTTTTTAAAGTGTTAAAAGAATCAAATAACAAGTAAAAAATAAAAACCGAAAAATCGCGCTTGAAATCATTTTGGAAACCGATGCCTCATTCTTCTTATTAGATTAGAAGGGCTAAATCAACTAAAAAAAATTCCATCTAATTTACGTGCAGCATTAAAATTTATTATATCAATTCGAGGCCAAGTATTTTCTAATAAATTGAAAAAAGTTACCATTTGAGTTACGTGCAGCACAAAAATTTATGATATCAATCGAAGGACAAGTAATTTATGAGTAACTCCAAATTTCAACATTATGGAACTGTTTTAAGAAGCTTTTAAATCCAAAAAAATCACATGCAAGCTAGTCATTTCTTACTCTATGATGGCAGAGACAATCGATTTTTTTCAGACTTTCAGGAGCTACTGATATTATTCACAATATTCGACGTCGATTGGATCGATAGAAATTATGTTTAAATATAAGTTAAAAGTACTTGTCCGGCCCATCACTTTTCATTTAAATCAAATAAAAATCAATCATAAAAAAACGAAACTGTACGGGAGAATCCGGTTAAAAATTTATTGAAATGCGATTTAGGTTAGTTATGCCGAATGAAATTCGTTCGCTGGAAGAAGTGAGAAGTAAACACTGCCGTCATAGCAATACAAACTGGGGAGTTATTTTGGAAGCTTCAACATATTTAATGTGCAAAATGTTTTTTATTTATCGATGCACAATAACATCTTTTGTATATTACAGGACAATTTGTTTCCATTCTTATTAAATTAGTGCAATTAAGAGAAAATTACTTGAAGATAACTCTCTAAATTCCCTCTGCATGAATATTTGTGCTCCAACAGTTCTAAAAAAGCCCTGATTTTTATTTAAATATAATAAGTTTAATGGAAAGTGATGGGCCGGACAAGTACTTTTAACTTATATTTAAACATAATTTCTATCGATCCAATCGACGTCGAATATTGTGAATAATATCAGTAGCTCCTGAAAGTCTGAAAAAAATCGATTGTCTCTGCCATCATAGAGTAAGAAATGACTAGCTTGCATGTGATTTTTTTGGATTTAAAAGCTTCTTAAAACAGTTCCATAATGTTGAAATTTGGAGTTACTCATAAATTACTTGTCCTTCGATTGATATCATAAATTTTAGTGCTGCACGTAACTCAAATGGTAACTTTTTTCAATTTATTAGAAAATACTTGGCCTCGAATTGATATAATAAATTTTAATGCTGCACGTAAATTAGATGGAATTTTTTTTAGTTGATTTAGCCCTTCTAATCAAATAAGAAGAATGAGGCATCGGTTTCCAAAATGATTTCAAGCGCGATTTTTCGGTTTTTATTTTTTACTTGTTATTTGATTCTTTTAACACTTTAAAAAAGAGATACAGTTTAGTTTTTTTTAAAGATAATGCTTTTTCAAGATTTGTGAAATTTTTTTCGAATTGTTCTGTATTTTTTTTATAAAATAATTTTTTTGCCCATTTTTTATAAAAATTTTGTTTTAAAGTTTTTTTCATGGTTTATATTATATGGAGTCATAATTCACAACAAAATCATTTTTCTTCAAATTCCAGGAATCCACGTGTCGTACTCGACTAGTGATATTTATCAAAATGTGTACGTGACTATAGAAAAAAAAACATTGCATGGCTGAGTAGGTTCGAAAATTTCTAGTAATGCGCCTGATTATTTCTCATTTTCATTGGTTCTTACCGAATGGTATGTGTTCACTGAAGAAAATGAGAAGTGGATATTGCTATACGAACTTGCGAACAATCAAGTTCAAATTACTTGGAGATATTATTTTTATTTCTATCCATTTTATTATATTAGTCATTATAGAACAGCCCTAATTTATTTTCGAATGAGCAATTTGAATAAAAAGTGATGGGCCGGACAAGTACGTTTAAGACGTATTTGAACATAATTTGTACCGATCCAATCGAAGTTGAATGTTGTGAATAATACCAGGGGATCCTGAAAGTCGGAGGGGAATCGATTCTTTACAGTGTGTATCTTGTTGAAGTAACGAATGACTTTCATGTGAATTTTTAATGATTTTATTTCCATTAATTTTTTAGTAATTTTGATAAAACGTTGTGAGCCCGACAAGGATTCTCAACGCTCATTTGTCGCCGGAGATTATATTTCGAATAACTGATAAATACTTGACCTCGAATTGATATAATTCATTTTAGTACTGCACGTAACTTCCGTTATGACTTTTTTTTCATTAACTTTTTTCTTGAAAATAATTATCAAGAATTTCAATTAAAGTTTGCGATTTGTTCGATAAATATTTCAAATTATCAATAAAAACTTGGCCTCCAATTGATATCATACATTTTTATACTGCATGTAACTTGGATAGTTTATTTTTCAATTTGTCCAATATTTATGAATTTTTTTGAAAATTTTTTATTTTTCTTTACAGAATTTTTTCGATTGTTTTTTATTTTTGTTGAATTTTTTTGAAGTTTTCAATTTTTCGTTTATTATTTCTATAGAATTTTTTTCCTGGTTCTGAATCTTTTTTCTATGTCATCCAGAAACAAGAGACCATCAATGTACTTGTCCCAACCTTTTTTTCCCTAGGGGAAGTTTATGGTTTGATATCACGCCTTTTTTCTCAAAAGTTCCTCATTTATGTTATGACGGTTATAGGATTTTAGTATAAATTTCTATGAATTAATTGCTTAGTACATTTTTATAGATTCCATTCTCATACGAACATTTTTTATGGGATAATCTTTTTCATGAAATTATCAGCAAATAAGGGACCATCAATGTACTTTTCCCAATCTTATTTTCCCTGTGTATGATGTTCAGCTTATAAAGTTGGTTTCCACCATAAAAAACCAATTTTTCGTAAAAATTGTAGTGAAAATATTTCGTCACAAGTCTGCCCTTGAACTTTGGCGATGTTTTTCCTCATACTCTAATATGTTATGCCTATTAGGAACTCAACAGCATGGAGGAATCCGGGATGAGGCCCGAGAAATGAATTTCGGTTTATAATGTTGGTTTCCACGTAAAAGACCAATTTTTCTTCAAAATTGTACTGAAAATATTTCGGCACTGGTTTGGTCGTGGACTTTGGTGATTTTTCTCCTTGTCTTCTAATATGTTTTGTCTATTGGGAATCCAAGAGCATGAAGAAATACGTGTTGTGGGCCATAATATGATTTTCGGCTTATAACGTTGGTTTCCACGAAATAAGATCTATTTTTCGTCAAAATTGTACTGGAAATATTTCGTCACAGGTCTGTCTTTGCACTTTGGCTTTTTTTTTCTTCTACTCTAATATGCTATGCTTATTGGGAACCCAAGAGAATGGTAGAAAGCGGGTTGGGGGCCGAGATATGATTTTCAGCTTATAACGTTGGTTTCCGCGACAAAAGATCTATTTTTCGTCAAAATTGTACTGGAAATATTTCGTCTCCTGTCTGTCCTTGGCCTTTCGCGATTTTTTCCAAGTCTTCATACCAAGAAAGAACTGATGTAAAGATTTCCTTAATAGAACAGATTTTATTTATCCCTGTTCTTTAAAATTCAAATGAAAGATAGATCAAATTCATAACACGAAAAATCCAACGGATTTGCCCACTTTAAATGTCGCTTTTGCATTCTGAATCTAGAGATTTCATTTCATCCAAAACGTGCCCTCAATGAAATATATTTCCAAAGTTTGCAAGTGGCCGCTGAGGTCCAATTATCCACAATTTGATAGTTGCTGAAAAAAAGTACCCGAAAACTTCTAACATTTATTATGCCAGAACTCAAAGCAGCAAAAAAACTAAGCGAACTTAATTCAACAGAGCAACAGAATTCAAAGACGTTTAAGGTACCTGCATTGGTTTTGGAGGAAAACCATTTCAGGACAATTCAGAAATGAATTTAGAAATTCGAAAACTCACAATGGAGTAGAAAAAGGAAAATTGAAGTATTTAGAAAAGCGGAAGACTTTTGTGATGAATTTTCTAGATTACATGAGACGGTTGGAGTAAATGATTTGAATGATTGGCACACATGCTGCAACACAGAAATTTAAAATTTTGGAAGTATTCGCTGTATATCAGTCATACAAACTTCAATACTATTTGAAAAGGAACACTTAAAAACTTGCATTTACCTTACATATTACCATAATCAAAGATAAGGGGTGATCCGTCGCATATATATTTATCCACAGAAATTTCAGAGTTCGCAGGTATCTGCTGCGGTTCAATGTATCTGCGCAATGAGCTTCGAAGACAGCAATTTCAAATCTATCCATAAATGAGCAACTGAAGACTTTTATAATCAATTTTTTACTTCATATAGATGTTACAGTTAGAGTCAAAATGTAAAATGAATGGCACAGTATTTAAATTGTATAGTTTGCAGATTTTTGCAGTATCTTAATGATCCGAATCTACAGCATTATAATGAAAAGTTGTCAAAAGTCATGATGTTACATTAAAATGACATAGCGCACATTGCATTCAGCAATTCTGTAAGTTTCTGGGGATGTTGGTAGGCATCATATTTGATCGCATCCAAAACTGAGCAACAGTAGACTTATCGGAATGAATTTTTTTTATAATAATTCCATATTTGTAGTTTGCAAAGTGGAAATACTCAACATACATGTCAATTTATAAGTTTTGTTATCAAAATTTGTGTTTGCATACCGCATTCCTAAGATATGACTTTTCATATCATCAGCAAAATAAGCATCCATAGGCTTTCTGGAAAAGTTTCCAAATTTATCACTCGTCAGACCTAATGGGAAAAGAATAACTACACACTATACCAAGACCAGATGTTTTTTTGAAAATCTGATTTACAAAATGTGTAATTCAAGATCATGGTCAGAAACCTCTCGAATCATGTTACCACAATCATCATGAAGGAGTAGAAAATCATAGGACACATATTAGGGAACGAATTAATAATATGAATCGATCCGCTGCAAACTGATGGGGTGGAAACAAGGATCGGAGAGGGCAGAGCCAAACTGAATATCAAGCAAAATATGGGGATGTTTAAAAATAATGACGACACAAGAAATAAATTAGAAAACATTTATTCAATTAAAGTTTCTAATATCATTCTAACAGTTGCGTGTATTTTTGTTCTATTTATTCGTATATATAACCTATGTACACATGATATATAATCACGCCACTGACAATATATTCGCACTGGACAATATTTCTCGTATTCTGGTTTAATTGAAGGATTATTTCAGTTAACACTTATTTCCAATCGAACGAAATGATGAAATCTTGAAAAGTTTCGTTGACATATGCATCGCGCATTTTTTATATTCTTTTTCACACACACATCACAGACTACATTTACGCGGCCGCTTTGATACCGGTTTAATATATCACAAATAACAAAATAAATAGTAATATGCACTTCTTTAGATGACGAAAATTATTTTTTTATTGATCCCGTACGTACTTCGTAATGTCGAAACTCTGTTCATACGATCAAAAACTGACACATGGTTTGTACATTATTATATGTATATCGATCGAATTTATGACTGCTGTTACCAGCTGTGCTGCGCCGTGTGCTACGTTCTGAAGTTGACGTCAGATTTCCAATCATCAACAACTAATTTTTCAACAACCAATGACAACGTTTAAAAATGGATGTCGTCAGATCCAACCAATCAGAAACTCGAGAGCATCAAAGTGCCTTTGATTGTGTTGTAAATATAGACGCATAAATTCTAGAATGTGTTGGTAACTTTTGCATAATCTTGAGCCTGTGCAAAGTTTTTTCTCAGCAATTACGCCACCGATCATGCTGATTGTGGGTGGAATCGAAAGAGAATTTATTAATTAATCTCCAGTTCAATTTTCAAAGCCTCAGATGACTCAGGAGTTTCGTAATTGAACAAAATGACATGCCAATTTTACCCCCACCACCGCGAATCGTTTTATTCAGAGAAAAGATAGTCTCGGCGAGCTCGGGCCAGCAGACGACAGGGCTGTCAATGTACTTGTCCCGAGACTCTACCGAGTCTCTTGATAATAAGCCGAAAATCATATCTCGGCCTCCAACCCGCTTTCCATCGTGCTCTTCGGTTCTTAATTGACAAAACATATTAAGGTACAAGGAAAAAAATCGCCAAAGTCCAAGAACAAACCTGTGACGAAATATTTCCAGTTCAATTTTTACGAAAAATAAGTGTTTTTTAGTGGAACCCAACGTTATAAGCCGAAAATCATATCCCGGCCTCCAACCCGCTTTCGACCGTGCTCTTGTGTTCCTGATTGACAAAACATATTAGAGTACAAGGAAAAAAATCGCCAAAGTCCGAGGATAGACCTGTGACGAAATATGTCCAGTACAATTTTGACGAAAAATAGGTCTTTTTTCGTGAAAACCAACGTTATAAGACGAAAATCAGAAATAATTCATAGAAATTTAAACTAAAATCCTATAGTCAACTGAACATAAATAAGGAACTTTTGAGAAAAAAGACGTGATATCAAACCATAAACTTCCCCTAGGAAAAAAAAGGTTGGGACAAGTACATTGATGGTCCCTCGTTTGCTGATAATTCCATCCATAAAAAAAACTTTAAAAATATTTTCTTTTTAAATTGTCAAAAAAATGATTTTATAAAAAAAATACAGAACAATTCGAAAAAATTTTCACAAATCTTGAAAAAACATTATCTGTAAAAAAAACTAATCTGTATCTATTTTTTAAAGTGTCAAAAGAATGAAATAACAAGTAAAAAATAAAAAACCGAAAAATCGCGCTTGAAATCATTTTGGAAACCGATGCCTCATTCTTCTTATTTGATTCGAACAGCCAAGTCAATTGAAAAAAATTCCATCTAATTTACGTGCACCATTAAAATTTATTATATCAATTCGAGGCCAAGTATTTTCTAATGAATTGAAAAAAGTTACCACTTGAGTTACTTGCAGCACTAAAATTTATGATATCAATCGAAGGACAAGTAATTTATGAGTAACTCCAAATTTCAACATTATGGAATTGTTCTAAGAAGCTTTTAAATCCAAAAAAAATCACATGCAAGCTAGTCATTTCTTACTCTATGGTGGCAAAGACTTATAAGAAAATCGATTCTTTTCAGACTTTCAGGAGTTTCTGATATTATTCACAATATTCGACGTCGATTGGATCGATACAAATTATGTTTAAATATGAGTTAAAAGTACTTGTCCGGCCCATCACTTTCCATTAAAATTATTCATTCAAATAAAAATCAGGTCTTCTCTAGAACTGATCGAGCACAAATATTCATGCAGAGCGAATTTAGAGAGATATCTTCAAGTAATATTCCCTTAATTGCACTAATTGAATAAGAATGGAAACGAATTGTCCTGTACTATACAAGGGATGTTATTGTGCATCGATAAATAAAAAACATTTTGCACATTAAATATGTTCAAGCTTCCAAAAATAACTCCCCAGTTGGTATTGGAATGACGGCAATTTGAACTTCTCACTTTTTCCAGCGAAAGAATTTCATTCGGTATAACTAACCTATACTATTATTAAGAACATTAAACTAATAATAAATCGCATGTCAATAAATTTTTAACCGGATTCTGCCGTACAATTTCGTTTTTTTATGATTGATTTTTATTTGAATGAATAGTGATGGGCCGGACAAGTACTTTTAACTCATATTTAAACATAATTTGTATCGATCCAATCGACGTCGAATATTGTGAATAATATCAGAAACTCCTGAAAGTCTGAAAAGAATCGATTTTCTTATAAGTCTTTGCCACCATAGAGTAAGAAATGACTAGCTTGCATGTGATTTTTTTTGGATTTAAAAGCTTCTTAGAACAATTCCATAATGTTGAAATTTGGAGTTACTCATAAATTACTTGTCCTTCGATTGATATCATAAATTTTAGTGCTGCACGTAACTCAAGTGGTAACTTTTTTCAATTCATTAGAAAATACTTGGCCTCGAATTGATATAATAAATTTTAATGGTGCACGTAAATTAGATGGAATTTTTTTCAATTGACTTGGCTGTTCGAATCAAATAAGAAGAATGAGGCATCGGTTTCCAAAATGATTTCAAGCGCGATTTTTCGGTTTTTTATTTTTTACTTGTTATTTCATTCTTTTGACACTTTAAAAAATAGATACAGATTAGTTTTTTTACAGATAATGTTTTTTCAAGATTTGTGAAAATTTTTTCGAATTGTTCTGTATTTTTTTTATAAAATCATTTTTTTGACAATTTTAAAATACATCCCCGATTAAGTCCGAGGACAACTTTTAACATGCTTGAAACAGCGATTTTTTTCTATTTTTGCAGTTTTTTGGAATTTACTCAAAGTTTCTGGTATGTATCAGCCAATCCAATATTAGATTTAGATTCTTCAGACTAAATTACGAAGAGGTTGATGGGTAAGATTCTAGGCACTGACCAGTTTTGTTTTGTGTGCCGGTGTTATTATTGTTGATAAGATAAAACTTCAACCGAGACATTCTATTGTACGCAGATGAGATAGTGACTGGAGTATTCCTGTATAATTTTCCAAATTTCTAGCCTCCAGCGCATCACAGAATTTTTAAAATTATCGTTGGTGATAAAAAGAAACTTCAACCATGAGATGCTATCATACTCGTAGGAGTTCCAGTTTATCCAACGGATTCTAAATGATGACTGGAACGTCATGCTGTCATATTCTAATTAGTTCTAGTTTATTTAATGGTTTGAATAGTGACTCGAGTGGTCCTGTATAACTTTTCAACGTCTTCTAGCCTTGAGCATTTCATGCATTTTAATAAACGATGATTATAAATAAAGGAAAACTCTAACCACGAGACGCTGTCATACTCTTACGAGTTCCAGTTTATCTAATGGTTATGAATAGTGACTGAAGTGTTCTTGTATTACTTTTTAAAGTATTCTAGCTTTTAGCATTTCGTGATATTTACTACATTATTGTTGTTGATAAAAAGAAACTTTAATCATCATGAGATGCTGTCATAATCGTGCGAGTTCCAGTTCACTCAATGGTTCAGAATGATGACTGGACTGTATCTGTACCAACGCTTTTTGGAGATATATCTTCACAAAGTTCTAGCCTCCAGCGCTTCATGGAATTATTAAAATTACTATTTTTGATAAAAATACTTGAACCAAGATGCTGCCATAGTCTGACCAGTTCCAGTTTATTCAATGGTTCTGAAGAATGAGTAGAGCGTTTCTGTATAACATTTCAGAGAGTGGTAGAGTTTAGTATTTCGTGAAATTTAACAAATGATTACTGTAGGTAAAAGGATACTCCAACTAAGAGATGCTGTCATATTCTAATGAGTTCCAGTTCATTCATTCGTTCTGAACAATAACTATAGCGTTTCTGGATAACATTTCGGAGAGTTGTACCGTTTAGTTCTTCGTGAAATTTAATAATGATTAATGTAAGTAAAAAAAAACTATAAAATGTTGTCGTAGTCTGACCAGTTTCAGTTTGTTCAATGGTTCGGAAGAATGACTGGAACGTTCCTGTATAACATTTCGGAGCGTTCTAGCGTTTAGCAATTCGTAAAATTTAATCATTTCAGTTTATTTTCCATTTAGGTAAAAGGATACTTCAACTATGAGGTACTGTCATATTCTAATGAGTTCCTGTTTATTTAATGGTTCTCAATGATGTCTAGAAAGGTTTTGTATAAATTTACTAATTGTAAAAGCCTTTAGCGTTTCATGAAACTCAGTAAGTTATCATTGTTGAAAAGAATTAACTTCAGCCACGAGATACTTTCCTACTCTGGCGAGTTCCAATCTACGGAATTGTGCCGAATGATGACTGGAGTGTTTCTCTACATCTTTCTGAAGATTTTTAGCCTCCAGCGCCTCATGGAATTATAAAAATATTTGTTGTAGATCAAAATAAACTTCAAATATAAGATGTTGTCGTAGTCTGACCAGTTCCAGTTCATTCGTAGATTCTAAATGATGACTAGAGTGTTCCTGTATAATTTTTCAAATAGTTCTAGCCTGCAGAAATTCGTGTAGTTTACTCATTTATTAATGTAGAGAAAAGGAAACTTCAACCATGTGATGGTGTCATACTCATTTCTAGTTTAGTCAATAATTCTGAATGTTGACTCGAGTGTTTCAATATATCTTCCCAAAGCTTCCAGTGCCTCATAGAATTATAAAAATTTTTGTTCCAGATAATAAAAAAGTATAAGATGGTGTTGTAGTCTGGCCAGCTCCAGATTTTTCGACGGTTCTGAACAATGACTGGAGCTTTTCTGTATAACATTTCGGAAACTTCTAACGTTTAGTATTTCGTGAAAGATTTATATAGCATTCATCGCTTTTGAAAAAACCTCCAGTCATTATTGTTTCCAAAATAGATCTCCAACTAACTAAGAGATGTCGTTTTACTCTGACAAGTTTTAGCTTACATCATGTACGTATGAATACTAAACTCTGCTCAAATAAACACCATCTTATTTTCAACTTTCAAGGGCTTCTACTATTTTTTCATTATACATTGAATATATATATATATGAGTAGATCCATTGGATTTCGCCCAATTTCTCGGGAGGGGTCTTTCGATTTTTCTCAAACTTAGGTACTTTGAAGTACCTTAAAAACTATCCCCAAATACCAAATTTCAAGTCTCTAAGTGCTCAAGGTCACGAGAACGAACCTTATAAATATAAAAAAATGACCATTTTTTGCCTTTTTTTAAGATGATGGTTCACAAAAACTTTACGTTCAAGTCAAGTAATACTGGTTCCATTTCCTTTAGTATACCATCTAGATTATAAAAAAACGTGGTCCAGTGAAAATTTCAATAAAATGACCATTTTCAAATTGATGCTACAGGCTTGTTTCTAGCTTAAATGACTTCTAATATGGCTCATTTTTTTCATTTTTTATACCTTTCAAGCGAGTCATGCCAAAAATTTGGATTGCGCGAAGAAGCCTAGAGAGATATCATTCCAAAGTTGGTCTTTTTCGAAATTTTACGAAAAATCGCGAACTTTGACCGTGCACCACAGATTTCCATCAACTCCGAAGTTCACAGAAATTTAGGTGAGAGTTGTTCTTGATATCTAGAAAGACACGCTTGGGGAATTTCTTGGCCCGAACTTCTATCACTCTTTACAGCCTGCCGAAGATCACACAACTCCAAGTGCTTTGACATTGAAAAATGTATGATGCAGTGTTTCTAATTTTTTTTTAAGGCTATTTTACGAAGTTTTCAGTACAGTTGTATAGAATCGAACATATATTTACCATGTAAACAGCAGTACATTTTTTGAAAAATGGAATCATAATCATGTTCGTAATCCGATGTACTTGGCAACTTTCGTATATATTTGAAAACGTTTTCTTTCTTGAATGAAAAGTCTTACAATCATTGATTTCCATGATTTTACAGGTGAATGCTCAAAAAACATAAATGTACTTGTCTCTAGCTTTTAACAGCATTCATGCTGGTGATGTCAGGTCTAAAACATGCTTCAAATAACAAACTTCAAGTAACATGACTTCCTTCACGCACACCCAAACTGCGATAAAAACCTATTACTCGTGAATTAATCTGACTTAATAATTATAATTAATTATACTACAAATAGAATTTTTTATACCTAAAAAAACATAAAGAATTCCAGACTATATATCATGTTGTGGAGCATTATTCAGGCATCACGTATCCATTATGCTCATTTTAAGGTTTATAATTCGTATTGGATTATTCGAAAATCATGAACGAAATTAAATTGTGCACCAAAATATTTCAGTATCGGCTGAGGGTGAACTATTTGGAAAATTTCTGCTATTTCAAGAACGTTAATAGCTTGTAAAACACCGAAAAAATAATCTGCCCACTGCGGGTGATGGCTTAAAATTTTTTATAAACTATCACGGTGTTTTTAGAACTTTTTCAGATTTGTAAAACATGACGTTTTTTATCGAAAAATTTTTTGTTCAGAAATGCCCTCATTTCTGAACAAAAAATTTTTCCGAACCTCCCTAGGTTCGGAACACTTTAAAACTACGATGAGGATGTTTTTAGGACTCAATGTGAGCATGTAAAAAAATTCAAAGAAATCCGAAAGGGTCCAGGGTCACGGATTTACACATTTGGACTAGAATACCTCATATATTTTAAGAATCTTTTTGGTTTTCCGTCCTGAGAAGTTCCATTTATGAGATTTGTTGTCAACACCGACTCCAGGAGTGCTATTTTCAACATACCATTATACAAAAAAATACCATGAAACTAATTAAAAACAAAATTTTTCCAGTACTTCTGAGTGTGTAAAAGATATGTACAAGGTTTTATTTAAACCCATCTAACCAAATTTTATTTATAAAATAAAATTTAAAAAAACCTAAAATTCCAACTTTCACACTGTTCATAGTCCTTCAAGTGGTCTTACACCCTCATCCTTGCACCGTTATTGTTACCATACAAAGAAATGAGAAGATATTAACGCACCTTTTAATATTTCATATAAGCTCAATTCAAACTACATTATACACGATTGAAAAATGATTAAGTTTCACGTAATGAAAAAAAAAGTATTAAACCAAGTCCAAAGATGAAATTCATAAAAAGTGAAAGCTGGTTCAACACAATTGAAAATAGTTCTTTTGAATGAGCTGAAAATATTTTTTTCTTTAAAAATTATATTTTTAAATACGAAAATTCATATGGAAAGGCTTTGTACAGCATGTGCTTCTATTTTTCAAAAAATGTGCTGCTGTTTGTATGGTAAATATATATTCGATTCGATACGACTGTACTGAAAACTTCTTAAAACAGCCTAAAAATAAAATTAGAAACACTGCATCATACATTTTTCAATATCAAAGCACTCGGAGTTGTGTGATCAACGGCAAGCTGTAAAAAGTGATGGAAGTTCCGGCCAAGAAATTCCTCGAAATGGGTCTTTCTAGATATGAAGAACTACTCTTACCTAAATTTCTGTGAACTTCGGAGTTGATAGAAATCCGTGGTGCACGGTCAAAGTTCGCGATTTTTCGTAAAATTTCGAAAAAGACCAACTTTGGAATGATATCTCTCTAGGCTTCTTCACGCAATCGAAATTTTCGGCATGACTCGCTTGAAAGGTATAAAAAATGGAAAAAATGAGCCATATTAGAAGTCAATTAAGCTAGAAACAAGCCTGTAGCATCAATTTGAAAATGGTCATTTTATTGAAATTTTCAATTCATTTAAGGTGGTTCCTCCACGAGACAGTTAAATTAGGAAATTTTTTAAATTTGGCATACGTATTGTTTAACATATGAACAACACCTCTCTAAAATTTTAACAAGCTTCACCATCCCGAACCCGAGATATATGTAATTGAAGTTGACTCAATTAACACGTAACATATGGACCATGCATAGGCAAACAGTACATTATTAATTCTACCGCTAGTACTAAAATTAGGAAGTTTATAAAAAACGAGGAGGAGCTAGAGCAGGATATCACAGATATTGTGAAAAAAAATCAAGGTGATTGATCATCTAGTTTGACAGATATAGTCTCGAGAAGTACGAAGGTTTAGGCTGCATACGATATATTTTGCAAGCGAACAAGCGAATGTCGTCTGTATAGGAAACCTTTTCTGTATGTTGAAGCGTAGCCCGGATGGTTCCGTCAAAAAATTTACTCGCGATGTCAGATCAAAAATACTTTTAGAATAAATTTTACGAAAGCAAATGATATTTTTACTATATCTGCTGGCACCGAGTACGTATATAGGCTCTTTACAAAGTTATTGATTACGATCCGAACAAATTATCAACCCTTTTAATATGCAAACGGTACATAACTTTTGGTTGGGGCTGTCGCAGGGGATCGACCTTAACGTGATCACAATGAAAGGCCTCTTGATCTGGACGCCTGGACCACGTTTTTCTATAATCTAGATGGTATACTAAAGGAAATGGAACCAGTATTACTTGACTTGAACGTAAAGTTTTTGTGAAGCATCATCTTAAAAAGAGGCAAAAAATGGTCATTTTTTTATATTTATAAGGCTCGTTCTCGTGATCTTGAGCACTTAGAGACTTGAAATTTGGGGATAGTTTTTAAGGTGCTTTAAAGTACCTAAGTTTGAGAAAAATCGAAAGACCCCTCCCGAGAAATTGGGCGAAATCCAATGGATCTACTCATATATGTATTCAATGTATAATGAAAAAATAGTAGAAGCCCTTGAAAGTTGAAAATAAGATACATAATTGTAAAAAAGACCACTTTTTGTAATTCTCTGGAATGTTAACGTGATACTGCAGTGAAGATGCGCATTGGTGGTGATAACTTCCAATGTTTATTACGATCTAACTCGAAGAATATACAACTGTACCTTAGGGTGTGCGGAAAAAAAACGATATTTTTTTTTTACTTTGCATCCAGCCGGAAAAGGTGATTTAAGGTGAAAAAAAAGAATCTCAGAAGGAGAGCTCACCAAAAATTTTTTTCGAATGGCGCTTCGCGTTTGAAGATTTTCCATAAGAATAACCCAGGAAATTATTGAGACCTCCGATCATTGCATCATAACTCTTCAGGAAAAAATCGTACAAAAACGATAATGATATATTTTTATAGAAAATCGATTCCCCCACAAAAAATGTCCTTATGAACATTCAGCTTGGAGCAACCATTCTCGTGCTATCACCCTTCGAAGTTGGATCGATAGAAAAGAAATTTTCATAAAACTGTCGAAATCAAATTTTTCGTTTCACAAACAAACTTCTAGGAATTTTTCGTAGAAAATTACTTGCTCTTTTAGAAAATCGTTATTATTATTCGAACAATGCACTTTTCGACAATGCTGTGCCAGTGAGTGTGAAGGCTAAAATGTTGCAATCTCGAGCAAAATCTAAAATTCCTTCAGAGCGAGTAATCATTGAAAAAAGCGATTCCAAAACGTTGCTTTCAAAGGATATAAGTTATTGCATCACACAAGAATCCTTATTCCTTTTCAACCAAATTAATTTACCCCATGACTTTCTGAGGGTAAATATGGACTTATGGCCTGAAAATGCCAGTTATTTAAGGTAACTACTGTAATCCAGTGGAGTCAAATCACAGTCCGTGAAAAAAAAATTCTATAAATCCGTAAAAAATGTAAATGTAGTATTTACGAGCTCCAGAGACTTTATTGTTTTCAAAAAAATATCTTAATGTTGGTTTATTAGTCAAATCTTAGAGGAATAATTAATAAAAAATTCTCATTTTTGCTATTGCCAACTGTTGAAATCGCCGAAAATAAAGCTTCACGAATGAATATAAAGTTGCTTGCGCGATTTGGCAACGTTGGAATATTCACTAGTTGGTAATGTCGTTTAACACTTCACGAATAGCGTTGTCACCGAACGCTCAGTATTCAAAAAATGGCGACGCCTGAACCGCGTGTGCGTGATAAACAAGGCCAATTCTCGACAAAAAGAAAAGAAAAGTGGAAAGAAAATTTAGTTGCTGCCTGCAAACGGAGAAAAGTGCAAGAGGAGTTTCCATATGAAGTGCCTGAGGGACGTCGTATCATTGACATTGGTGTTTTGGGTTGTGAAATGTGGTGTCGTGAGTGCAACGTACCACTGTCGTTTCGGTACATAGCTGATGAAGCAAAAATCGGTCTCGCGAGTGTTTTTAAAATACGATGTCATGTATGTTTGATTCTTCGAGACGTGCATACATCAAAATGGATTTTTCGAAGCGATACCGGTGCCAGACAATACGTTGTAAACGTAAAAGCTGCTATTGGTAAGTTTATAACCTAAAATTCATATTTGATTCAAACCGACTACAGAATGCACACAAAAAAACCTTTTTTAAAATTCATTATGTTTTGAAAAATCTATTCTTAGGTATACTGGATGGTGGAATTGGTGCAACTCACTTGAATACCATTCTTTCCGAATTGAATGTACCACCCATTGATGACGGTACAATCAAACGTCATGAGCGATACGTGGGGAAAGCGATTGAGAAGACTGCAAAAGAAAGCTGCAGAAATGCCTTACGACAGGAAAAAAAATTATCCCAAACAGAATGGTAGGATAACAGTGTTTGTTTTGTACAAAATACAATTTTATGGCCCCTTAAATACTTAACATTAATGAAATATTTAAAATTTATGCATAAAGTATCAAGCTGTTAATTATCCTTTTCATGTCGTAATTTATGTCATTGATAGAATTTGATGATTTTTTTTATGAATACGCTAATCAACACCTTTTTCTATTGTTATAAATAACTGAGTTTCTGTGTTTTTAGATTGCCGCTCTGCGACTTCTGGATAGATGAACGATACATCGAGAAACTACAAGTAATATTCAGAAAGAAAGAGTGCTCTATTTTTGTTTCAGTTTTTATTTTCCACGCTGGGCTGTATTTTGATGTAACTATATTTTGGAGTGGACCCGATTTTACTTGCTCGTTCGGAATGGTTATTTTGACGACTATTTTTTCAGCATATAAAGACGGCGGTTGTGGCAACATATTCTTATCTCTGTTACTTAAGCACGGGTTACAAATCGCAAATTATTTTATTAACAGTATTAACACTGATTATTGTGGTGACATTTGGTACTATTGGAATTTATATGTGCTTGATATTTGCTTTTGAAAATAATATGCGAGGCGTGTGAACTGCGCATGTGGCTTGATTTACTATTTTCAACACTGTCTCGCTTTTTAAAATAATTTTCTGCACATTCCCTCTACACGAATTTTTTCCCACAGTTTCGACAATGCGGAAGAGCATAATGAAAGGCAACATGATCTGAAAGAAGTTCCACGTTCTCCAACGAAGATAAAAGTTTCGTTTGATGTCGGTTGGCAAAAAAAAGGGTCCGGTCGCTCTTACAATAGCTCCACAGGTGTTTTTTGACGTGACATTTCAATCTCGTTATCAGAATTCCAGAATGAAGATTAGATTCTATATTGCTATTTTGGTCGTTACAGGACACGGAATTGCAATTGGGTCTTTGAGCGGCAAGGTTGTGGGATACGCTACACGAAATAAACGCTGCGTTCTTTGTCAAAAAGGGCATAATCGGACTGATCACGATTGTAGAGTGAATCACTCAGGCAGTTCTAAATCGATGGAGCCAAAAATAGTAGTTGAAATTATTACTAAAAATCCGATGTTGAAAGAAGAGCGTGTTCAAATTAGCACAATTATTGGGGACGATGATTCGTCTACTATTGCCAATGTACGACGTGAAGCGGAACATCGCATCGAAAAAGAATCGGATATAAATCATGCGACGTGCACTCTCTCTAAAGATATGTGGAGTATACGAATTCCCAGTCAAGTCATCGCTTATATGAAATATTGTTTCGGTTGCGTATTAAAAAAAAATAAGAACAACGTTGAAAATGTGAGAGCGGGTCTTCTTACAATTATTCCGCATGCTTTTGATGATCACGACAACTGTAGCAGAACATGGTGCAAGTACAAAGATGATCCGGCTAAGTTCAAACACAAGTTGTTACCGGGAGGAAAAGGTCTTACAGATCCGCAAATGAAGGCCACGCTAATAACGATCTTCAACAAATTCGTCGCCAATGCCGAAAAACTCGCACCATGTGGCTCCACCCAAGCTAACGAAGCTTTTCATACAATTGTCGCGAGTAAAGCTCCAAAATCTCGACATTACGGAGGATCTGAATCGAATGATTTTCGTGTTGCTGCTGCCGTTTGCCAGAAAAATTATGGAACTGGTTACGTCGTTAATATCCACAAGCAACTTGACATCTCTCCAGGGAAGAATACTGAAGAATTTCGAAAAAAAAAGACGAGAAGCGGAAAGCCATGAATGAATTTTCGAAGACAATCCCAGCTAAAAGGAGACGACGACAATTATTCCAGGCTCGACAGAGAACAAATAACAGCGCTGAAAATAAAGAAGGCATTACTTATTCATCTGGATGCGGGCTGAGCGCAATCGTTGACGTTGACGATTGTGTACCTCTACGAGACGAAGTAATCCCCAATGGAAGCACCTTTATATATTTTGACCTTGAAACAACGGGCCTCAACAAGTCCTCTGAAATAATTCAAATATCAGCAAAACGTGGTTCCGATGAATTTAATGAATATATTCTCCCAAGTAACGACATTTCTCGAGCGGCATCTATCATCACTGGTATGAATTTTTCGTTAATGATTTTTGTCGGCATTGGTATTGAATTTTACTTATTTTTAAACAAAATTTTGATTATTTTAGGGTTGACTGTTGAAGGTGGTGAATTGCATTTACACGGACAGCAATTAGCGACCGTACCACGAAGAATTGCAATGCAGCGATTTCTAAACTTTTTGATGCCAGGTCCAGTAATACTCGTAGCTCATAATGGCCATAGATTCGACACACCCAAGCTACTTGGAGAAGTACAGAATCTTGGATTTTTGTCAGAGCTTCAAAAAATCGTTTACGGTTTTTGTGATAGCCTGCCGGCGTTAAGAAAAAAGCTTCCGGAAAGGGTTAAATTGAAGCAGTCCTTCCGATTATCAACTTTGGCCGAAGATTTAATAGGAGAACCTGCTTCTACTGGATCCCATAATGGAGCTGTCGACGTAAGAATGTTGGAGGAAATAGTTCGAGTTTCAGGCATTACTAACGAAGAACTGCGAGCCGAAACAAAAACAATTAACACCATTTTTTTTGCTGAGGCGCAAACTGCAAAAATAAAATTAAATAAAAGTAGTTTTGAGTGCATTACTGAAGGAATTTCTATGGGAATGAAAACAAAAATGGCTAAAGCTGGGCTGTCAATCGAGCACTTGAAAAAATCTTTTTCCGAAGGTGGTGAAGAAGCTATAAAAGTCCTCTTGGCATCAGATGTTTCTGGCTGCCCTCGTGTAACAAAAAATAAAAAAGTTATTGAAAATATTGCAACACAAATAAAAAAATTATTTGATAAACCGTAATCAAAGTTCTTCATTAATTTCCTTTTTCCTATTACACTTCGGATGGGGCTCAAAAGTTAGAAGGCCTAGAATAGCGAACAGGCGTTCTGTATATCTATATATGCATATATAGATATACAGAATGCCTGTTCGCTATTTTAGGCGTTCGAACTTTTGAGCCCCACCCGTATTCATGTAGTATCATGTATATAATTGGGTACTTCACCTACTGCAATGGAAAATATTCATAAAAATTATTCAAAATGACCGCCCGAAATGAGGTTATGAGTCGTCTCTCCTATGAAAGCGCTGTTGCCAAATTTCAATGGTCGACTAGTCGGAACGAACCTTTTACTGGCACTCTACGTACTTTATACTCGAATATCTCATTTACCCGATGGTGAACATACGTTTTTTTTTCACACCGTGTTTCTCATATAACAACTAATATAATAAAAATATTTCTGACATGAAATCTTTTCTGTAAAGTGCTTGAAAAGTCCTCTTATTTACAAATATTTTGGTTTCCCTATGTGTTTCCGTGCAAAACGAAAGAATTTCGAATAATCATATCTCCGTTATAAAATGGTCAATATTCTTCAAATTAATTGAGAACACGCATAATATCATGTAAAATGACATAGTTCGGTTTCAAAAACAAATCTTTGGTTTCGCTCATACAGTATGTACCTTAAGCTGCTTAGATTTTTTTTTTTTAATTTGAAAATTGTCAATGACATGGCTAATGGCATCGCTTTGATAAAAGCCTACAACGGTTCATTGACCAAAAATGAAGAGCAGTTACAATATTTATTGAAAATAATGCAAGCTTATCGTCAAAAATACTCCAATTGCAATAAGGGCACACTTAAAAATAGCAATGGGTATTATTTAATCTCACCTCGTGTAAGCAAAAGGGTTAATTACCCTCATTTGTAATTTTTTGTTTGATACCGGGTGAAAAAAAATCGTGGCAAAAAGTAAAAACTTTTGAAACCTGATTATTGATAAATGTCGTTTCTTTTATTATTTCTTTTCATACCCAATTGTAATGAAAACGAGATGGAAAGTTTATTTTTAAGAGTTTTTTAGTGGTAATCATTGTTATCCTATGGAAACCAAGCACGAAACATGTTTACAATAATTTCATGAAAATCATAAATAATCAGTAAATTTATTCAAATTATAAAATTCGAATAATAATAACGATTTTCTAAAAGAGCAAGTAATTTTCTACGAAAAAGTTCCTAGAAGTTTGTTTGTGAAACGAAAAATTTGATTTCGACAGTTTTATGAAATTTTTTTTTCTATCGATCCAACTTCGAAGGGTGATAGGGGAGAATGGTTGCTCCAATCTGAATGTTCATACGGACTTTTTTTGTAGGGGAATCGATTTTCTATAAAAACATATCATTGTCGTTTTTGTGCGATTTTTTCCTGAAGAGTTATGATACAATGATCCGAGGTCTCAATCATTTCCTGGGTTATTCTTATGGAAAATCTTCAAACGCAAAGCGCCATTCGAAAAAATTTTTTGGTGAGCTCTCCTTCTGGGATTCTTTTTTTTCACCTTGAATCACCTTTTTCGGCTGGATGCAAAGTAAAAAATAAATATCTTTTTTTTTCCGCACACCCTAATGGATATACATACTATTCTTTATAATTCAATCTAATTTTCTACATTTTTCTGAACGTGGCGTCAAAGGTAAATTTATTTTCGAGTTTGAACACATTCCAATAATATATATAAGTGGTTGTGCTACCATACAACAATATAATTGAGAATAAAAATGTTTTTATAATGATATAAGGTATTACGACGAAAGAGATGATTTACTCCCTTCAAAGCGAGCTTTTCCGAAAAACCCCGAAACACGTATCGACTAATTTTTCGACCTCTACAAAATGCAGTTGGTACCGTTCGAATCGGAAGAATAGTTTTTATGGTACGAAATAAAATTTTCGAATTAGGGGTTGTTCATCCCTTAAAAACCCTTTCCCCTAGAAAGCTTTGGGTGCGTTTCCGATGATTTATCAATATAAATATTTTAGCGTAGGTTTCATACGAATACATAAAGCGCTTATATGCAAAACTGAGAAACCACCCCGTGAGGTACCCATCTTCGGGGGTTTTTTTCACCCCTTTAAACCGTTTATGGGCCGATAAAAAAAATACCTGTCTCTTAGTTTCCAATGTACTACAACATATATAAATTAGATCAAAATCGGAGGGGTCGACCTCCTTATGTTTCCTTGTGAGATATATATAATTAAAAAAAAAAATAAAGATATTTAAAAAATACCGCAGCTTACAGAAATGTTTAGAATGAAAATTGAAATAAATCAGGTGGGTTCCTTGGAGAGAGCTCTTTTTGAGGAAAAGAAATGGCTCCAATAAAAAATGCGTGTTTGAAAAGTGTTTGATTTGGCGTCGAACGCCTCAAATACACTGCACGTCTTCAGTTTCCCTGCCAAACATTTACTTTTTAATACTTGTAGTCTAAGAGCTCACCACCGGAATGGCCAGATAATTTTATTATTGTTAAAATTCAGACATTAACTTACCAGAAGTATCCTTATAAGAAAACTGTTAACCTTGCAAGGTGTTACTGATGAATTCAGGTATTATGGGAGGGGAGAAAAAACATTTAAAAGTATCATAATTAAGCTATGTTGCAAAGTGTTGAGCTATGTTAATAATGTACCCAAAAAATTTTTTCTGTCCTCCGGGCCGAAGTTGCCGCATTCGACCTGCGTCGGACAGAAAAATCGTATACACTCCACGGGAGTGAAATTAGACCACCTCAAACCGCGTGCTTATCATCCTCGCCTTCGGCTCTGGCGACAATTCTGCCCGCGGTTTGAAGTAGTCTATTTTCTCTCCCTAGGTGTGTAATATACTATTTGTATCAATCGGTTGGTAAAAACACGTTAAAAATACTCCTAACACTTATATATCTATACATTTTTCCACCGATCTTCATTATGCTTTGGATCCTGTTCACATGCCCAAAAAAGCAAGGAAAATGTGGTTGCGTGAAATAAAAACTGATGATGATACTTTTTCTTCTATTTCCTCACCCCATAACACCTGAATCCACCAAGTGTGACCTGCCAAGTCGGCAGTTTTCGCATAAGAGTTCTTCAGGTAAGTTAATGTCTGAGTTTTAACGATGATAAAATTACCTGATCATTTCAGTCATCAGCTTTTCGACTATTGGCGTAAGAGCATAGATCAGTAGGTATATCGCAGCCGTGAGTGCATGAGAAAGAGAGGCTAATTTTGAAAATGCAATTTTTGCACACCATTTGCTCGATCGAAATAATAAAAATTATAACCCATTTTTGCCGTCGCCCCATTTTGTCGTCTCCCACGATAAATCACTACCCCGTAACAACTCTACCAAAATGAATATAATTCATTTTATAAATTAAAAAACCACGTACCATCTCTACCAGAAAACATTTTCACCACATAAAATGTTTATCCGTGTACATCACAATCTCCACTTTTGTTGGTAAGGTAGGGTTTTCCAGGTCAACACCTTTCATAAAAAGATAACTATATTAACCGTGAAAATTGAGCTATTAAAATCGTTACCAAAAATAAAAGTCCATTCGGCCACAACTCTACCACAAAACTTCATAATATGATTACATTTCTGCCATTAAAAAATCTCTAACCACATAACAGCTATATAAAATTAGCCCCTCGATTTTGACTTCTGCCATTTTTTTAAATTCAGTATGAATGTTTGTCGTTAGTTTGTAAATGTTTGATTAATTTAAACGATTGATAATATTTTTTGACAAACAAACGAAACAAAAATAGCGTTAAATTAGCCACCACTGTTCCAAAATTGATTTTTTCAAACGCCAATCGAATCGGAATCGTTTGTTTGAAACAAATAATATTTTTTGAACATTTGTTTGATTATTGTTTATCCGAGAAATGAATAAATCAAATGTTTTCAAAATCCCGTTGTGACGCTTAGCGACGAACATAACCTATATATAATTCATGTTGTGAGTGTGACAAGTGACAAGACCAGACAAAACAGAATTCAAAGAAATTTTAAGAGGACATATAGTCACGAAGAAACCGAATCCGAAACGTTTCGTCTCATTATGAAAAAAATATGCGGAAGCATCACTTCCAAGTTCGAACCCCAAAACAAATTACTGTGGTTTACGCTTCTTATATCCAGAGCAATGGCGACATTTTCATTCAAGTATTCCTAATTATTTTATTACTTTTATGCATGGAAGTACATTTTTGGGTCTGTGGAGCCCAGAACGACGTTGTAAGCATAGGAGATGAGGAAAGAGAAACACAGAAATCGAAGAAATCGAAGTTTGACAGCGTTCCATCGAACCATCAAGTCGCTTACAACCAAGAAAATTTCCTGGGGAGCACACATCGAAATAAATCAATCACGATCTCGTAATTATGGCAAAAGTTCACAAAGTGTCTTATCTTCCTCAACAGTCTTGTATTGAGACCATCCCGGATGTGTTTACGACTGGGAACTTTGAACTTATCTTCGGGACAAGTACATTGACAGCCCTGTCGTCTGCTGGCCTGAGGCTCTCGTCGAGACTATCAAGAGACTCGGTAGAGTCTCGGGACAAGTACATTGGCAGCCCTGACGTCTGCTGGCCTGAGGCTCTCGCCAACGAATTCAGACGTACATAGAAGTCCAGTTCTTACGGGCGGCTTGAAGACAAACTTTCTGCCACTCAATCCGTCGCTTGGCGGCGTGAAGTTCGCACTGCGACGTCACCGGTCATTGCGGTGTTTCCGCTCGAGTCATATGGGATCGGGTCATCGAGCGAGAGTTCGAGCCCTCATTGTTTAGATGTTTTTTTGTTTTTTATCGGATCAAACCAAAAATGTTTGACATAATACTTTGAAGCCTAAAAGAGACTTCAATATGTTCGTATTAATTCTATTCAGATTATTTCAATTTAAACAGTAAGCGTTGATTCACAATTTAAATGTAGATTTTGTGGTTCAGAGTTTACGGTTTAATGGTAGTGTCGTGGTTATGATCAGTGCACCGTAGCTAGAAATCTCGGGTTCGATTCTTGTACTGAACAAATTTTTTTTCTTCATTTCTTCAACAGCTTATATTCATTGCGAATTGAAAGAATTTAAGGAGGGTGGTTACACTCGTCAAATGATAAGAAATTGATCAAATTTGGTGATAATGTTCTTCAACATCAAGTGCGAAGACACAATTTTTTTCAAAATTTTCTTCTGCTGAGTTATCGAGTAGTTACGCATTAAAACAGATATGCCCGGAATGTATACCTATACCCCGATAGCCAAACGTGGCGTTGAAAAGAGCCGAACGCCAAGATGGCGCTAGAGTAGCGTCATATTTTGCAATTCTGTGGCGTTAGAAACGCGATGGTTGCCGGACCATATGTCTGCGTTCTTTGCGTTACAACGTGGCGTTAGCGCGTGGCGCATTAATTGCACAAAGATGGCGTTACTCAGAGCGGTCGTTCGAACAGCATTCTAGCGTTAGGTTGTGGCGCAAATCTGGCGTTAGTTTTGACCAGCATTCTAGCATTAGTTTGTGGCGTAAATCTGACGTTACTTTTGACCAGCATTCTAGCGTCAGGTCGTGGCGCAAATCTGGCGTTGTATTTTAACAACATTCTAGCGTGAGATTTCATAAATATCTCGGATTCATTTTTAACAAAAATTTAACTACTTAAACCTGATAAATTACGAGAATGTGAGGTGAGAAGGAGATAACAATACGCGTTAAATATTGATCTCGGATTCGTTTTTAACAAAAATTTAACTACTCAAACCTGATAAATTACGAAATGTGAGGAGAGAGGGAGATAACAATACGCATTAAATATTGATCTTGGATTCGTTTATAACAAAAATTTAACTACTGAAATGTGATAAATTACGAGAGTGTGAGGTGAGAAAAGAAGATAACAATAAGCGTTAAATATTGATCTCGGATTCGTTCTTAATAAAAATTTAACTACTGAAACGTGATAAATTACAAGAGTGTGAGGTGAGAAGAAGATACCAATACGCGTTAAAGATTGATATAGAAATCTGCGTGTCAAAGTATTAATAAAAAAATTTGCAAATGCATTATTTGCAAATTCATTAGTAGTTTATTTAAAACGACGCCGGCTGAAATTCATAAAATTGAGGAGTGGGGAATTTTTGCTTCATTCTAAAAATGCGAGGCATCCGAAGAACTGAAAAACAGTACCGGCAATGCCTTTCGAGAGTAACCGAAAAATGTTACAAAGGTGTTTGAACATTTCGCAACAAAGTTCAGCACTCTCTCGTGCGTCAAAAACTCGTAAGAATTTTTGACAGGGTACGTGGTGGTCGGCCAGAAGCCAGACAACTCAAGCGAATCAGCGTCGACAATATATAACCTGTAGGGGTACGATGCGCGTACGAGAAACGCCTCTACTCTGCGCGGTGCTGCGGCCGAAAAACGAAGCTCGACGTCCGTGCTCGCTCCACCGCCTCCATCGCAAGTGAAGCATCATTGCGCTAGATTTGCGCACTCACGTGGCGTTCGCCTATAACGTCACGTTGGTGCAATTTTGCCGCAATTTCATTTTTTTCGACCGTCATGGATGAAGCATATCGACTTTTTCGTGATTTCACCGTGACGTGCAAACCAGGCTAAATGATGATTTTATATTTAAAAAATCCAGAAACCCGTGAGCTCGTTTATAATGCTCTTCTTTCCTTTCCAATCTTTTTCATTATCATCTTTTCCAAAACGATAACATATTTTCAAAATAATATTTTTTATGGTTAAGGTTCATTCGTTTCGGCATGTCTCCCTCAATGATACTTTGCAGAATTGTGTCAACAAACGTAACTGACACGTGAGAATTAAAAAAAAAAATGCACGTTTCTCACCAAGGATCGAACATGGATCATCGTACGTCACGAAGCTCACACGCTACGACCTGCGTTATCTGAGCAATTGGGTGAGTGCAAACACTTTCGAATATATGACTTTTAATTTTAATTGCATTATTCGTGATTATCTTACCAGTAAGAACGAGAACAACGAATCTGTTTCGTTTTCGAAGTTGACAAAATTATTATTCAAATTATTTCAAATATTTCGTTATATATCGATGCCAATAATTTTAATAATTACTCTTTGAGGGTTCTATATATTTACCTTTCGAACTTTCCATTCGATAAGTCAATATTATTTTTTGGCCTCTTTAAAAAATATGACATTTCCACGTTTTTTCATAAAAATTTCACGCAAAATTCTTATGAAATATACACTTGCATTGTAAAAAAAAAAAATCATCTCGAAACTTGTGGACAAGATATAACTCCTCGTAAATTTTTTTATAGAAATTTTTATGGTGCATAATCCCCCAAAACATAGGGTAATGGGAAACGTTGTTGTGCCATTATCAGATTCATTTTCAATTGGTTTTTTATCGTCTTGTCAGTTGATATTGTACAAATCCTGTCAGATTTTTACAATGTTTGCAAAGAATGAAGTCTTCACGGGCATTTTCATCGAAAAGTCGTACATATGGGAAATTTTTTACCAATATTGATATTTTGTCAGAAATTTCCTTTTATTATAAAACGAAGTCCCAGCATCGAGGAAAAATTGAAAAATTTCTCTTCGAGGGTAACGTAAAATCCCAAACTTTACAATTTTATGAATTTCTCACGATTGTTTTTTAATATCTCGAAAACCATTTTAGTAACAAAATTGGAATTGAGTCTATAAATTGTGTAAAAAATATAATACTGAATTTTCATTTTTATGATTTCGCGAATTCAAAAATTCTGCAAATTCATTATTGTTTGAAAATTTCTTGCACAATATTTTTTTTCCATAGCCCCAAATACCCCCTTCGAAATAGACCCAATCCCATTTTTGTCACTAGAATAGTTTTCTTGGTATTCAGAAAACAACCTTGAAAAATTCGTAAAATTGTAAACATTGAAATTTCGCATAACCTTCGAAAAACCAATTTTCAATTTTTTCTTTTTGGCAGGACTTTCTTTTATAAAGGAAGGAAACGTCCGACAAAAAATCAGCCAATTCGGAAGAGATCGATTCCAATCATTAATATATAGATTTGACACGGAAATGCCAGTTCACCACGTAGTATTAATTCTAAATTACCGAATAGTCGACGATTAATTTAAAGGTGTTCACTAATTTTATTCCAGTCAACGGCCACATTTTTTTCTATTTGCTTTCGGTTTTGTATGGATATTAAATAAAATGTTATAGCAAACAATGCCAGACCGCAACAATGATACCCATTTTCGACAACCTCATGATGAAAATAATTGGTCGTTATGCCATTGTATAAACGGAATATGCCAGCAACGCAGAGCATTGTCGAATTTCCCAACATTCTCGATAACGATATTTAATTTCGAACATACTTCTTCCTCTTTTCAAGACAGTTCGAAAGTATTATTTGAAAGTATGGGGCATTCCATATCAAATTTATCTATGACATGAATTTGCATCTGCAATTTCGTTGCAATTAGGATATGTTTCAGTACTCATCAAGAAACACTTCTGTGATTTTTGTTCTTTTTTTATTTTTCTGGTCGATAGTTGCTGAGATTGTTTTTTTCAAATTCGACGATTTTTATTCCAATCATCCATAAAATTTCAAAAAATTGATCCATTTGGACGGTCTTTTCATCTTTATTGTTGCAATATGTTATTTGAAAAAAATCTTTCCTCATGACGTCGTCGTTTTTTTAATTCAATTTTGTGTTGAAACTCTATTTTCAAGCATGTGTGGCTTCTTCCATTTTTTTTTTATCTCAACAAAATATTTACTCAATTCCGAATTTTTTAGGCTTATTCTCATCGCGGGCCAATTACTTTTACTATTTTTTCCGTATTTTTCAAATATTCGAAAATTCTTTATTTTGTTAATGGAAACACATATGTTCATCAATTTTTTTTGTCGTTCAAATAGTAGATGTATTTATTCTTCATCGAAAATTAATAATCGCTTTACTATAATGGATTTTTCTCCGTTCAGAAAGACTCAATTGAATTTCCGAGTCCTACTCAGTGGCTTTACCCGTATATGTCAGGATTGTAGTTTGTTTGTTTTTCTTAATATATATTTCTCAAATATTTTCTTCGATAATGAAGTATGAAACAAAATACTCTGCAGTCTTTATATTTATGAGCAAGAACAGTAAAGGGAATTAAAAAAATTGCATTGTGTAATTCACCACAGAGATGAATTCATCAAAGTGAAGCAATTTTTAGCCACCGATGACGAGCAATTATATATACTATTTCAACGACAAAGAAGGAGTTAATAAATATTAGTATTTTGAATAAAAATTTTTTCATGGAAATTTATTTATTTTCCAATAACCTCGTGTGGTACCTTCATAATACTTTCCACAGTATTTCCAAGAAAATGAAGATTTTTTGAATATTTCATAAATGCGCATAAAATAATAGAAATAGTCGGCCCACCATATATGATACTAGGTCTAAAAATTCTCGAAATAAATCGAGTTTTCGGAGTAAAAAAAAATTTTGAAGTACCCGCAGGTGCTTAAGAACGGGGTTTCAACCCAAAATTGGATAAAAAACGAAGATGATTCCAGAAAATACTTGTTTCAATTTTTTTTTTGAAAACTACATCTTATAACGAAGAATTAAAACATTAAAACAGCCAAATCAATCAATTTTTCATAATGTTAAGGACAATTAAATAAAAAATAAAACTTGAAAAAATCGATAACTCAGAAAATACCGACCAAAAAATTGCAAAAAAAACATGAGTGTTTTGTAATGGGTACTACAACATGTGCTCATTGCAACGAAGTCACAAATGCAAATATATTGCACAGGGAAATCTTATAATAAGGAGTGCCTCATATCATTGTACACATCAGCAAAGTGTACACCTTATTGTAACAGAGAGTACAATACCCTACATAACGAGATTAATTTTCAGAAATCTCCCTACTCCTAATCGCGTTGGTTGGCATTACTTTTGCGATATGAGCAAGCGGGCTCGCGAAAATTCCGAACCGCAAATAGTGACACTTCAAGTCTCTCTGTCGTGCCATCTTACGCTAATCCACAATTAGTCCCTGTCTCTTTCTGTGTGTGTGTTTGTGTGTGTTACAAGTACCGGACAGTGTGAATTCTTGGACATACATTGAATTTTTCATTCATCAAAAATGAGGTAAGTACAACGTTCTTCTCACGTAATAGAAAACGACAGGCATAGCTGTCAATGTACGTGTTCAAAGACTCTATCGATTCTCTTGATCGCAAGAGTTTCACACTGTTATTTACACTCGAAATCAATTCGTTGGAAATATCTCGAATTTTATATACCACTACACTGAGAAAAAAAAGTAATTGATCCAAAAAAATATAGCATACAATTCAATAAAATCAGTAATTCAATAGCGCCACCAAAATGTAAGATCGTTACAATCATAATGAATATAAAGCCAAATGTAGTTCATTAATTTTCATATTTTTTTCATTAAATAGCAGATGTTCTTGTCCGAGTACTTGATATTATTAATCGAACAAAATAATTGCTCATAAGGACAGAATCTGTATTCGGTACGATAACGCTGAGCACTGAAACAAACGTATATTAGATTGAATCAAATAAATATCTATTTCAAATGAATAAATATGAAGTTCACACTATATTTGTATATACTTCGATCAATTATCAAATCGCATAAATAGAATAAGTGAGATAATTTAAAAAAAAAATTGATTGTATAACAATCAAAATGTGATTGGATTGAAAAATATGATGTAATTCATTGATATATCTATGTGGTTACATCAACCAAACGGGCTTTATTATATCAACTATTACGTGTTCAAGTTTAACTATAAATTTGATCAATTTCAACACGCATTTTCATTTATGGCATTCGGTGAGTTTGAATTACTAATTTTTTTTTTCAGTGTATAAGTTCTAAAAAAAAAAATTGATTGTAACAATCGATTTGTGATTGGGTTGAAAAAATATTAAGTAATCTATATAAATCGAATTATGTAGTTACATTAACCAAATCGGTTTCATTAGATCAACTATTGCGTGTTCAAAGTGCACGACAAAATTATCCATTTTCGTGGTTTAATGATATTAATGTTTATCTAGAGACGCGGCAGCGTCTTTATGTAGTATAACAGTAACAACTATACAATTTAACATTTTCAATTGATAACACATTCAATTTTTGTGATGAATAATGCTATCAAAAAATTGATGACTTTGTTTATCAAATGAATTAATTCAATGAAAACATTTATTAGATCCGAAAAACAATATATTTCAAGCCCGATTAGAGCTATTTACTTGGCTGAATCATGCATGTGTTGTTATTCCAACAACATATTTTTTTATCACGTGTTCGAATTTAAAATCACATACTTTTTGAAACAACTCAATATTTTATTAATTCATCTACATATGTTATTCAATAGACAAAATGTCTGGTTGAATCAATGAAAATTTTTAATATCATCGTGCTATCGACAGTAATTACATTTGCTTTGAAGCAATATTTAATTCATTTCGATCGAAAAACCTTTGTTTGAATGAATCAATTTTTTTTTTTCAATAACATCAATGTTATTGAATCAACATTATTTTTTTCTCAGTGTATAAGCCGTTAAATCTCAATTGTGACACATCTCAGCTCCAAAATATCTCTCTCCCCCCATTTCCATACTCTGACACATTTCTATTCGTACGGAAACAATTGAAAAGCAAAGAGCTCGATACTATGATAAACTGTCCACGGTCGATAAAATGAAATATCTATAAATTTTGATGATCGGAACGGGGAAAATTGACGTGTAAGTATATCGTAGTGATACATTTGTGTAGTAGACATTTGTGTATAATTTTGCAAGGATCATCCGTGCTAATCTCACTTGCAACAATATTTTTCCTGTTTTTTTGAGATTTAATGCAAACGAGTGAGATTATTAGACGACGGATCTGGTTCCCATGCATCGAAATACGTGAATTACATGCATACTTGTCCCACATCTAAAAAAGTTTTCTCATATTTCTAACTGCGATTTTTTTGCTCATTTTTCCCATTCCTAACCCTTTTTTTCAAGTTCGATAAAATTTTAAGAAATACGGGCCCAAGACACTAGTTCACATTCACCACCCAAAATACCCAAGGAACATACTTCACGTGGATGAGTATAACTTTTTTCATACTCAAAATAGCGATTTTTCGGAATTCCCGACCATTGGCTTTATTCTGTAGAGTCTGTAGATTCGCCAAATTTTAAGTAAATGGCGAGAAACCGCTAAGAATCGTTGAAAATAACGGGAAATGCTATTTTAAATACGGAAATAGTTATATTGACCTAGGTCAAATACGTTTTTCGTGTATTTCGATGTACTGGATCTGAATCTGGAGTGTCATCAGCTTGTAGATTCTTGAATTTTATCAAATTGGAAATAACGAGTAAAATTTGCAAAAAATCACTTTTATTGGTATGAGGAAACTTTTTTAGAATTTGGTCAATTATGCATGTAATTCACATTATTCGATGTACAGGATCCAGATCCGTTGTCTAATAATCTCATTCGTGCATACATTTGTATTCAACCTCAAAAAAACAGGAAAAATGTTCTTGTAAGTAAGATTAGCACGCATGAGCCTTACAAAATTATATACAAATGCCTACAATAAATTCTACATGCAATGAATTGGCAAATGGAAAAAAATGGCACGAAAAACTGCATAGTGAATCTATCATAGACATGATTTCGCTCAATTTAGATTCAGGGCATTAAAATACGCGATATCCATAGAGATAGATGGACCGGTTCAAGAACAAATCACTTTTTTTTGCACGGGTGTGTTTGTCAAATCTTATAAATTCTTATTTTACAAAAATAATTACAAGAAATCCTTGGCAAGTTTATTTCTATTATGTTTTATGTAAATTTTAACATAATTATGCATGAAAAGAAGACTGTACGAGCTTTGAAATTACTGGAAAGCCGAGTAAAATTTTTTTTAAATATTTCTTAATATTTTCCAAAATTTAGAAGGAAAATACATATTGCAAATTGACGGTAGTGCACTCAACTTATGAAGCGATTAGAAATATTCGAACTATTCGAATAATATGATTCAAGTTGTCTGGAAGAATTTGTAAACTCGAACTATCGCACACCCTTACTGATTTTCATAACGATTCCTTTAAAGAGAACAGCCTTTTTTCAACCTTTTCAGTGACGTAATTTGAATTAAGAAATATCGTTAACATATGTGGGTGCTTTCTTCACATCTATTTTTGTTTTGTCGTTCCCCAAGCAAAATTTTGTTGAAAATGTTGAAAAAAATTCCCTTGAAATTTTAGTCGTTTATATTGACTTCAAATACTTTCCCAGCGCATGGAAATATTTTATATTGAAAACAAACGTTAACTTTGATTTCTTTTTCAAAAGTCTATATCTCAGCAACATTTTATGACATCATATTGCACCAAGACGTCATTTGCTCATGATTAAATTCACTACAAAAGTTTCCATCGTCACGCAGCTGTAATCTGTACCTGTAAGATTGTACGGGTCGCTAAATCTGATTTTTGCTGAAAATTTTCATTTTTCGACGTTATTTCACTAGTGAATGAATTTTTGCAAAAACAGTAAATGGCAAACTTGTGAAAAACTAATTTCCTGCAAAAAAAGTCCTACCAAACCGAATCGCCCAGTATGATATTTGTTGAAATATAAAACGTTGACTCTTTCGTTGTGTGAAATATTTGAAAATTGTCGAATCGAAATTTTTCATGAATACTGGTTTTTTCGATTTTTTATTACTACAGTTTCATGTAATTACCTTTTTGCCGTAGCCGAGTGAGTAGAAAAATGAACCAAAAAAATTGCCAAAGAAGAAAAATTGGATACAAGAAATTAAAACCACAAAAAATACAAAGCCAAAACATGACAAAAACGAATTACGACCGAAAAAATTGAAGACACAAAAATTGAAAAAAAAAAAAAAAAACGACAAAAAAAAATATAAACGTAAAAATTGAGACAAAAAAAATTCAGCCGTTGTACGTGACTTTTCACTTGACTTTCGAATACATGAGTATAAGATACAGGTAAATTACATGATATTAGGGTTATTAGGGAAAACTATAGGAGTAAGGATAAAGGGTTTGAAAGGAAAAATATCTTTTCGCTTTCAAGTTCATTACCGATGAGAATATTTTGCGAGTTTACAGATAAAATCGTTTTTACGGTAGAATTTGAAAAAAAAATAAATACAATCAATTTGAAAGATCGGTTGATAATGTATCGTATTGAATCACAATTCCACCTCTACATAGCTCCAAATCATTTTTTTACCATTCCTCATCGCTTATGTTTAAACAGAAAATGAGATTCGAATCGCTACTTATGAGTAGAATTGTTCGATTGATGTAGTGGGCACTTGTTTATTCTCGGTGTTGGAGAACTTTGGTATTTCTCCAGGTCCATTCCACGTTCGACGTCATCTGATACGTCTTCCTTGGGTTGCCGACCGAGATGAATTAACAAATTCGTTATCGAACTCCATACAGCTCCGAGCAGATAAATTGACCACCCGTATACTGTATGCAAAGCGTATCCATGTACGATGGTATCCACGATAAGCTTAATCGCTCGAAAAATGAGTAGAATTCCAATGAATCCGGCACTAGCGGTGCCGAATTGGATAAACCGCCCCCACGTGTGCTTCCATGCTGATTCCGCAATATGTTTTATCGAATTTTCGTCCAAAAGATTGACAAACCGTTCGCCTTGGTTTACGGTTGATTCGCCGTTGATACCTCGGACAATGTTATCGATCACTACCGGTTTCTCGAGGGGAAACATTATGCGTTGGCGTAAATTATCGGTATCCTCTTTCGTGTATATTCCACTGGCCGCGAGTGATGCCGGATTTGTATATTTCCATGTTTGTTTCGTGGTTGGCCTCATAATTTCAGGTGGCAAAGCTGCTTCCGGAATCGGTGTAAATTTATACCATGCATCTCCGAAAAGATAATAGGGTGGCAGTAATCGGTTGCACGTTGTCTGAGTTCCTTTATGCGACAAGATATGTGTACGTGGGGTAAGAAAAAAAGTTTCGTTTCCACGTGCAACTGGTAATTGATTATAGCATTCTTCAAGGCGCAATAAAGTTACTTCTACGGGAATGCACTTAACAATATGCACAACTTCGCCAGCCACAAGCGCCATATAGCCTGGTCCTTTCATCAGTCTAAATGCAAACTCGTCTGGAGCTTGACTCGCGATAGCTAAACTATTTTGTAAAATCTGCCTTTCTCTGTCGCATTGTCGTTTCAAAACATCATGGTATAGTGACTTCATTTGTTGCCTGATATGTCTTTCTACGTATAAAAATTTCGAATTGACGTACGCAAATATGTCCAAGTTAGCTACCGAAACTTTTCCATGAACAGCAAACGAGGTTCCCGGTGTCGTTTCAAATATAAACAGCTTAGGATGTTCGGTACTAACAACTTCATAACCGCAGATGTTATGAGTTTCTCTACTCGTCAATGCAAAAGTTACATCCGTTGTAGTTACGGAGTAAAGACTACGCGATACGTCCGAATCAACATCTCTTATCTTTTTCGCAATGCCATCGAAGAGAATTCCATAGCGATCAAATTTACAATTGTCGAGCGGTCGCGAATCCCAAAAAGTGTTTCCACCGTCAGCATCCTGGCAATTTGTTTCGAGCAGCGCGCATACAGTTCCGGAGCGTAAATAGATTTGGTTCGATTCCAAACTAACTTGAGCCATATAGTTTCGCAAGGAGATTTTTACGGTACCCTGTACAACCACGTTATTCCAAGATCCATAAGGGTCAGCATACGATGCACCATAGCATGTCCCGTCGTTTTTCACGGAGCCAGCAAAAGTTATACTAGTCCTCGTTGTTCGATTGGGTTGTATTCCGGTTATAATCGTTTGCCCTATCATTGCTTTTCCGAATTTGTGCATGTCCTTGCATGCATCACGGCTTACCATTTCGATATATTCCAATTGCGCGTTATCCACGGTTGCAATATGAGAAGACATACCACAATAAAATATAACGCGAAAAATTTCGATTTTGCATTGCAACACTTCCGTTTCCGCGAATTCGTTGAGTTGCAATAATTCAATATATTGTTCATGGACTTCCACTTCTGGACTTGGTATGTTGCATTCTCCGACGGTCAACAACGATACAGTTGTAATATTCATTGCGCTCGATCCGCAATCGTATCCCACCATGGAAAAAACGGGATGGGCGAGAGCTGCGATCATCACCAGCGCGAGATAGGCCAACATCTATAAATGAAAAATAAACAATCAATGTAAAATAATCGTAGAAATCGGTATCGAGAACAAAAAAATATAGTTTTGCAAATGAAGTTGGTTGAAGGTTATCTTGCACCATTGAAAGTCTGAAAATAATGTTCAACTCCACAAATTATTACAAGGACCCGTTTGCAAGAAATACCTTTAAATTGTCAACAGTGAAAGTTAGGTTAAAAAATTTTGCAGTTTTTATGCAGAATTCAATAAAACCTTTTTCAATGTAGAGAATAAAGAATGTTGCAATCCATTGAAGTTAGAAAACCATGGTGCAAGGAAGGTACGAAAATATGTTCCGATAATATTTCAAAAATTGTTATATATGGGACATTCCATGCCAAGTCGGGCACTTTTCAAATTCCCATTTTTTATTTGATAGATTTTTTTTTCTCAAAAAGAACTCCGTCACAGGAACTCACCTGATTTATTTCAAATTTTTATCTGAACGTTTCTGTCAGCTACGAATTTTTAAAGAATATTGCAATTTTTTCATTTGACTATATAACTTTGTGAAAAATCAATTGAAACTAATGCATCAGGGGGTCAAAATCTTTGTTTTAGGATAACCTTTCATTTGATAATAGGTTAAAGATCATAAAGGAATCGATCCAAGAAAATTGATCTGTTTTGAGACACAATTTTCTTTTTTCACGGTGTTAGTCCCCCTCAATTTTCTTCGTAATTTTTTATAGAAAACGTTTATTTTTTTGATGAATTTTAAGCTTAGTTACATCGTGGGAAAATCCTTCGTTATATTTTTTTATAATTGTAACGATGGTTTCATTTCCAATTATATTGTAACGAGTGGAGATGAAGGAAGCAATGAAAAAAAGGAGGGTGCGAGGGGAGAAAGAAAAGAATGGGAGTGGAGAGACAACGAGGAAGGGAAGTAGACTTGTCTGCCAAAGTTACGAGTATATTTAATTATCGGAGTCCGGATTTCCACTTTTATTTGTAACAATATGCAAGGCGTTCATAAATTAATTGAAGCGAATGCATGAAAGACTTAAAACCTATGATTCAGAAAGTACTTTTACTCGAACATACGTGAGCAATTAAGTGCTCAAATTTTAACTGGTGTCTTTTTACACCAAAAAGAAACTTTTCATCCCATTGGCAATCAAAAACAAAAAAAATTTTTTGAATCACCCTAATATATATATTAGGGTGTGTCGTTTTAGGGCAATATTTTTTTTTTTCAATTGTCACATCAACAATTTTTAGTTCATGCTCAAAAACAAAGCCTCGCGCAAGGAGACTGTTGTTGAACAATATTTAGAGGTCCCTCATCGACCTTGAAGTTTTTCCATTTGATTAAAATTGAAAATTCGTTGATTTTCATTGTTTTAGATTCTTTCCAGCCTGGATCCATCCCACGACTTTTACCAAAACGAGTGATTTCTACATACTTATCGTTTTTCCTTCTTTATGCACCGATCTCTTTGACGATGTATGATTCAATTCAATTAATTTTCTGAACGTAGAGTAGACTATGAGATATATCATTAAATCTATATTACCCTGTATCATGAAATCTTGACATAATATTTTCGAAACGAACGAATTTTTCACAAAAAAGAATCGTCGTGAACAGAATTTCTTCCATAATTGTTATATGAAATTTTTTCATACAAAATTGAGTTTGATCATTAATTACTCGAAAATAGTTGTTTTTTCAGAGTTCGATCAAGAAACTTTTTTTTGTATAGAGAAATTTTGTATAGAGAAAGCCGTGGGATGGATCCAGGCTGAAAAGGATCTAAAACAATGAAAATTAACGAATTTTCAATGTTAATCAAATGGGAAAACTTCAAGGTCGATGAGGGACCTCTAAATATTTTTCAACAACAGTCTCCTTGCGCGAGGCTTTGTTTTTGAGCATAAACTAAAAATTTTTGATGTGACAATTGAAAAAAAAAATATTTCCCTAAAACGACACACCCTAATATTGTATATACGAAAGCTGAAAGAATCAGCTTCAAGAAACTATGCGTAAATCTCAAAAATATTGAGCCGCTTACAAGTATTTTCATATTTGCCGAAAACTAAAATTTCCCCATGTCAATTAAACAGAAAATTCGAGTGAGATTAGCGACCTCTAACAAATGGATTAGAGGGCTCATTTTTGACAGGATTTTTTTTTCATCGAATACTACAATGTGAAAGGGTAAGAGCGAGAAAAGAAAAAATCAGATTTCTTTTTTGAAGCACCCTAATATATATATATTTGTTTTTATTGACTTTCACTGGTCTCACACTTTATGAATTTTTAAAAAATTTGAGATTAACAAATAAATTTTAGATGTGGTCGTTCAAATAACTTATTTTTTTTTTAGGCCATATCATCTTATAGGTTTTTAGTATATATAGGTGTATAAAATTCTCCAGCGAAGGGAGAATTTTCTAACTTTTACAAGTCAATAACTTGTAAAACATAGAAAATACAATCTGCCCACTATGGATGATGGCGAAGTTTCCATCGGTGGAAAATGACGAAATCGAAAATTTATCAGAATTGTCACGCTATCTTTTTTATTTCATAGATCAGTTCGAATGGTCATAGAAATGAGATGGACAAAGTTTGGCAGACTTTGAACTTCCGGAAAAAATTATTTAAGGGGGTTGAATGATTGAGTAATTTTTATCACTCGCCCTATGGTTTACGCTATTTTTTTTTATTTCACACAAGGTTAGAACACCTCAAGCTGCAGTTACTATGAAATAAAAAAGATAGCGTGACAATTTTGAAAAATTTTCGATTTCGTTGTTTTCCAACGATGGAAGCTTCACCATCATCACTATGGGTGATGGCTCGAAAATTTTAAAATCTCAAAATTTTCCCTAGGGGAAAAACAGTTGGGACAAATACATACATTGTCGATCCCTTGTCACCTGATCATATCACGATAAATGTAAAACAAAAATTCATAAAAAAAAATTATTTAACCAACTTTAAGTAATTTCAAGACAACCACTCGAAAAAAATTTCACAAATCATGAAAAAATATTATATTTAAAAAATTTCAAATGCTAAAATGACCCGATGGATAAATAATTAGCGGAGAAAATAGGAAAAAGAACCTAAAAAAATGCTGGTTTAAACATTGATCTCAAGCGAAATTGAAGAAAAGATAAAAATTAAATTCTCATTTTTTTTATTATATCTATCGCTTGTCGAAAAAAGATATGCCGAATTTTGTCAAAAAAAAATCATTCCCAACACCCCGTTGATGAAGGTTGAATTTTCGATACAGCCGTCTCAAAAACTCGTAATATAAAACGCATGAACATCACGGCAATTGAGAAAAAAATCGATATTCTTGCTTGCTCCATTTTTTTCTACAATTTTTTTCGAATTCTCGTTAGTATCTGCATATAGAAAAAAGATTCGCGTTGTGTTGCGGGTTGATATGTTAGATTTTCGTGGGAAAATTATTTCGCCAAAATTGGATTCGTAAAAAAGTTTTGAGAGCCTCCAATAACGTTCAAATGTTTCTTTATTTATTTTTTTTAAGAATTTTGGGTAAAAATTGAGATATTAAAAAGTGAGTTACGGCTCATGGAAAGTTGAAAATTAAGACGATCAAACAGTAGGAATTTAGTAAATAACATTGATTATTGGGTTTTTTTTTGCTCTTACCTTTGAACGGAAATTCAAATCGATAACTTCACTGATGGCGATGAATGTTGGTGGCGATAGCTGGTGTCTCGTAGCTGTTGACCCAAAGTTTCCAATCACAATCACTATATCAAAACTTGAAATGAAGATTATAAAATGAAGGCCGGGAATGCAATCAACTTTTCGCTCGGACGACACCTTGAAGAATAGCGCTCTCGATATTTTTGAAGTGACCCGTATAGAGTAATTTTTAACCGATCAGGGTGGGAGTGAAAGTAGGAACCTCTTGGATTACTTGGCAAAATGGTGAGGGCCTACTCCGGTCCTCATTGGTTCAGAAAACAGTAGAAGGGTGTGTGTAGTCAAATTGTATTTTCCCGAAATGGGATTGGTTCTTAAAAATTGGTGCTCCGTAGCATTTTCGTAAAGTTTGGCAGATAAAATGCTGATGAACTCTTGAAAGATTCGAAAATTTGAACATAATCGTATGAATAACCGTATGAATAAACAATGAAAAATAGTACTTTTTTGGGAGCGTTTTATAAAGTTTCAAATGAATTATTCTTGAAAGTACGAGGGACCTTTTAATATTTTTTTTATAAAATTTTGATTCACAAATAGTTCTTCGAAACAAAACAACATATTTTTCCCGGAGCAAATTAAAATTTTTGTAAAAAATTTTTAAATGCATTCATTTAAAACCTGATGAAGCTCGTATAATTTTATGAAAAACAAACACACATGATTAAATCAATCAGGATCGGCCATTTAGGAGTAAAAAATAAGTTAATTAGCAAACAATCCAGATAGTAGATGACAAGATCATAATTGCCGAATTAAGCAAAAAAACAACCATTCTTAAGTGTTCTTTTTCATTGATCGATGATATTACTTATTTATTCTCTTTTAGCACGAATCCCTCCTCCTCTCGCCCATCGCGGACCACCCAACCCCCTGGGTGGTTCTCGCAAATGGTGGTGCAGGCCTCAACATCTTCCGATGAAATCGAGGAGAGAAGGAGGCCATCGCAGCTCAGTCTTCAGACTCAGCTGGAAAACTTAAAAAAAATAATGGAAGAACACACAGACGATTTGGGAGAGACACAAACGGGACAAAATAACAATGGGACAGAAAATAACAACGGGACAGACGATACAAATAACAATAACGACGGGACAGAATACAATAATGACGGAACAGACGCTGACAATTTGGGCGGAACAGGACATGACAACAACGGGACAGAAGACCGAAATGACTCTGAAAACGAGACAGAACGAGACCGTGACGTTGACAATGAAAGGGGACACAGGCAACCAGCGGCGGAATCCGTCGACAAAAAAATAAAAAAGTTGTCGAAGGAAGTCAGGTATGATTAACTGTGGGGATATTACGATATCTGTGGCCCCAAGTTTTGGCCATGCAGTCTTTATATTTCACCGAAAAAATAAGACTTTTTTGTGGAGTAAAAAAGATCGAAATTCGGCTTTTAAGGATTTTGCACCCATTTCAAAAAATATATTACTTTTTTCGTGATCTCGCACTAAAAATTATCGTAATCTCCAGTTTTTCATTGAAAACGATAGAAATGTTCATGCGAGCCTTTATGTATTGTCGATTGGACATTTTCCGACGTATCATTAATTTAGACAAATAATCAGTGTTGGAACGTATCGAAAAATGTTGTAAAGTACACGAATAGCTGAAAAGTTTTCTCTGATTGCGTACTATTGGCGAGAAAATATTGGAGTAAAATCGATCATAGCCGGAGTAACAGTCATGGAATATTGTTAATTGATGTTATCCAGAAAATGTACTAATAAGTTTGATGGGTTTGTTTCTCTGTCTCATATGAATATAGTCAAGCAATCATAAGTAGATTGCTGGAAATTTGAAAAGTGCTTGAAGTAAAGTTTTATAATACAGAGCTTGAGCAGCACACGATCGCCCGGACGCCGGCTCGGCTAGACACTTATAAATACAAGGTGAGGCTATTATTTGCAAACGAGGTGTTTTCAAATTTAATTGTTTCATTAATCTTATGGAAAATCTATTACAAGAAACCAAAGATTGTCGGTCTTGCAACGTATTGGGTAATAAAATACATTTATTTTTCGGCCAATTCATGGAGACTGTTTTAATTTTCAAGCCTACCGACAGACAGTTTATTCAAAACAAAAATAAAGATTTCGTTATCCTCATTATTCGCCATGGAAAAAAAATTCCCCGAGACTAAGGGAAAATGTGTTCTGGAAATACTTCTCTTTCAAATTTTACCCCAATCGTATAATAAAAGCTTTTAACAAATAAGGTTTTTGAAAGGGCATTAGAACTGCTTATGGCGGTTTTCCCCGACGCGGTTCAAACTCAGTTAAATTTTTCTCATATAGTTTCGAGCTAGGATAGACCGGGTTTAAAATCAGATTAATGTTGGAGAAAACGGACATTAGACTTGCATATCAACTGGGATTAACCGTTGCAGGTCTACCGCTCGGCGACCTTATTGTACTGCTTAAACAGTATGAATGGCGTATAAAGCAATTTACCCCAAACCTTCTTTTTGTAACCATTTCCTCTTCTGAATTTTTTCGGGACATGTTGAATCAGACCATTACTTCGCCATGAATAAAATTGAAATCAACATTAAATGGAATATCTAACTATGTGGAGTTTAATTAATAGATTTTTTTCATAGTACCAATGTCAATAACGAGTAGAAGCAAAATTACGAAGAAAAAATCAATCTTTTGATTCATTTCTTGTACTTTTCAAATCTGCTCGCAGCACGATTAAGGAGCTACATATATCAGTGTAACCCATGAAAAATTTGGCGATTTTCAGGATTTTTTTTAAAAGAAAGTACTATATAGAATGTTTTGAAGTTTTTTGAACATAATAAGGTATATTTTCAGCTGTATTTTCAGATTTTTTTTTTTACAAAAATATTGAAAAATAACGGAGTTGTGCTGTCTTCGGAGGTGCCAAAAAAAAAGTTCCCCAACTAACTGACATGTTTCCAGCCGAATGAGTAGTTAAAACAAAAAAATTCAAAAAGGTTATTAAAGTTGGGGTATTACGATTTTTTAAAAATATAAAAAATTAACAAAATGGCGTAGTTTTGAAAAAAAGTGTCGTTTTTTGGAGTAAAAAAATGGTCGTTTTTTTAATGCCAAATTGACAATTTTCAACCAATCAAAAAGATCGTAGGTCATTGTATAGTAAATATATTCAAGAATACTCAGTTTCAATTTGAAGTCGATTAGTCGATATCTCGTTGAGTTAACATGTCAGCAATTTTGAAAAATGTCGTTTCGAGAAAAACGCGTTTGAAGTTCCAGTTAGCGGCTAATACCTGCGAGCGGTCGCTCTTTAGAACGCTGCCATTCAAAAACTATTCAAGATGCGACTTTGCCGCTTTCACAGGATATTTTTGAAAGTAAAAACTATCGAATAATCCAAAAAAAACGATTTGAAAGTGTCACACTGGTATAGCTTCTTAATAATTTTCTTACGTTCTGGGCACAACAATCAAGTCATATCGAAAAACTACCGCAAGACGTTGATATCTACATTATTAATTGTGCCGACAACTTTGCAAGAACATTTCAGGAAATCCGTTTGAGAGCACCAATCTAATGTTGAAGAATTATAACCAGAGCGTTCCCACCATGAATTCCCGTTCAATTGGAAACAGCATATATATTCTTTTGTTTCCTGGCCAATACGAAAAGAAAATTTGACTCTTCACCCCTACCCTAGTCATTCAAAAATTACTCCAGGTAGATGAAATCCTGAGCAGCTTTCTTCGGTATTTTCATCGAGCAAACAGTTGGACGAAACACCTCTAAGCTTTGCGATCTTTGTGAAAAATATCAATTAAGAATTGTGATTATCATCATTCGATCGACCGCTACCACAATATTTCGCCACCAACATTGATCACCGAGTCAAATTGCAGTAAAAAGGTAAGAAACATGAATTCAGCATTATGTATGTGATCTACGATAAAAGTTCCGTTATTACTGAACGGACGATCGATACGGAGCATTCCGTGCCAACGCAAGTGACGGTGAAAATTCAATTTCTATTTTGGTTTACATTTTATTATCTAGAGTAGCGGCAGCGACTCTGAGACAAGTACATTTATGTTATGACAAGTCGCTGCCAAAGAGTCTTTACCAGAGCGATAGCGTTTCGAATTGTTTTCAAAAATTTTCAAATCTTTTCATACTCTGTGAGAAAGAGGCTTTTCAATTGTTTGTTTTTTAATTTTTTTGTCAAACCGTTCGCGAAATATGGATAATAAAAAATTGTAGTGTTTTTTTTTTCAATGCCCATAACTCGTTCGAAAATACATGAAATTTATTATTATTCCAAACTTGTGTGTTTTCTATACAAAACAATATCATCGAATTGTTTTACTCGATTTCCTTTATTTGCTTTTCCGAAATCTTTCTCTTGTCCGTTTGGATCGTTCGATTTTTTTTTTAATTGTCATAAACTTCACTTCTCATTAAACGGATTTTGAGCCCGTCGTAAGAAAATAATCCTTTCTGTCTATTCTGTAATTTCCAAGAATATAGAATGTCAATTTTTTCCCATTTGGAACTTTGAATATGACTTTCACATCTTGCAAAAAGAAAAATCAATAAAAAATTGTAAATCAAAGCAATAATCAATTTTAGAAAAAATGAACCTACAAGTGCTTCAAGCTCTCAATCGAATATTGATGAAAAAAATTTTTTTTTTCAATAACTGTTACTCCACGGTGTTTAAAAATCCCATAAAATAAAAAATACTAAGAATCAGTGTTTTGTATTCACAATTTGGGGAAATTTTAAAAAATAAAATAGCAAGTGTCTTTCTTTGAGAAAAAAAATATTTTTTCATATTTTGTCCTGAAACAGATGTTCCACTTAATGAATTCAGAATAAATTTTTTTCAAAAAGGTCATAAAGATACGCACATTTTCGTTTTCCATAAATGTAATTACGTCAAGATTTATCAAAAATACAGTCATTTGAATGAAAAAATGTTAAAAATGATGATCAACGAGAAAAACGGCGATTTTTTTCTTTGCCACTCGGTGAATGTTTTTCGATGAAGTGACTCGATTTTTTAAATATTTGTAGAATTTTTTTTTCCGTGGCTGAAGTGACATGGAATGCCCCATATATATGTTTACCCTGAGTTCAGTGCGGACATGAAAAAACAGTCGAGCGTCGAATAATTATGAATTGGTTTGGTAAATTGAAATCAGTCGACTCCCAGAGGATCCCGTCTCACTGAAAAATATGGCACTCAAAACTTCTAAGTGCAATTACTAAAATACCAATCATCTGGAAATGCCTGAATTTTGCACACCGAAGTATCTATCAATGTATACCATTGGGAACGAACACTTTAAAAATCGCAACGATACGAATGTTTAAAGAAGCGTTGTTTTTTAGATTTGCTCCCATTTTCTCTGCTAATTATTCATTAATCAGGTCGTTTCTGCATTCATTCTCTTGACATTTTCATTCTCAACATTTCGTATTATGATTTATTTTTCATAGCTTTGTGGGTTTTTTGTTTTACGAGCAAAAAACCGAAAAAAATGCATTTTTCATTAATTTGTTGATGAGAAAAAAAGAATTGCTAATTTTGCGTCTAATATTGATCATTTCATATACGGGGACCTTTCATTACTTATTACTTTCGTCAAAATCTGATGATCTTAGAACCCCGTTTGTTGGCCCGTTGTCCGCCTGTGCGAATTGCTCCGAACAGAAAATGCAAGGTTTTCATTTTTGTACGATCTTTTTTTTGCCATGCGTCCGTTTGGCTTGCCTCGAGGATCTCGAGACCGCTGCTATATAAAACCTACAAAAGCGTTTCGGAGTCCACTCTTGTACATGTATATATATTAGGGTGTGCGAAAAAAAACGATATTTTTTTTCCTTTGCATCCAGCCGAAAAAGGTAATTCAAGGTAAAAAAAAAAAGAAATTTGATATCGACAGCATTATGAAAATTTTTTTTCTAACGATCCAACTTCAAAGGGTGATAGCATCGGAATGGCTACTCCGAGCTGTACGTACATATGGACTTTTTTTGTAGGGGAATCGATTTTCTATAAAAATATATCATTGTCGTTACTGTGCGATTTTTTCTGAAAAGTTATGACACAATGATCATAGGTCTCAATCATTTCCTGGGTTATTCTTATGGAAAATCTTTAAACGCAAAGCACCATTCGAAAAATTTTTTGGTGAGCTCTCCTTCTGGGATTCTTTTTTTTCACCTTGAATTACCTTTTTCGGCTGGATGCAAAGGAAAAAAAATATCGTTTTTTTTCGCACACCCTAATATTATATACACATATTATATATAAATGTTTCAATTTAACTAACGGCGTTTTAAAGAAGAAAAAGTTACCTTTATATATATCCCTTTCCAAGTGTAATTAGGATTTTTTTATAGATGCGCATTTTCTGGAATGGTTGGAAATTTTTCTCGCTAAATTTCCTCTGATAACCTGATTCAAAGGAGCAACAACTTTAATTTCGTTAGTAAAGGCGTTTCATGTTATTTTTACCGCAGAGTTACCGTATTTTTGCCTGAAGAATATCATTTCTGGAAAATGTAGTAAAACTGGAAAATTTTAAAATATCAGTTAATTTTTCAAAGAGGAATTATCATAAGGATAAACTAGAAAACCATTGGGACCTCTGATCATCGTATCATAACTATCCAGGAAAAAAAAACGTGCAAAAATTCAATAATACGTTTTCATAGATAATCGATTTCTCTGCAATAAAGAATTATCTCGGAGAAAACGTTCTAATGCTATCACTGTTTGAAGTTGAATCGAAAATAATACACAAATACTTGGTGAAAGTACGAAAACATTCACATTTATCTTCCAGTAATTCGATTCACCCTGAGTTTCTGGTAATGTTAGTAAGAAAACACACGTTTTTTGAATCGACTAATTTTTTTTTATTCAACTTCAAGTGGTCGCTAATGGAAAACGGGTATATCTTGAAGATTGAACAAAAAGTATACGGAATTATCAAGAAAACCCTTATTCGATGACTTTGTTGATTTTTTCTCACGATGCAGAAAATGCTTCACGGCAAATTATCAGGAGTTTTTTTTTGTCAAATGAAAAATATGACTTCGACAGAGTTTGGGAAAAAAAAATTTTTCAACACAAGTCCTTGTTTTATAGGGAAATCAATTTTCTATAAAATCATATGATTGAATTTTTGGGTGATTTTTTCCTAAAGAACTGATTATCCTTTTTCCTGAATTTTTCCTAAAGATACAATGATCGGAAGTCACCATACTTTTCTGGATTATTTTTATGGAAAATCTTCAAATACGGTACCCCGTTCGAAATGATTTTATAGTGTGCTCTGTTACTGGAATTTCTTTTTTCACCTTTGTTCAACTTATTCTGTTATATCAAAAATTATTCTGCAAATAAAAAAAATACCATTTTTTTCCGCACTCCCTAATTGTGTGTGTGCGTGCGTGCGCGCGTGCGTGTGTGTGTATGTGTGTGTGTATTTGAGTACTCGAAAAAAAAAAAATTTCCTATCAGCTGAGTAGTTTCGAGAAGGTAAAAAAAAATCTCCCGCAAGGGTATCTCCATTATTTGATTGTACGAGACGCTCAACGAATTTTCGTTTTTTTCATTTAATTAACACTTCAAAATGGTTTTTCGTTTTCTTCGAATAAAATGATTCGTAAAGGTTTTCTTGCAATTCCGACGCACGTATCTAGTTGTATGCAGCTGTTGTTGTATGTCACTGAATCTTAGTGTAATTCAAATTTTATAAAATTTTTAAGAAAAATCTTAAAACTTGTTTATAAATCGAGAACTCGAATGAAAAAAGACTATCTTTTAATATACTTGAATTCAAACCTCATGGTTGTCGAGTTGCAGACTCCAATCTGTAGAGTTTCGACTAGAAATGACGTAGAAAAAAAATTCGAACAAAAATTGTAGTCGCCCAAAACATTCTTAAGTATATTTTTTCTATTTTAAAAATTTCACTTCAACTTTGAATTTTTCGAACTTAGCCGTATTTTCTCAACATGGTCTTTTTCATGCGAAAATAAGAAAATCCTGAGAGAAAAAATTGCACAAGACTTTTTCCAAAATGAAATTGAAGCTCTTGCTTTCTCTTGCAAAGTGGTGATGAAAAACAATTAGCGAGAAAAATTTCCAAAAACCATGCCTCCGATTATCTGGAAACCATATCTGGAAACCGACCGGAAAACGGCTATTTTCAAAAAAATGTGCCAAATAAAAAAAATCACAAAAAATGTTTGGAAAATGAGATCTGAAGGTATATTTGTCCTCTTCAAAACGCCGTTTACTAAATTGATATTTGTTGATTTATCAAAAAGCTATGAAACTTGATGCGGCTCGAATTTTTGTCTGGTGATTTCATACTTTTCATATTAGATTCCATTTCATACAGGTTCATTAAATGTCATCCTAATGATCCTGTACTTTCATCTAAATTTTTATTCCTAAACGGATGTTATTGTTTTTCTTTTTCTTCGTCCTTTCACGCAATGGATTTTTTGTGTGCCTGTGATAGTCTCCGTTGAAATGTTGACGATTTCATTGAAACAATTTCTAAATATGCCAGAAATATATATCTCTACTCTGATGAAGCCCCACAACAGTTCAAATCGTACCCAGACTTAATAAATCTTTATCATCACAAAAAAGTTTATACCGAATAGCTTTTCCTCGCGAGCCATCATGGTAAAAGATTTTGCAATGGGCTTCGTTGCCATTCAATCGACAAATTTTAACCCATTAAGAATCATAGGAATGAGCTAAAAAGTCGTGCAATTTACCAAACGTTTAAGTGAAATATTCATCAATTGAGAAAAGATGGATTTCTCATTACGGGACTGATTTTTAGTGCAAACGAGCCTCACTCATGTAAAAGAATTTTACTGTAAAGAAAATAAAAAGCAATATCCGTTAACGTTTAAAAATTATAATAAAAATATAGGTCTATTATTTTTTAAACTGTATGCAAATGCGCGGCTCTACTTTGATTCACAATAATTCACCGATATATTATTTTGTAGGATTTGAAAGTCATATTTTGCATGGAATTCTTGGAAAGTCTATTGAATAACACAATATGAAGAAAAAAAATCAATTTGATATATTTTCAAACGTTATAAACATTTGAAAAAAAACCACGCCAATTTTCAAAAAACCGTACTTTGTCAGCGACTTAATAAAACAAAAATCGAAACAATCGTAAGCCTCCTTTCCAGAATATTAGAGCCCAGCATAAACTTTTCAAAAGTGAAGGAAGAACACAAATGATTGAAAAGTCGCAACCTACTGTATAAAGTTGTTACTCGAAATTGTTGACATCACTTCGAAATAAAAACTGTTTCGTAACATCCATTGTTTTTTTGTTCGGAAAAGAAACCTCATATCTTGCTAATCAAGCCATGAACGTGTGATTGTATTATTCAACTTTTTTCTTGAAACATGCACAAAAAAATGTTTAATTATTGAAAAAAAAAATTGACGTTTATGATTTTTCAAACGTCATTTGCCTTATTTTGAAAAATCATGCACTCCAAATTTTTGGGCAATAATAATTTGAAACTTATATATTGAAACGTAATCGAGCTGACGTTTCGTGTTTAAATTATATAAAATTGAAGTTTTTCATATGGGTCCAAAAAACATTGATGGAGCAAAAACTTATTACTCGTTGTTTAAATATCACGAGACTGTTTTTCGTTAATTCGAAAAAATGGAACAAAGATTTACAGCTTATTCTCATGCCATTAGCAAGTTTTACTCAAATCATTTCCGATTCTCAGAGAAAAATAATGTTTCTCGAATTCAGTAGTTATGGAATGATGAAAAGTGCATGGTGTTATTTGGATCAACTAGCAATAGCTGTTAAAAAAAACCTATAACATAATTTTGTTGATCGTAACAATTTATAATAATTTTAGGTATTGATCATCAGTGATGGCAAACATGGAAGGAAAGCGGAAAAAATTATTCGGTTGGAGACCGCGGTTGTTTAAACAAGTGGTGACCACCGATCCGGAGATAAAACTGAAACATACGCGAATTCGGAAACCTATCCGTCAGCTGGGCAGAAGTCAATTAAACGTTCTGGCGAAAGAACGCAGGGACCATGTGAAAAAAATGCAAAAAATTGATGATAAAATGGAGAAATTGGTTTGCACTTGTGAGCACGAAAATTCTGAGGATGAAAATGAATATGATCTCGTCCAAAGATCTGAATTGTCTCGCGACGTTGATTTAGTTTCGGCGAATGAAGAACCCACCAACGATTCTTTTGAATCTGGATCACCCGAACGGAATAACTCGCAGCTGGATGAAGCAGCAACATCTCCGCTACGAGATCCGAGTGCATTATTGGGCTCAGAAGCTTCTCTGTGCCATCAAGCGAATAACGACTCCAGCAATTTGGAAGAAAATAGCGAGGACGAGTATGATAATTCATTCAGCGATTGCTCCAGCGTCGATGATGATGATGATGACGATCTTTCAGAAACTGCTGTGCCATTTCGTGACCTTCTTGCGTCTTGTTTTGTAGAAAATAACATCAGCAATAAGGCTATTGACAGCATACTCAAAGTCATGAGGAAGCACCGTTGCTTCGAGAACTTGCCCAAGTGCGCTAGAACGCTTTTGCAAACTCCTCGGCGACCTGTTCCAATGACACCTATAGAGCCTGGCTGGTATCTGCATTTCGGAGTTCACACAGCGATTGTATCAATTTTGAACGGCGTCGAAATGAATTCAATCCCCGAAAACCTCGAGATAGATTTTAGTACGGATGGTGTAAGTCCGGATAAGTCTGGCAATAATCAGATGTGGCCGATTCAGTGTCGGATCGCCAATCTATACCCTAGTAAAACAGAGGTAATAGGCGTTTATAGGGGAAACGGAAAACCGAAGAGTGTGAGCGAATTTTTTCGTCAATTTATCGACGAAACGTTGGAAATCATAGGAGACGGCGGTATCAGTTTCCATAACCATAAAATTCCTATAACTTTGAGATGTTTTATAGCCGACGCTCCAGCGCGAGCTTACGTATTAAATCATAAGGGCCACACTTCGTATCAACCCTGTTCGAAATGTAAAGTTTTGGGAGAGTATTTTGAGAATCGAATGGCTTACCAGAGCATTGAAAGTGAGAAGAGAAGAGACGAAGAGTATGTCAGAATGGTCGACGAAGATCACCAAAATGGAGAAAGTCCACTTTCCCGTTTGCCATTCGGACTCGTTACTCAAGTTCCTTTCGAATACATGCATCTTGTGTGTCTTGGATTGAAACGATTGCTCTCCGCTTGGACAAACGGGAAATTCTCGCATCAAAGTCAATTACCAGCTCGGTTAATTACTCTTGTATCAAACAGACTGAAGCTTTTGAGAGATTGGTATCCTCGAGAAATGGCGCGGTGGCCGATCACACTCGAAGACTTCCAACAGATGAAAGCTTCGCAGCTTCGTCAGATTTTATTTTACAACGGACCTGTTGTCTTGTATGGAATTTTATCAAAAGACCTTTATGATCACTTTCTGCTTCTTCACGCAGCTGTTCGTGCTGTCAGTATCCCCTCTGCGTCAAGAATACTATTGGAGTTTGCAAGACTTTCGTTAATCTTGTTCGTCCAACATTGTCCAAACCTTTACGGACTTCATTTCATGAGTTACAACATTCACGGATTGCTTCACATAGTAGAGGATGTCGAACGGTTTGGTCCGCCTGATAACTATTCGGCATTCCCATACGAAAACAACATGAAAATCTTCAAGCAGTATTGTAGGAAACCGCACCTGCCGTTACAGCAGATAGCAAACCGAAGAGCAGAACGGGCAAATGTGCAACTTGCTGTGCTGAAACGAAAGACAAGCGTTCGAGTAGAAACCCTACAATTACACTCGACTGGGCCTCTTCCAGCAAACGTCCGCGAACGAACGGACGTTTATCAATATCGCCGTTTGAAATGTCCAAATTTTACTTTGACCGCTCTTCAGCGGGATTGTTGCGTCATTTTGAAAAACAACGACGTTGGCCTCGTCCGTAATATTGTGGTTATTAGAGGTATCATTTACTTGGTACTGCAAAAGTTTTTAATCGTGCAGCCATTTTACAATGTCGGAGTGTCGTCAATAATGTTAGGTTTTTACGAATGTTCGGTTTTGCAGGATGAACTAATACTATCTAAGTTTGACGAAGTAAATTCTAAAGGCTATAGAATGCCGTACTGGGATCCACGTGGCATTGATATGCCCGATGAACAACCGTTGAGAGATCGATACATTGTCGGAAGTCTGTCAAACACCGTCTATTATTAAGGAATAATTGAAAAAACAGCGAATCTTTAAATAAATGTTTTGCTATGTATCATGAAAATTCTAACAGTTTGGTTATTCTTTGGACTCAGTATCAAACTTTCCTCTAGTATTTTTAATTTATTTGCGCACCTATATCGACAGCTGCGAGGGATCATTACACAAACATACAAAATATATAAAATAATTTTCTTCTGAATTATTTGAAATGATTTTTATGAGGTAACATTCAGTCGCAATGATATGTATCGGCCATTTCAGGCCTAATCGACCACTTTTGAACCCAAACCCTTTCGCGCGATTTGATAGATAGAACAAAAATTTCTCTAATATTCAAGAGCACAGAATATGTAAAATATTTAAGCGCCGAAGAAACGCAAAATAAATTTTTTTATAAAATTAGTCGTATAAAAAAACAATTGGTTAATCGTATCACCCATAAAATCCGTATCATATATATCACGAAATTAGATTATTAATTAGGTATGAAATATCTTTGAATCATATACCACGATTGATTTGATATGGAATAAAATTTTCAAATGTAAAGGAGTTGAAAAGTAACGACGAATGAAATTTTTTATTTCGATCAAATAAAACAAATAGAAAAACATTCGGCCGACTAAGCCAAAAGCGGGGTTATTTCTGAAGTAAATTGAATTTTTTTGCGAAGATAAAAAAAAATTCAAAGTGGTGGACTCCAAAAAATTGTTGGCTTTTTTTTTGAGAAACAGAAATTTTTCATAGAATTTGACTACCGAAATTATTTTTGTTTTTTTTTTCTGAAAAGTTCATTTAAGAAAAGAAGTGTGTCATTTTTATCAAAAAAACTTGTGGCTATTAAAAAAAAACAATTTTTTTGAAAAATTCATAACGGTTTTGGATTGTATAAAAAAAATATTGTAATATCCTATTTCGTTGAACGTCAATAATAATAACGAATAAAAGAATAAAACGAGATTTAATTGATATATGTATACGATATCAGTGAAGACGTCTGAAAAAAAATGCTGCGTGATGTTTATAGCGAATTGGTAGTATTCGTTATCAGTCAGATGAGACATTGCAATTTGTTTTCTATAATATATATGAATTACTGCCGTACAACATTTTCGTGTGCAAAACAGCTTGAAATGTAGCATATTAACCGGATAACATGTTATTATTTCAATAAAATTGAAACAGTTTTCTTCGGTATAATGCGTTTGCAAAGAGCAATCCATAAAAGTGTTTTTTTTTCGCATAACAACCTGCACCACGGCAACTAAAACATGAAGTTGAAAAATTCTGTTACTGTGCTATTTATAAGATGATTCAAACAACAAAATATAAAATCACAGTATTTGAAAAGCAAAAGCAGTCGAACAATCAATTGGAGTAAATTTTAAGTGTTTAAATAGGTAATTGAAACTTTTTTCTATCTCGAAATTTTATAACAAAACTGATGGTTGTAAAGTTATGGCAATCAAATTTTAAGTTTTAACGAAGCAAAGTTGAAAAAAACGAAACTATTGTTTTTTCTTGATTGTGAAAATATGCTCGGGGTTGAAAAAATTATTCTCTTTAAATCTATTTTTCTAGCTCGGAATGATTTTTGATAAACTTCTATGGGGGACTGTTGTCTATGACTTCATCCGCAATCGGAACAAAAAAATATAATTGCCGATCCGGTCATTAGAAACTATAACTTATAGTCATCTATGATCTCCTACTATAATCGAGCTGAAAATTTTTTTTATGAATTTCCATAGAAAAAAAAAATTTATACCTCGCGTTATTATGGTAGTGCATAACCAAAAAAAAATGAAATCAACGAAAAACACCGGTTCTAATATTTTCAAAAATTTGTTTTACAGAATTTCACGAACGAACACACATACGCATTATGCAGAAGTGTGTGTAAAATAGCTCAAAAAATTTGTATGCATTCAGAACTATACTATGGCATGGGAATATGTATTTTATGGTGGCGGAAGGTGACTAAAATAATTTAAAATCCTATAATTTGCGAATTTATGGAATTATGAGAAATTCTGATAAATTCGTACTTGCAATCAGAACCCTAATTCAAATGAACGTCAAAATTCGCGTGACGATCACTCCAGTCTAAATTTATTCTATCAGAGAATGTTTGTGCATAATTTTTTGTAATAATAAGGCCAGCGAAACTGTTTGAGAAAATGTTTAATATCAATGAGCTTCAAAATCGTAGTACATTTCTTTTTTTCAACCTAACGGCAAAAAATTTCCTTCTAGTTATTTGAAATACTTACGTGAGGTATAATGTAGTAATAATTGAATTTGTTTAACAAAGAATTTATTTATTTTACTTATACTTACAAATTTTTTTGAATGAACTTATTCATAAAGTTACTTTAAATTATTAATATTGGAGATTTTCTTTCAAATAGTCTGGATAATGCAGCCGATGCTTTCGAATTATTTGTAACAAATTTTGCAGTTTCTCTTCATCTTTGGTGCGGTAATTGCTACAATCTTCAATTAACGCCACTCCTCTTCCGGCTACGTCATTTGTTACTTTTAATGTTTTAAAAAATACAGGATTTGTTTTAAATAAAAAATTTTCGAAATTTCTACTAATAAGTTTTTCTAAACTATTCCATTTTTTTTGTATTAATTGTAAAATGTGAAATTTTTTACCGTTAGATTGTAAAAAAAGAAATGAACTACGTTTTCGAAGCTCATTGATACTAATCATTTTCTCAAACAGTTTCGCTGGCCTTATTATTACAAAAAATTATGAACCAACATTTTCTGAGAGACTAAAGATGAACACAAATTTTTCCAATAAGACTATTAAATCCGCTATAATGTACTGAAAACGGTCGAATTTGCGATAAGATGAACTTTGACCTCTAATAACTTTTTAACTATTAGGTTTGATGAAAAATCATAAGAGACCTTTTTTGTAGAGCGTGCGATTTTATATGAGAATAAGTAAAGGCATTTTTTTATGACAGACGATGGGCTTGCAATAAGAAGTAGAATGTGCAAAAAAGAATTTTTCAACGTTATTCTTATGGAAATTAGAAAAGTGTTTGCAATCAGAAACAGAAAAAATTTTTTTTTGACGCATCTTAATAAATATATTGTAAAAACACTTAAAATGTATTTCTTTATTTCAATTGTGTACTACACTAATATAAAAAAAGTTATTCTCCATTTATGTTTGTTAAATACTGTATGTAGTTAAATAAAGGTGTATAATTTCTATATTTTTTTCGCCCGCCTTTGCAGCTGAATGTAAACAAAAAATAATTTTTCCTTTTCATTAGAATTATTTATCGAAATTTTGATGGGACCTTTACTTTTCAAATTCACGAACTGTGTGGTTTAATGTGGCCATAAAAACTACTGGCCGACCCCAAAATTATTTCGGGTCAATATACTGATGATTGGGTATATGAATTAAAAAAATTAATTGGTTTTTGGAGAGAATGATAAATAAAAAGGAGCGGTGGTTCATCTCCTGATGTAATGCTTGCAATAACAATGATACGGTGTTGTGAGAAAAAATGAATTTTGGGTATAATCGTTTAGAGGATGTATATAAAAAATCAACAATTCTATTTAAAATCGAAAAGTAGAAGAACCCTCAAAGAGTAATTATTAAAATTATTGGCATCGATATATAACGAAATATTTGAAATAATTTGAATAATAATTTTGTCAACTTCGAAAACGAAACAGATTCGTTGTTCTCGTTCTTACTGGTAAGATAATCACGAATAATGCAATTAAAATTAAAAGTCATATATTCGAAAGTGTTTGCACTCACCCAATTGCTCAGATAACGCAGGTCGTAGCGTGTGAGCTTCGTGACGTACGATGATCCATGTTCGATCCTTGGTGAGAAACGTGCATTTTTTTTTTTAATTCTCACGTGTCAGTTACGTTTGTTGACACAATTCTGCAAAGTATCATTGAGGGAGACATGCCGAAACGAATGAACCTTAACCATAAAAAATATTATTTTGAAAATATGTTATCGTTTTGGAAAAGATGATAATGAAAAAGATTGGAAAGGAAAGAAGAGCATTATAAACGAGCTCACGGGTTTCTGGATTTTTTAAATATAAAATCATCATTTAGCCTGGTTTGCACGTCACGGTGAAATCACGAAAAAGTCGATATGCTTCATCCATGACGGTCGAAAAAAATGAAATTGCGGCAAAATTGCACCAACGTGACGTTATAGGCGAACGCCACGTGAGTGCGCAAATCTAGCGCAATGATGCTTCACTTGCGATGGAGGCGGTGGAGCGAGCACGGACGTCGAGCTTCGTTTTTCGGCCGCAGCACCGCGCAGAGTAGAGGCGTTTCTCGTACGCGCATCGTACCCCTACAGGTTATATATTGTCGACGCTGATTCGCTTGAGTTGTCTGGCTTCTGGCCGACCACCACGTACCCTGTCAAAAATTCTTACGAGTTTTTGACGCACGAGAGAGTGCTGAACTTTGTTGCGAAATGTTCAAACACCTTTGTAACATTTTTCGGTTACTCTCGAAAGGCATTGCCGGTACTGTTTTTCAGTTCTTCGGATGCCTCGCATTTTTAGAATGAAGCAAAAATTCCCCACTCCTCAATTTTATGAATTTCAGCCGGCGTCGTTTTAAATAAACTACTAATGAATTTGCAAATAATGCATTTGCAAATTTTTTTATTAATACTTTGACACGCAGATTTCTATATCAATCTTTAACGCGTATTGGTATCTTCTTCTCACCTCACACTCTTGTAATTTATCACGTTTCAGTAGTTAAATTTTTATTAAGAACGAATCCGAGATCAATATTTAACGCTTATTGTTATCTTCTTTTCTCACCTCACACTCTCGTAATTTATCACATTTCAGTAGTTAAATTTTTGTTATAAACGAATCCAAGATCAATATTTAATGCGTATTGTTATCTCCCTCTCTCCTCACATTTCGTAATTTATCAGGTTTGAGTAGTTAAATTTTTGTTAAAAACGAATCCGAGATCAATATTTAACGCGTATTGTTATCTCCTTCTCACCTCACATTCTCGTAATTTATCAGGTTTAAGTAGTTAAATTTTTGTTAAAAATGAATCCGAGATATTTATGAAATCTCACGCTAGAATGTTGTTAAAATACAACGCCAGATTTGCGCCACGACCTGACGCTAGAATGCTGGTCAAAAGTAACGTCAGATTTACGCCACAAACTAATGCTAGAATGCTGGTCAAAACTAACGCCAGATTTGCGCCACAACCTAACGCTAGAATGCTGTTCGAACGACCGCTCTGAGTAACGCCATCTTTGTGCAATTAATGCGCCACGCGCTAACGCCACGTTGTAACGCAAAGAACGCAGACATATGGTCCGGCAACCATCGCGTTTCTAACGTTCAAAAATGAACGGCACGTGGCGCTGCGAACGCAAACTTTGTGCAATTCTAACGCAATTTGGTTATCGGGGTATATATGGAAACGCTATGCTTATACACTTGAACTTTAGTGATCAATTACTCGATAACTGTACAGAAGAAAAATCTTAAAAAAATTGTATTATCAAATTTGTCCCTAAAGAATATTGTTCACCAAATTTTATTAAATTCTTATCATTTTGAAATTTTTAATGTATTTAACATGGTTTCCCATGGCAACATTGTATCGTCGGTAGCCACCCGCCTTAAAAAAAATAAATTTTTTACTAAGATGAAAAAGATTTATCACAAAAAATGTGAGAACAAAAAAGAATCACCCTCAGTGCGGAAATCTATAAGAGCGAAAAGGATGCCATAATGTCCCCAAGGCATAACAGCTATGAGAGCAAAAAGGACGTCCAGTGTCCCTAATGAATAACAGCTATGAGAGTAAAAAGGACACCCTATGTCCCCAGAACAAAACAGCTGTAAGAGCAGAAAGGATGCAATGATGTCCCCTGCATATAAGCCTACGGTAGAAAGTGAGAGCGAGAGTGAAACGCGCCACTAGCGCCGGCGCATTTCAGAACTAACGCTGGGGACATGTCCCCACTTAAGGAGGGTGGATCACGAGTGTGCGGGGCAGGCGGTGAGAGGGAAATGGGTATGCTTATGCACGTTAATCCAAGCTTATTACCAACTGTTGAGATCTAAATTTTTTGAGTTACAAACGTCAATTTTCTACATAGCACTTTGATAAAATATATATATTCTATAATTATGTAGTTATATGAGATGAATTACATCGCAAATTATTTTAAAAAATCAATCATAAACAAATTTTAATTCATTTGCGTGACTTGTTGAAACGCGGCAACGCCAAATTTCGTTTTCGGATGTTGCCAGCACTGTTTGTATCAGCTGTGTATTCTCCACGTCTTGAGTACGCGAGAAATTGAGAGAAAATGTCGAAGTTTCGGTGGAAAGGACAATTCATAACAGAAAAAAAGTACGAGAAAAAATTGAAACAAATGGTATTAGGTAAAAAACGGAAAAAAAAAGAAGTGAATGAAGAAGTGCAAAAAACGATGGTAGTGTGGAGACGAAGCGGCGAGTCGTGGATTTAGAGGTTATGGGAGCGCACTTGTATTGCTCTGGTTGCAAAGAAATACTTTCTCTGCAATATATTGAGAAAGAAATTCAAAAAGGTTGAATGAACCCCAAACTGTCGGGGAATTCATCGATAAAAGTACTGGCCAGTCTCTGAAGATTCTCAACCCGACGTCTCTTCACCATCGAACTCCACCTTAGTCCCAGGGCAAGAGCCATCGAGAGATACCAGCGTTACAGAGATAAGTCATTATATAGATCTCCCGAATATTGTTCACCATATGAATTTGTTTTTGTTTGTTGTAACCGACGTAGAAAAATCTTCCGAATTTTTCATATCGATAATTTGTGCATATCGATAACTTTTGACGATTACGAATATGATCACTATCTCTGAAAATATAAATAAATAAAATTGAAATGTTACAATTGGCGCCCAACGTGGGGCCCGTCTCGATTAGAAAATAATTTTCATACTATAAAATCTAGTCGAGAACGTGAACCTGAGCGAAATCATGTATATTTGAACTGAGTGATTGATGAAGGTATGTTATTGTAAGGGGATTAAGATGCTGTGTTGATATTTTTCTCTGTGCCTGTCTCTGTCGCTTCATTCGTACTCGAGTGAGAATCGCGTATAGTGGATGGAAAATACAGCCAATATTTATATAACGAAGTCTGGTAGACAATCTAAACCAATTTTGTATAATTATAGATCCGTATCTGTGAGCCCGTTACAATCAAAGAAAAACAAAATGCCGGTGTTACCAGACGAATCTGCAAAAAGCAATGAAAGAGTGCGTCGTGCCGAAATTGACGCGGAGCGAGCGGAGTTAGATCGCCAGCGACGTGAATTCGAAAAATTAAGAGATTAATTAAATGCTCGAGAAGCGGCACAAGAGCAGCCGCAACGAAGGATCGTGGAAACCGAGCGTAATGGGATTACTACGGAGGATTTATCAGTGATTGTGAGCAAGGTACACAATTTTCATATAGAAGTAAAATTACCGAAATTTAATGACGAAACTGAAAAAAACCCCGTAGAGTTCCTCGAGGAGATCGAAAGATTTTTTAAAATAAAACACGTGATAAAGGAAAAAGAGATGATTATGATCAAGCAAGCTTTAGAGGGTCGAGCTAGATTTTGGCTTGAAACAAAAAATGATCAAAATAATTATGAACAATTCAAAAAAGAATTTTTGGACGAATTTTATTCGATACCGATCAGAGTCCGAATAAAGAATTCGTGGAACGACCGAAAGTATAATCCGTATCAGGAATCGTTACAAACATCAAGAGACTCGGTAGAGTCTCGGGACAAGTACATTGACAGCCCTGTCGTCTGCTGGCCCGAGCTCGCCGAGACTATCTTTTCTCTGAATAAAACGATTCGCGGTGGTGGGGGTAAAATTGGCATGTCATTTTGTTCAATTACGAAACTCCTGAGTCATCTGAGGCTTTGAAAATTGAACTGGAGATTAATTAATAAATTCTCTTTCGATTCCACCCACAATCAGCATGATCGGTGGCGTAATTGCTGAGAAAAAACTTTGCACAGGCTCAAGATTATGCAAAAGTTACCAACACATTCTAGAATTTATGCGTCTATATTTACAACACAATCAAAGGCACTTTGATGCTCTCGAGTTTCTGATTGGTTGGATCTGACGACATCCATTTTTAAACGTTGTCATTGGTTGTTGAAAAATTAGTTGTTGATGATTGGAAATCTGACGTCAACTTCAGAACGTAGCACACGGCGCAGCACAGCTGGTAACAGCAGTCATAAATTCGATCGATATCAAGAGACTCGGTAGAGTCTCGGGACAAGTACATTGACAGCCCTGTCGTCTGCTGGCCCGAGGCTCTCGCCGAGTATACTTTCTCTGAATAAAACGATTCGCCGTGGTGGGGGTAAAATTGGCAAGTGATTTTTTTGAATTACCGAAGTTATGAGTCATCTGAGCCTTTGAAAATTGAACTTTCAGCTAATTAAGAAATTCTCTTTCGATTGCGCCCAAAATCAACACGATCGGTGGCGTAATTGCTGAGAAAAAACTTTGCACGGGCTCAAGTTTATGCAAAAGTTACTGACACATCACGAGTTCGACGTATACGTATACGCGTTTTGACGTAGTCAGTGGTAGTAGAGTTGTTGCCTCTACGCATTCTGATTGGCTCAACGATGTCGGCTCCTCCAGCTGCTAGGCCGACCGCGGGTGAGGCTCAAGTGTTAGAAGGCCTAAAATAGCGAACAGGCATTCTGTATATCTATATATGCGTTATACAGAATGCCTGTTCACCATTTTAGGCCTTCTAACTTTTGAGTCGTACCCCGACCACGCTCAGACTCCATGGATATTATATTATATATATATATATATAAACCACGCGTCAGTTTTCGATCATCGTATAAACAAACGGAGTTTTGACATTATGAAATGCGTGTGGGATAAATAAAAAAAACTTTCGTCATCTAACGAAGTGCATAGTACTAAAACCTGTGGAATGCTAAACTAAACCGGTATAAAAGCAGTCGCGTAAATGTAGTCTGTGATCTGTGTGTGAAAAAGAATAAAATAAAAAAATACGCGGTGCATGTCGACGAAACTTTTTAAGATTTCATTAATTCGTTTGACTGAAAATAAGTTTATCATATATCATTTGTAAATAGGTTATATGATATCAATACATCGATACGCACATCCGAAACCACCCGAGACTTGTTTTCGTACTGAACGTCATTTTGACAGGTGAGGTTATGATCCCCAAAGTGCTGTTGTGTGCGGACTCTAATTAATAAATGAAAATGGTTAGTGAAAATTGGTTAATGTATATTTTGTTAAAACTTGTGGTATACTAAACCGGTATAAAAGCGGCCGCGTAAATGTAGACTGTGATCTGTGTGTGCAAATAAAACATATAAAAAAATGCGCGATTCATATATGTCAACGAAACTTTTCAAGATTTCATTATTTCCTTCGATTGGAAATAAGTGTCAACTGAGATAATCTTTCAATTAAACCAGAGTTCGCGGAATATTGTCCAGTGTAAATATATCATCAGTTGTGTGATTACATATCATGTGTAATAATGTAGGTCATATATACGAGTTCCCTTTGATAGCTGTGTGGTAACGAACCGGCCGGGGTTTGACGTTACGAAGTGTGGGACAAATGTAACAAACGTTCGCATAGTTAGTGAATAATATAAATAAGGCAAATCAGTTTATCAAAAATAGGTCTGGAAGTTGTAAGAAAAAATGTTCGTCAACCTATAACGTCAAATTTTCTTTTTGCGATCTGAAATATTATGGTTGATAATTAATAAAACAAGAACACACGGAACTGTTAGTATATATAATGTAAGAAACTCCAATCGAATAAATGTTTTTTAATTTCTTTCTTGTGTCATCGGTATTTTTGAATATTCCCACATTTTGCTTCCTATTGAGTCTTTCCGATCCTTGTTTTGACTCCATCGGTTTGCAGCGGATCGATACATAGTATTAATTGGTTGCCTAATATGTGTCCTATAATTTTCTACTATTTCTTCATGCTGATTGTGGTAACATGATTCAAGTGGTTTCCGACTATGATCATCAATCGCACATTTTGTATATCAGATTCTTAAAACAGTTTCTGGTGTTGATATAAGTGTTGTTATACTTTTTCCACCTGTTCTGTCGAGTAATAAATTTTGAAACTTCTTCCAAAAAGTCTTTGGATGCTTATTTTGCTGATGATATGAAAAGTCGTATCTTGGGAATGCTGTATGCGAACACAAATTTTGATAACAAAACTTATGGAATGACATGTATGTTGAGTATTTCCACTTTGCAAACTACAAATATGGAATTATTATAAAAAAAATTCATTCGAATAAGTCTACTGTTGCTCAGTTTTGGATGCGATCAAATATAATGCCTACCAACATCCCCAGAAACTTACAGAATTGCTGAATGCAATGTGCGCTATGTCATTTTAATGTAACATCATGACTTTTGACAACTTTTCATTATAATGCTGTAAATTCGGATCATTGAAATACTGCAAAAATCTGCAAACTATACAATTTAAATACTGTGCCATTCATTTTACATTTTGACTCTAACTGTAACATATATATGAAGTAAAAAATTGATTATAAAAGTCTTCAGTTGCTCATTTATGGATAGATTAGAAATTGCTGTCTTCGAAGCTCATTGTGCTTTGCGCATTGCGAATACATTGACTCTGAAATTTCTGTGGATAAATATATATGCGACGGATCACCCCTTATCTTTGATTATGGTAATATGTAATGGAACTTGGTTCGGCAAGGTTTTAAGTGTTCCTTTTCAAATAGTATTGAAGTTTGTATGACTGATATACAGCGAATATTTCCAAACTTTGATATTTCTGTGTTGCAGCATGTGTGCCAATCATTCAAATCATTTCCTCCAACCGTATCATGTAATCTAGAAAATTTATCACAAAAGTCTTCCGCTTTTCTAAATACTTCAATTTTCCTTTTTCTACTCCATTGGGAGTTTTCGAATTTCTAAATTCATTTCTGAATTGTCCTGAAATGGTTTTCCTCCAAAACCAATGCAGGTACCTTAAACGTCTTTGAATTCTGTTGCTCTGTTGAATTAAGTTCGCTTAGTTTTTTTTGCTGCTTTGAGTTCTGGCATAATAAATGTTAGAAGTTTTCGGGTACTTTTTTTCAGCAACTATCAAACTGTGGATAATTGGATCTCAGCGGCCACTTGCAAACTTTGGAAATATATTTCATTGGGGGCACGTTTTGGATGAAATGCAATCTCTAGATTCAGAATGCAAAAGCGACATTCAAAGTGGGCAAATCTGTTGGATTTTTCGTGTCTTGAATTTGATCTATCTTTCATTTGAATTTTGAAGAAAAGGGATAAATGAAATCTGTTCTATTAAGGAAATCTTTACGTCAGTTGTTTCTTGGTATGAAGACTTGGAAAAAATCGCCAAAGGCCAAGGACAGACCGGTGACGAAATATTTCCAGTACAATTTTGACGAAAAATAGATCTTATTTCGTGGAAACCAACGTTATAAGCCGAAAATCATATTACGGCCCACAACACGCATTTCTTCATGCTCTTGGGTTCCCAATAGACAAAACATATTAGAAGACAAGGAGAAAAATCACCAAAGTCCAAGACCAAACCAGTGCCGAAATATTTTCAGTACAATTTTGAAGAAAAATTGGTATTTTACGTGGAAACTAACATTATAAACCGAAATTCATTTCCCGGGCCTATCATCCCGGATTCCTCCATGCTGTTGAGTTCCTAATAGGCATAACATATTAGAGTATAAGGAAAAAAATCGCCAAAGTTCAAGGGCAGTCTTGTGACGAAATATTTTCACTACAATTTTTACGAAAAATTGGTCTTCTATGGTGGAAACCAACTTTATAAGCCGAACATCATACCGAGGGAAAATAAGATTGGGAAAAGTACATTTATGGTCCCTTATTTGCTGATAATTTCATGAAAAAGATTATCCCATAAAAATTGTTCGTATGAGAATGGAATCTATAAAAATATACTAAGCAAATAATTCATAGAAATTTATACTAAAATCCTATAACCGTCATAACATAAATGAGGAACTTTTGAGAAAAAAGGCGTGATATCAAACCATAAACTTCCCCTAGGGAAAAAAAGGTTGGGACAAGTACATTGATGGTCTCTTGTTTCTGGATGACATAGAAAAAAAACTCAGAACCAGGAAAAAAATTCTATAGAAATAATAAACGAAAAATTGAAAAGTTCAAAAAAATTCAACAAAAATAAAAAATAATCGAAAAAAATTCTGTAAAGAAAAATAAAAAATTTTCAAAAAAATTCATAAATATTGGACAAATTGAAAAATGTACTATCCAAGTTACATGCAGTATAAAAATGTATGATATCAATTGGAGGCCAAGTTTTTATTGATAATTTGGAATATTTATCGAACAAATCGGAATCTTTAATTGAAATTCATGATAATTATTTTCAAGAAAAAAGTTAATGAAAAAAAGTCATAACGGAAGTTACGTGCAGTTCTAAAATGTATTATATCAATTCGAGGTCAAGTATTTATCAGTTATTCGAAATATAATCTCCGGCGACCAATGAGCGTTGAGAATCCTTGTCGGGCTCACAACGTTTTATCAAAATTACTAAAAAAATAATGAAAATAAAATCATTAAAAATTCACATGAAAGTCATTCGTTACTTCAACAAGGTACACACTTTAAAGAATCGATTCCCCTCCGACTTTCACGATCTCCTGGTATTATTCACAACATTCAACTTCGATTGGATCGGTACAAATTATGTTCAAATACGTCTTAAACGTACTTGTCCGGCCCATCACTTTTTATTCAAATTGCTCATTCGAAAACAAATCAAAAACGAAGTTAATGCATGTGTTAATATTAACGAACAGTAATTCCCGAGAAAATAATTTTCCTTCGAATCACTCTTGTCAAAATGAAACGAAAATGAAAGATGAAGTTGATTAATCTATTTATATTATATGGAGTCATAATTCACAACAAAATCATTTTTCTCCAAATTCCAGGAATCTACGTGTCGTACTCGACTAGTGATATTTATCAAAATGTGTACGTGACTATAGAAAAAAAAACATTTCATGGCTGAGTAGGTTCGAAAATTTCTAGTAATGTGCCTGATTATTTCTCATTTTCATTGGTTCTTACCGAATGGTATGTGTTCACTGAAGAAAATGAGAAGTGGATATTGCTATACGAACTTGCGAACAATCAAGTTCAAATTACTTGGAGATATTATTTTTATTTCTATCCATTTTATTATATTTGTCATTATAGAACAGTCCTGATTTGTTTTCGAATGAGCAATTTGAATAAAAAGTGATGGGCCGGACAAGTACGTTTAAGACGTATTTGAACATAATTTGTACCGATCCAATCGAAGTTGAATGTTGTGAATAATACCAGGAGATCGTGAAAGTCGGAGGGGAATCGATTCTTTAAAGTGTGTACCTTGTTGAAGTAACGAATGACTTTCATGTGAATTTTTAATGATTTTATTTTCATTATTTTTTTAGTAATTTTGATAAAACGTTGTGAGCCCGACAAGGATTCTCAACGCTCATTGGTCGCCGGAGATTATATTTCGAATAACTGATAAATACTTGACCTCGAATTGATATAATACATTTTAGAACTGCACGTAACTTCCGTTATGACTTTTTTTCATTAACTTTTTTCTTGAAAATAATTATCATGAATTTCAATTAAAGATTCCGATTTGTTCGATAAATATTCCAAATTATCAATAAAAACTTGGCCTCCAATTGATATCATACATTTTTATACTGCATGTAACTTGGATAGTACATTTTTCAATTTGTCCAATATTTATGAATTTTTTTGAAAATTTTTTATTTTTCTTTACAGAATTTTTTTCGATTATTTTTTATTTTTGTTGAATTTTTTTGAACTTTTCAATTTTTCGTTTATTATTTCTATAGAATTTTTTTCCTGGTTCTGAGTTTTTTTTCTATGTTACATATAATAATGTACAAACCATGTGTCAGTTTTTGATCGTATGAACAGAGTTTCGACATTACGAAGTACGTACGGGATCAATAAAAAAATAATTTTCGTCATCTAAAGAAGTGCATATTACTATTTATTTTGTTATTTGTGATATATTAAACCGGTATCAAAGCGGCCGCGTAAATGTAGTCTGTGATGTGTGTGTGAAAAAGAATATAAAAAATGCGCGATGCATATGTCAACGAAACTTTTCAAGATTTCATCATTTCGTTCGATTGGAAATAAGTGTTAACTGAAATAATCCTTCAATTAAACCAGAATACGAGAAATATTGTCCAGTGCGAATATATTGTCAGTGGCGTGATTATATATCATGTGTACATAGGTTATATATACGAATAAATAGAACAAAAATACACGCAACTGTTAGAATGATATTAGAAACTTTAATTGAATAAATGTTTTCTAATTTATTTCTTGTGTCGTCATTATTTTTAAACATCCCCATATTTTGCTTGATATTCAGTTTGGCTCTGCCCTCTCCGATCCTTGTTTCCACCCCATCAGTTTGCAGCGGATCGATTCATATTATTAATTCGTTCCCTAATATGTGTCCTATGATTTTCTACTCCTTCATGATGATTGTGGTAACATGATTCGAGAGGTTTCTGACCATGATCTTGAATTACACATTTTGTAAATCAGATTTTCAAAAAAACATCTGGTCTTGGTATAGTGTGTAGTTATTCTTTTCCCATTAGGTCTGACGAGTGATAAATTTGGAAACTTTTCCAGAAAGCCTATGGATGCTTATTTTGCTGATGATATGAAAAGTCATATCTTAGGAATGCGGTATGCAAACACAAATTTTGATAACAAAACTTATAAAATGACATGTATGTTGAGTATTTCCACTTTGCAAACTACAAATATGGAATTATTATAAAAAAAATTCATTCCGATAAGTCTACTGTTGCTCAGTTTTGGATGCGATCAAATATGATGCCTACCAACATCCCCAGAAACTTACAGAATTGCTGAATGCAATGTGCGCTATGTCATTTTAATGTAACATCATGACTTTTGACAACTTTTCATTATAATGCTGTAGATTCGGATCATTAAAATACTGCAAAAATCTGCAAACTATACAATTTAAATACTGTGCCATTCATTTTACATTTTGACTCTAACTGTAACATCTATATGAAGTAAAAAATTGATTATAAAAGTCTTCAGTTGCTCATTTATGGATAGATTTGAAATTGCTGTCTTCGAAGCTCATTGCGCAGATACATTGAACCGCAGCAGATACCTGCGAACTCTGAAATTTCTGTGGATAAATATATATGCGACGGACCACCCCTTATCTTTGATTATGGTAATATGTAAGGTAAATGCAAGTTTTTAAGTGTTCCTTTTCAAATAGTATTGAAGTTTGTATGACTGATATACAGCGAATACTTCCAAAATTTTAAATTTCTGTGTTGCAGCATGTGTGCCAATCATTCAAATCATTTACTCCAACCGTCTCATGTAATCTAGAAAATTCATCACAAAAGTCTTCCGCTTTTCTAAATACTTCAATTTTCCTTTTTCTACTCCATTGTGAGTTTTCGAATTTCTAAATTCATTTCTGAATTGTCCTGAAATGGTTTTCCTCCAAAACCAATGCAGGTACCTTAAACGTCTTTGAATTCTGTTGCTCTGTTGAATTAAGTTCGCTTAGTTTTTTTGCCGCTTTGAGTTCTGGCATAATAAATGTTAGAAGTTTTCGGGTACTTTTTTTCAGCAACTATCAAATTGTGGATAATTGGACCTCAGCGGCCACTTGCAAACTTTGGAAATATATTTCATTGAGGGCACGTTTTGGATGAAATGAAATCTCTAGATTCAGAATGCAAAAGCGACATTTAAAGTGGGCAAATCCGTTGGATTTTTCGTGTTATGAATTTGATCTATCTTTCATTTGAATTTTAAAGAACAGGGATAAATAAAATCTGTTTTATTAAGGAAATCTTTACATCAGTTCTTTCTTGGTATGAAGACTTGGAAAAAATCGCGAAAGGCCAAGGACAGACAGGAGACGAAATATTTCCAGTACAATTTTGACGAAAAATAGATCTTTTGTCGCGGAAACCAACGTTATAAGCTGAAAATCATATCTCGGCCCCCAACCCGCTTTCTACCATTCTCTTGGGTTCCCAATAAGCATAGCATATTAGAGTAGAAGAAAAAAAAAAGCCAAAGTGCAAAGACAGACCTGTGACGAAATATTTCCAGTACAATTTTGACGAAAAATAGATCTTATTTCGTGGAAACCAACGTTATAAGCCGAAAATCATATTATGGCCCACAACACGTATTTCTTCATGCTCTTGGATTCCCAATAGACAAAACATATTAGAAGACAAGGAGAAAAATCACCAAAGTCCACGACCAAACCAGTGCCGAAATATTTTCAGTACAATTTTGAAGAAAAATTGGTCTTTTACGTGGAAACCAACATTATAAACCGAAATTCATTTCTCGGGCCTCATCCCGGATTCCTCCATGCTGTTGAGTTCCTAATAGGCATAACATATTAGAGTATGAGGAAAAAAATCGCCAAAGTTCAAGGGCAGACTTGTGACGAAATATTTTCACTACAATTTTTCCGAAAAATTGGTTTTTTATGGTGGAAACCAACTTTATAAGCCGAACATCATACACAGGGAAAACAAGATTGGGAAAAGTACATTGATGGTCCCTTATTTGCTGATAATTTCATGAAAAAGATTATCCCATAAAAAATGTTCGTATGAGAATGGAATCTATAAAAATGTACTAAGCAATTAATTCATAGAAATTTATACTAAAATCCTATAACCGTCATAACATAAATGAGGAACTTTTGAGAAAAAAGGCGTGATATCAAACCATAAACTTCCCCTAGGGAAAAAAAGGTTGGGACAAGTACATTGATGGTCTCTTGTTTCTGGATGACATAGAAAAAAGATTCAGAACCAGGAAAAAAATTCTATAGAAATAATAAACGAAAAATTGAAAACTTCAAAAAAATTCAACAAAAATAAAAAACAATCGAAAAAATTCTGTAAAGAAAAATAAAAAATTTTCAAAAAAATTCATAAATATTGGACAAATTGAAAAATAAACTATCCAAGTTACATGCAGTATAAAAATGTATGATATCAATTGGAGGCCAAGTTTTTATTGATAATTTGAAATATTTATCGAACAAATCGCAAACTTTAATTGAAATTCTTGATAATTATTTTCAAGAAAAAAGTTAATGAAAAAAAAGTCATAACGGAAGTTACGTGCAGTACTAAAATGAATTATATCAATTCGAGGTCAAGTATTTATCAGTTATTCGAAATATAATCTCCGGCGACAAATGAGCGTTGAGAATCCTTGTCGGGCTCACAACGTTTTATCAAAATTACTAAAAAATTAATGGAAATAAAATCATTAAAAATTCACATGAAAGTCATTCGTTACTTCAACAAGATACACACTGTAAAGAATCGATTCCCCTCCGACTTTCAGGATCCCCTGGTATTATTCACAACATTCAACTTCGATTGGATCGGTACAAATTATGTTCAAATACGTCTTAAACGTACTTGTCCGGCCCATCACTTTTTATTCAAATTGCTCATTCGAAAATAAATTAGGGCTGTTCTATAATGACTAATATAATAAAATGGATAGAAATAAAAATAATATCTCCAAGTAATTTGAACTTGATTGTTCGCAAGTTCGTATAGCAATATCCACTTCTCATTTTCTTCAGTGAACACATACCATTCGGTAAGAACCAATGAAAATGAGAAATAATCAGGCGCATTACTAGAAATTTTCGAACCTACTCAGCCATGCAATGTTTTTTTTTCTATAGTCACGTACACATTTTGATAAATATCACTAGTCGAGTACGACACGTGGATTCCTGGAATTTGAAGAAAAATGATTTTGTTGTGAATTATGACTCCATATAATATAAATAGATTAATCAACTTCATCTTTCATTTTCGTTTCATTTTGACAAGAGCGATTCGAAGGAAAATTATTTTCTCGGGAATTACTGCTCCTTAATATTAACACATGCATTAACTTCGTTTTTGATTTGTTTTCGAATGAGCAATTTGAATAAAAAGTGATGGGCCGGACAAGTACGTTTAAGACGTATTTGAACATAATTTGTACCGATCCAATCGAAGTTGAATGTTGTGAATAATACCAGGGGATCCTGAAAGTCGGAGGGGAATCGATTCTTTACAGTGTGTATCTTGTTGAAGTAACGAATGACTTTCATGTGAATTTTTAATGATTTTATTTCCATTAATTTTTTAGTAATTTTGATAAAACGTTGTGAGCCCGACAAGGATTCTCAACGCTCATTTGTCGCCGGAGATTATATTTCGAATAACTGATAAATACTTGACCTCGAATTGATATAATTCATTTTAGTACTGCACGTAACTTCCGTTATGACTTTTTTTTCATTAACTTTTTTCTTGAAAATAATTATCAAGAATTTCAATTAAAGTTTGCGATTTGTTCGATAAATATTTCAAATTATCAATAAAAACTTGGCCTCCAATTGATATCATACATTTTTATACTGCATGTAACTTGGATAGTTTATTTTTCAATTTGTCCAATATTTATGAATTTTTTTGAAAATTTTTTATTTTTCTTTACAGAATTTTTTCGATTGTTTTTTATTTTTGTTGAATTTTTTTGAAGTTTTCAATTTTTCGTTTATTATTTCTATAGAATTTTTTTCCTGGTTCTGAATCTTTTTTCTATGTCATCCAGAAACAAGAGACCATCAATGTACTTGTCCCAACCTTTTTTTCCCTAGGTATTATTATCAACAAGTCAAACACGCACGATTCTTTATTCCGGCAATGACGGAATACGAAATAAATTATAATATCGTCCAACAATTTACACTTTGGGTAAGAGAAAATTTGGCCTCCATAAAATATAATGATAACTCTTTGATCGGTCAGACACTTGCTAGCTTAGATCAGATACAAAACGAAAAATTCAAGGTCAGAGAAAATAGATCCCAAAATAACAATAATAATAACAGATCAGCAACACAATCCATACGGAATATACAAGTCAACGGTCCCGTAGACAGAAATAAATCTCACCCGGTGAGAAGAAACGGACAATATAATTAAAACAATAATAGCAACGGTCGGAATAATTATCGGCGTAATAATGGAAATAACGGTACATACTGGGACAATCAATTCACTATGCCAGATACGCGGTATCCCCCACCGAACTCGGCGTACAATCAAACTTCGAATAATATCAATTTAAACTAAATTCCGACGCGCTGTATAAAGAACTTCAAAAGGTAAAAAAGGCACGCCAAGTATTAAAAGGTCGTGACCGTTGTTTTAAATGATTTTCTATATTCGCATTTTCAATAAATAAATTTAAAAAAATGTTTAACTGTGAAAAAATATGAGATCTATTGTAACATATACAGTGTATGAATTACGTTTCCTGTAGGAATTTTGAATTTTGGAAATAAAAAAAAAATGAGATCATTTTCTAACGTAGCCAAGTACAGTGAATGAATTAAGGTTCTTGTGGAATTCATTCGTGTACACTTTTAGCCCTAATCCCTCACTTATTCAGAAAAATTTTCCAGCAAACGTCACAGAGCAACAAAGGTTTCTCGAATGATTCTGCAATTATTAAGAGATTATCATCTGTTTTTATGCTAGCTCGGGTTATAAACTTAAAACAGTTTACGCGTACAAGTGCATGCATTGTATCTATACGATGTACTGCACAAATTCATTTTCAACATTACACACAAGCTTGGCGTGCATGGTTTTCAATCGGAAGCTCGGGAAGAGACAATTGTTCAAATTTACTATGAAAACAATAATTAATTAGTATTGTATGAACGATTGTGAAAAAAACCGATCCCCCAATAAAATATGAGAGGCCCTGTTATATAATGATTTGATAAACAATACAGATGGGTGAAATTTAGTCTAGTCCACGAAATCTAGTCCACGAAAACCATGGAGGAATATATCTAGATATCAAGAAATATGGAGAAATTCACGTGGACATTCAAAACCATGCAGGAATATACCTAGACGTTAGTGGACTATGGAGAAATATACCTGGATATCCGAAACTATGGAGAAATACACCTGGACATCAGAAACCATGGAGGAATATACCTAGACATCGAAACCCATGGAGAAATTATCCTAGACCACGAAAACCATGGAGAAACATACCTTAGCCATCGAAAACTGTGGAGCCGTCGACCTCAACCGCGAAAACCATGAAGAAACATACTTAGACCACGAAAACCATGGAGAAACATACCTGGATATCGAAAACTGTGGAGCCGTCGACCTCGAACGCGAAAGCCATGGAGGAATATACCTAGACATCAAGAATAATAGAGAAATACACTTGGACATTAAAAACTATGGAGAAATACACTCTCACATCAGAAACCATGGAGGAATATACCTAGACATCGAAATCCATGGAGGAATTATCCGAGACCACGAAAACCATGGAGAAACATACCTGGACATCGAAAACTAAGGAGCCGTCGACCCAGACCTCGAAAACCATGAAAAAACATACCTAGACGACGAAAGCCATGGAGGAATATATCCGGACATAAAATACTATAGGGTCGTCGACCTAGACATACTCGAAAAATCCAGCGGCGTCGACCAGGATTTTATATTTTTTTATTTTTATTATTTATTATTTAATTTTATTTTTATTATTATATTTTTTCATTTTATTATATTATTATTATATTATAATATATATTGTATAATATAATATATATATTGTATTATACATTAATTATAATAAAATATTTATTATAATTTATTTTATTATTTATTAATAAATAAAATATATATTATATAATAATACGAGTTATGCGTAAGCCAGGAGCGGGTATTGCCCCCGCTGTCCGCACATTCTCTGTCTCTCTCGCTCGGCGACGCGCAAGAAAGGGGGTAGCCGCGTTCAGCGTACTGTGTGACAGGAGAGCCGAGAAATGTATACCAGGCCTGCAAAGGCCGTAAGTCCGAACGTAAACATGCTCAACCTACGCCTCTCTGTCTCTAAGAAATGAAATTTATCGTAAAGCGTTCGGTCTCAATTCTCTAAAGAGACATATCTCGGGAATGGCTGAATGTATTTACTTCCAAGAAAGACCAATGGAAAGGGAAAAATCGAAAAAAAATTCTCACCAATTTTTAGATTTTTCAATAATATGGTTTGTCCGCAAGCGCCGTTTGAAAACTCTGTGACGTCAAAAATCGGCATATTCGCGTATATAAGAGTGCGGCAGGGCTCGCGCTGGCTTTTTCTTTACGCGCTGCTGATTTTCTTTTTAATACTTGGCGTCGAACCGCTACCGCGTCTCTTGATCCGATAGCGGGTCGAGATAATTTTGATTTCGTCGAGGAATTATCCAAGGAAATTCAGGAAGATAAGGATCTGACAGAAAAAAGTACCGAAAGAGGTTTAGGCAGTTGCCCGCATATTAAAGCCTCAATCGGAAAAGTAGTGAGAATAATATTATTAGACTCCGGCAGTCAAGTGACGGCCGTTTCAGAAGCTTTTTTTGACGAAATATCTCGTTCTCAAAGTGTGGAAGTACTGCCTATATCGAACTTAATGATAACTACCGCAATCGGGAAAAAGGCTACTTCAATAAAGCGGCAGGCATTTATAAAAATCCTAATCGATGATATTAGTTATCAATACCCTTGTTTAATAATACCGGGGTTGTCATCACCAATAATATTAGGAAGTGATTGGATGTCGCGCCATGATGTTATTATAAATTATAAAACACAAATGATCGAAATAGCTGGAAAAATTCTCTTCAAATCGACAGCGTTATTCGAGCGAGGTGCCCCTGAGACTCTGTTTTGCTCACAAAAAGGGAATGATATATATGTGTATGTGTTAAAAGCTAATGAAATTTTACCCGAGACAGAACAGGAGTCTGAATCTGTTTTTGATGAAAAATCGGGGTTAAGTAATAACAAAAAAGAAGACAAGATGATAGAAAACAATAATACTGAGAATGATGAGTGTCGAAGAGAATCTCAGGGACAACCCCGAACGGTCGCGTGTAAACTAATAGCACTGTCTGACGAGGAGAATAAAGAATTTGAAAATTTGCTACAAAAACACCAAAAGCTTTTTTCCGACAAACCTGGGTGTAGTAAAGGCTACGAACACAGCTTAAAACTAAAATCTGAAAACCCGAAAATCAAAAGTTCGTATCCAATACCCATTCAACTTAGAGAGGCCACAAAAGAAGCAATAGATAATATGGTCCAGGACGGTATCATTGAACGGGCGGCTAGTGCCTACTGTAATCCGCTGAGAATAGTAAAAAAGGAAGATGGATCGGTTCGAGTATGCCTGGATGCGAGACAACTTAATAATGCGATTGAGGAAGACCATGAGTCACCTCCTTTAATACACGAGATTTTACAAATGTTTCACGGTGCTCGATATTTTTCCAAATTAGACCTTACTCAAGGTTATTGGCAAGTGCCACTCGAAAAAAATTCAAGGCAATATACCGCTTTCCTGTTTGATTCAAAATTATATCAATTTCGCAGAATCCCATTCGGGATAAAGACCGCGGGGAGCGGATTTATTCGTGCGTTAAGCATGGTCTTAAAAAATGATTTTGAAAGGTTTACGTCTTGTTATATTGATGATATTTTAATCGGGACCGCTACTTTAAAGGAGCATTTTCGTGTGTTAGATGATCTTTTTCAAAGGCTCAATGAAAATAATTTTACCATCCGATTTTCTAAATGTCTATTTTTAAAAGAAGAAGTCCCCTTTTTGGGATTTATCGTCTCGCACCGAGGTATTAACCCAGATCCCGGAAAGCTCGAAGCTATCATGAACTTTGAACGACCCCAAAATACAAAACAATTACAACAATTCCTGGGTATTTGTAACTACTATAGGCAATTCAGCGCGCGGTATAGTCGATCCGTGGATACCCTACGAAACCTACTCATGAAAGACGTTTGCTGGGAGTGGACCCCAGAACATACAGAAGCTTTTGGTGAAATTAAAAATAACTTTCGACAATACGTCACCCTTAGTCACGTCATACCCGACAAGCCCTTCCGATTGCAAACCCATGCGAGTGATCATGGAATCGCGGGAATCTTGTACCAAATAGATGATATGAAAGATCACCGGGTGATCGGTATCATTAGTCGATGCTTATCTCGAGCAGAACGCAATTACAGCACAACTGAGAAGGAATTACTTGCGGTTGTCTATGCGGTCGATAAGTTCCGAATCTACCTTGTTGGCATGCATTTTACCGTGATAACTGATCACCAATCTTTAATTTTCTTACAGTCCACGCAGTTTCAAAACTCTAGAATCACACGATGGAATCTGTTATTACAGCAGTATTCATTTACGGTGGAGTATTGTAGAGGCATTGATAACAAGGTGGCGGATTTCTTTAGTCGTAATCCAGCCGGAAAATTCACGGAGGAAATCCCAGAACAATTAGTCATCTCAGCTTTGCATGAGTGTTTCTGGCCCATTTTTGAAACCGACGACTCCATGCTGTTGCCGATGGCGTTGATGAATGTTGAGAAAGATCTCGTAAGAGCCTTCCGAACATTATCGGCGCTGCAAAGTGAGGATTCGCTGATTCAAAGTATGGTTGATCGTCATAGTAAACGCAGTATACCGGTTGAGATGCAATTATATCGAAATATATGGTTTGTCAAAGAGAAATCGGATAATAACTGGAGAATTCTCATCCCCAAGGTGATTCAACTTAAAGTAATTGTCGTAATACATGAGAAGCTTGGACATCCCGGAGTATTTAAGACAATAAGCCATTTAAAAAAATTTTATTATTGGCGGGGAATGGCCAAGGAGGTGAAATCGTTCGTGAATTCTTGTGATTTGTGTCAAAGGGTGAAGTATCTGACGGTCTCTATGGAGGATGAATATCAGCCAGTCTTATCTTCAGAACCTAACGATCTCGTAACGGTAGATTTCTATGGGCCCCTGCCTCGTGCGAGGGGGGGAGCCCAATATATTTTCGTATTTTTAGATGCTTTTTCAAAATATGTAAAATTATACCCCATGAAGAACGCCACCGTTCGAGTTGCGTTAAATAAGGTTTTGAAAGAATATATCCCTGAAATGGGAAAACCAAGAAGAATATTGTCTGATCACGGCACGCAGTTCACCTCCCATGCCTGGCGAAATGCCCTCGAACAAGAAAATATTCGTGTCTTATTCAGTTCAATCCGGCACCCTCAATCAAATCCGACGGAAAGGGTAATGCGAGAGCTCGGTCGATGTTTTCGGACCCTCTGTGCCGAGCGGCACACTAAATGGGTACAATTTTTGCCCCAAATCGAGAAAATGTTAAACATGACCGTTCATCAAAGCACAGGTGTGTCTCCGTCGGAGTTGCATTATGGGCGCCCGGTTACCGAGGAATTGCATAAAGTTATTGTGTTTCCTGAAGTTGAAGCTCGAACACATGAATATCTTTTATCTTTCGCTAGAGAACAAATGGAGAAGGCTTTCAATCAACGAAAAAAATCACAAAAATCTCACTCTCGAATCCCCCTGGATGTGGGAGATTTAGTCCTTCTCCGTGTTCGGCATCTTTCGAACGCCCTAGATCGAGTCATTAAAAAATTCTTTCATCTCTATGAGGGGCCTTACCGTCTTATTCGTAAAGTTGGCGAAAACGCTTTTGTATTATACGATCAGAAAAAGCAGAGAGAAATAGGAACTTACAATCGCTGTAATCTTCGTAAGTATGTTTCCAAAGTCTAATATGAACGAAATTGACGAAATATTATATGTCCAAGGTTGCCAATCTAACTCCCTCTGCTTTATCGTCACGTTTGAAAAGTCTGTGGATCTGCGGAACATTCGCACTTGATGTTGAAACATTTGGGTTGTTTTTGTTGTTTATTCGCGAAAATGCGAGGTTATCTATATATCTATATATGTCTATTGTTATTTAGACTAATGTACTTCGAAGATTGTGATATAGATAAGGTGATTATAAGTTGACGTTGTCATAAAGTCTACCGATGAATTGTTTTTATATATTTTGCGATCTTATAAGAATGGAGTGAAATGACGTATGTATGGTATTTATTGGGCGTGAGTGCGGCTCGTTTACGAATCGTCGAATTATGAACGTCGACCTCCTCTTTTAGCTTTTCTTTCTCATCTTCCCCATCCTTTAGTGAGGATGATAAAGAAAAAGGGGGGCATTGTGAGCTCGTCGTTAATTCCGCGTTGAATTTGCGCAAGTATCGTTGACGCCTAGCGCCCAAGCGCCTAATTTTCCGAAATTATTATTTGCGGAGAGGGGGAATAACCCTCTCATCGTTGCTCGATAACACGCGCTCGCTCTCTTCGCTCTGGGACGTCAACGAGGTTGGACGCAACGAGGAACTGTCGGGGAATTCATCGATAAAAGTACTGGCCAGTCTCTGAAGATTCTCAACCCGACGTCTCTTCACCATCGAACTCCACCTTAGTCCCAGGGCAAGAGCCATCGAGAGATACCAGCATTACAGAGATAAGTCATTATATAGATCTCCCGAATATTGTTCACCATATGAATTTGTTTTTGTTTGTTGTAACCGACGTAGAAAAATCTTCCGAATTTTTCATATCGATAATTTGTGCATATCGATAACTTTTGACGATTACGAATATGATCACTATCTCTGAAAATATAAATAAATAAAATTGAAATGTTACACACCCAAAGCTATATGCTATTCTTTGTCAGAGTCATCCGACTTTCGATTTGCATGCGCAGTGGGCCAAAAAAATAAAGGAGAGGGTTATGTGCAACATGTCTTGAAAAAGGTTGGAATGAGTCCTGGTTCCCAATTATCAAAGCATGTCGAACGTACCATGAAATCTCATTATCTCAAGTCAATAAAAGCCAAACAACCTGAGTTCAAAGCTAGACGCCAATTTTTAAAAAAGATGAGAACCCATCTTCGAAATTCCAAATCCCAAATAGAAGATCATACTTACAAACGCCATATGGACTTACTCGCAATCCCTACCACCGACAACCCTGAAAATAATATTGGAACCAGTAACCTGTTGGATTTACAATTTAATATTCATTTCCGCGATGAGTCAGTAGCAGTGGTCTTTTTCGATTTGGAAACTGCAGGTTTGAAATCCAATTCCGATGTTATACAGATCGCCATGAAATGTGGAGAAGTATCATTTGCGCAATATATTGAACCAACGGAGCCAATTCCACCTCAAGCAACTAAAGTACATGGAATTACTAATAGTGGACGCGATATGTATCTCAATGGTAAGAAAGTATTCTCGCAACCTCTGCGAATTGTAATGGGACAACTTTTGAAGTTTTTGACTGATCTTCGGAAGCAGTGTATTTTAGTCGCACACAATTGTGCGTTCGATGCTCCACGCCTTGTTCGGATCATAAATGAAACATCTCTTCAAGACGAATTTTCGAAAATAATTGAGAGCTTCGTTGATTCTCTGCCACTATTTAGGAAAAAGTTTCCGAAAGAAAAATGTAATCTAAGCATACTGGCTGCTAAAATATTTCATTTAAATGTGACAAAAACTCACGACGCATTGTATGATGTGCTTATATTGGAAAATATAGTTTTCCATAATTTCACATTCGATGAACTGACAGCAAAGAAGACAAGTTTCACAAAGTTTCTCGAAGGTCCAAAGAATTTTAATTCACTGGAACCTCTGAAGGCTTGCATATCCAAACAAATAAGGTCGAGAATGGCTGATGAAGGTATAAATTACAATGATTTGTTGGATAAATACCATGCAGGAGAAATGGAAATCACGAAGTTTCTCGAAAAAAAGGTCAATGGAAAGAAAACTGTGATAAAAACAAAAAAAATTTTGTCGCAGATTTTAAAACATTTCGAGCTGCAGTAATATTTTTATTCTATTCTAGAATATTTGCTAGATTTATAAGAAAAAGATGTTTCTATCGACAATGTTTATTGTTCCAAGAATTGCCTAAGTCACATGTAGATTTCGTAGGAAATTCATCTTCAAAGATGAAAATATACCAAAAACTGAAACCAATGTTAAATAATAAAAGAATCTCTTAAAATTATCAATTGTTGTTTATTGCTAACTTTATTTTTTTCTCATGTTCCATCTATACTATACTTTCGGTCGTTCGGGTTGATTCGGCTCACATCGGCTTCAACCGAGTTTCGTGCTCATACATACTCTTGCTCTCGCATGCACACTACACATTCAAATTCCCGCGCTGCGTTGCCACATTTCTTACGATATGGAAATGTAAGCATCGAGTTTTGATATTTATCGAGAGTTTTAATTAATTTCTTAATAACTATGTGGTGGGGAAAGATATATCTAGTATCAAATCATTTCTAAAAGTGCATTCTTTCTATGGTCAATTTTGCACGAATATCTTATTATTTCTTCAATATATTTTCTTGAAATATGCGTGTTCGTGTTGCGATTGCCATAAGAGCTAATGCATAACAGCGGAATTTTAACAATTAATTACTGAAAAACTACGTGGCCAAAGTATCTGAAATTTTGCACAAGTCTTTTATTATTATTCATGAACACCATATTTTTTTTTCAGTCAATTCTTATTATTTTTATTTCGTCATCCACCCTCCTTAAGTTTTGTACAATTTATAACAGTTTGATATTCTTCGAATGTTTGAAGTGATATCCTTAATTTTTCAACCATTTCGAACGTGTCTATAATTTTGTGGAATTAAAATCATATTCCGTAAGGTTTTTCAATATTTTGTATCATTGTGGAATTTTCCCCCTTCATTTATAAATTTTGTTTTCATCTGTTTTGATGAAATATCATTGTGAATAAAGAAAACATGAAGATTTTTCAATGAAACGAATTTTTGGATTGATTTTCCTTAAAATTTGACTGAAGGAGAAAGAAAAATATATATATAATGTTCACCAAGTCCACCAGAATTCGCAATTTTCACATATGTTTATTGAATTCTAATGCTAGTTATTTTTATTTCATTAAAAAACGTGCTTCCAAGGACTTTTTGAAGCAATCTTTTCCATTCGTATTATCATTCCCAGAGATAGAAAGTTGACGCACCCACGTCGATGCACAAAATTTTCAAACTCTGCATGTAGCCACCAAGGTTCAACCGGACAAAAGAAAAAGTATGAAGTGCGTCAAGACCAACAGAATTGCTTACTTTTTAATATGAGCATTGCATTTTGAAAACATAACTTCTTATGCCATTCATAAACAGGCCATCGCTGACTTTTTGTATCATTCATCATTATTTTTTATTATTGATTATTATTTATAATCCATTTCCAAATCCTATAATTCATATATAATTTTTATTATTTGTAGATATCCATATTCCATAATCAAAAAAAGGAAGTACTAATACCTGGCATGCATGTCAATACACAGAATTTTCCAAATTTGCAAGTATTCGCTGCGATTTATTCATCTAAATTTTGGTACAGACAGAAAAAATTACCACCGATTCATAAAATTTATTATGCCAAAACTAAAAGGAAAAAAGACAGCGCACTTGAAAGTGAACAGAACGCATAATTGTTTCATGTATCTCATTCATATATTACAGTTGGAACCAAAAAGTGAAAAGATTGGCACACCTACCGCTTTGCAGGAATATCAAAGTTCATTGGTATTCGCTGCGTACCAGTAATACAAACTTTGGTGCTATGGAGCAAAAACTTTAAAATTACCCGAACCACACTTTTAAAACTTATCATGGCATATTCAATAAATAAAGTGACAGATACGCTGCATGTTGATAGTGTAAAAAGTGACAGATACGCTGCATGTTGAAGTAAATCAAATAGTGTAATTTAGTATGTCTCCATGGTTATACACAGACAAAATATTTGATCACATCCAGAAATGATCAGGCATAGACTCACACACATGAATATTTTAATCCATAATGCCAATCGTAAACATGGTCTGGAAATACTCAATATACGTGTCGCTTCATCATGTTGTCAAACTTAAGATGTGTTCATTGCATTTCAAAGATATAAATTTTGATATCACGAAAAATAAGCAACCAATGACTTATTGAAATGAATTTCCAAATTCATCATGCAACAATTCAAGTGAATATCTATGTATTTACATGGCCCAAAGATTTTTAAAACTCGTGTTTGTAAACAAGCAATCATGAAAACTTTTTGTTATGAATTTTTCAATTTATTGACATCAATATGAGGAAATAGAAATACGAATGTCACTCGAATTGTCTAGAGAATGAATAGAAATTGGTATGGATACACTGTAAGCTAAGGAGGTGGGAAAAAGGGTCCGGTGAACACAGCCAAACGAAATGAAAGAAAATATGACAACAATACATTGAATTAGACACTTTTACTTGACCGAAGTTTTTCAACATTTATTTGCATTCATTTACATACAATCACGCATATTTTTTCTATAATGTAATTACACAACATAAAATTTCTGTTTGGAAAGAACGTTTGAGAGGTTATAATGAGCGAAAGTTTATTTTTCTCACATAACTCCCGTTGAAAATTTTTGAAGAACCAGAACGAGGATTGCAACAAAATTATGTCATAAATAAACGTAAAATCAAAGAATTTGTACAAGGAGAAATTTCCCAATACTAATATATTTTCTATATAACAAACACTCGCGAACCGATTGCGATGAGCGTAAACTAACCCACATGGTTTTCACAAAACTTACATAACATTTTTTTTTATAGTCATATAAGAATTTTGAATCGAATTCATACAGCTCGCACTATTTCTCCGAAATTTTATCATTCAGATCGCTGTTGTTATTAATTTGCTCATACCATCAAAAACTGACAGATGGATGTACTATATATCACGTCAAAGTCACTATATGTCTGGTTTTCGTAATACTGTATGACACCACATACCCCTATTTTTAATAAAATAAATACATATTTAACACTTTATTAGATGAAAAATATTTTTTTATCACCCCGCACTTCGTAATGTCGAAAATCCGTTTGTTATAACATCAATAACTGACGGCTGACTGATGGCCTTGTTATATATATTCATAAACTGTATTCCGCTGGAACGGTACAGCAAGTGTCCTGACCAATCACAACTCATTATTTCTGTAGCCGGGATCCCGGGACCCAAGCTTCCATAGAAATGGGTTATAGCTGGCATCAAGAGGCCTTTGATGGTGTTCTGTACAGACACAGTAAATCCATAGATGTGTTAGTAACTTTTGCATAATCTTGAGCCCGTGCAAAGTTTTTTCTCAGCAATTACACCATCGATCGTATTGATTTTGGGCGCAATCGAAAGAGAATTTCTTAATTAGCTGAAAGTTCAATTTTCAAAGCCGTACAGAACTCATGAGTTTCGTAATTAAAGAAAATCGCATGCCAATTTTACCCCCACCACGGCGAATCGTTTTATTCAGAGAAAAAAATATAGTCTCGGCGAGAGCCTCGGGCCAGCAGACGACAGGGCTGTCAATGTACTTGTCCCGAGACTCTACCGAGTCTCTTGAACAATTCCGATTTGATCAATTTTTATCGATTTTACATTATCATTTTTTTTTTTTTTTTAATTTATTATTGTGATTGCGTTCTCCAATTGGGGGAAATTTGATTGCGCTCGCCGTTTTCGAATGGATCAATTTTTAAATAACACGTTTTTCGCTCGCTTTTAAAAATAACAGTTTCGATAATTCAAAAGTGTTTCAGTTTTATAAAAGAATTTATTAAAGGTTTGACGCGATATAACCTTGAATTCGCACCGCGCCCTTCTGAATTATTTAAAATTCACAAGATTTCTCGGTTTTGTTGACTCGGCCTCAAATAATTTCAATTTTTTAATTCAAAATGAAAATTTACAGAATCTACAAATTTACAAATTAATGTACAAATACAAAATCATCCCTGATTCTAGCAACGCAAAAGAAAAAGAACAAAAAAAATGAAGGTTAGGTTTAGGATGTGGACCCCAGACTACGGGATCGATACGTCGCCGAGTCTCACCAATATCTTGAGCATCCGCGAGGATAGGTAATTGATTGTTCACAGACCACGGGATGAGAACGTCGCCGAACCCCTCCAATGTCCCGTGCAACAACAATTCGGAAAATTTTTATAGGTTAGGTGTGGATCCTGGACTACGGGATCGATACGTCACCAAGTCTCACCAATATCTCAGGCATCCAAAGAAAATAGGTTTGGTTTTATAGGTTTAGGTTGCTAGTATCAGGGAGAATAGTTGAGGTCAGCCTTTTTGTTCCGAGTCAGAATTTTGAGGAAGGACTGTCTCCTGAATGAGCTGTGCAGCACTTCTCATACCCGTTTCCCTACCATAAAATTATCAAACGCCGAATATTCGGTTTTCGGATCAGTTCTGAGCATTGTTTTGTAACGGGCCTCGTTATTGGCTCGCTGCCGTGATTCGCGACTTCCCATCGGCCGATCGTGATTTTGCCCGATGCGCCGAAATCTGCTTTTCATGTTTTTCAGCGTTCTGTTTTATTGAAATGATAAAAATTTAATAAGAATCATTATCATTTAATTTTTTGATGCATTTGGCTTCGCTATTTCATTTGACATTGTTTGAATTGATTTTACTCGAAAAATCGAAAAAAGTCACGTTCGGGTTCCTATAGACCATGAACGCTTATCCCCGCGCATGCGTCGTAAACACGCGTCTCATTTTAATTAAATGTACACAAATTTTCTAGAAGGAATAATCTTTTTATTATTTTTCTTTGATTCCTTATAATTTTCCGCGTCTTTTGAGCCTAGTTACATAACTTTACGAAATCGCGTTGAGTTTTTATTAACAAAAGAAAAAAATATGATTATTCGAGTATTTAATACGCGGTGCCGCTAGTATCGCGCTCCACCGCTTGTATCGGGCCTTTGTATTGCTCACCAATAGGGCCGCCGCCGTCCAGCAGTGACGCGTCTCATCGGTCGTTGTACGCGCTCGGTCATAACATCGCCTCGGATCGCGATGTTTTTCGGAGTTCGCTTTCGAGTCGATTCGGGTCGTTCGGAAAAACGTTACGTCACAATATATATTTAAAATCTGTCGATTTTGTTGGATTTTGTGAGCATTATAAGTGTGCTCTCTCTCTCTCTTTCTGAACATTTTGGAAAAAAACAATCTAAAAAATTTGTTTTACTGAAAAGTCTTCATGTTCTTTTTATTAACAAAAACAAAAATTTATCAACAAGGGGAACAAATTCAACGATGATGGACAAAAATCATAAACCTTATGAAGAATAATTTCAATTTCACAAAATTATGGAAACATTCGAAATTGTTGTAAAATATTGAGGGGTTCACTTCAAATATGCAGAGAATATCAAAATCGTTATAAAATGTACAAAACTTGACAAAAATCATTGGAGAAATTATTTTTTAACACCACATGAAAACATTCAAAAACTTTAAGGAGGTTGAAGCATATATTATGTTAAAACTATTTTCCAACTTTGCACATTAAAATTTTTTAAACAGAAAGCTTAAGACAGTATTAAACCGCTGGCGGGATATGCCGGAGATTCACCGTCGTGAAATTGAGATATTTATTGTTGAAGTTAGCAGTTTTTTGAAAGCTTCCATAAGAGCCCATTTTCAACAATGAATATCTCCATTACCAGGCGGTGAAACCTCTCCTAATTTTTCACACATAATTAAGCGCTGTTCAAGAAGATGCACGTAAATTTTCAATTCATTAATTTGGAATAATAAAATCTAATGTATTTTTCGTATGATGTCCTATATATATCGCTTCAACTTCCTTAAGAAACCGCAATGAAAAACATTCCATATCGATTAAAACCGCAGAAAAATAATTTGATATCAAACTATAAATATCGCTTCTCGATGAAAAAAAAATTCAGATGAGTACATTGATGATCGCTCGTTTTCACATTAAACCTCCAAAAATGTAAACTAAAATTCTCAAACTTCGTAATGGAAATTATTTAAAACCGTGAAAAAATATCAAATATATTACCATTCTATAGCACCCGAATACCTTACTTGTAAACATTTTAAAAACTGATGCTCCATCCTCCTAATATTATTTTGATAGAGAAATAATGATTAAAAAATGAATTGGGACAGATTCCATCTACGTTGCGTGCAACACTGAAATTTATGATATAGCTTTGAAGCCAAGTATTTATTGGTAATTGGAATATTATAATGAAAATCCTATAGCCAACGAAACAAGATTTGTGATTCTTCGGTGTTTCCTGATCATATCACGAAAAATGTAATAAAAATTCCATAAAATAAATTATGAAACCAACTGTAAATAATTTCAACAGAATAATTGGAAGAAAATTTCACAAATTTTGAAAAAAACATTACATTAAAAACAATACAAATCGGCAATTCCTTTGTAAAGTGAAAAAAATTCAAATAAAACATGAAAAATAAAAAACCGAAATATCACGATTGAAAACATTTTGAAAAACGATACCCTATTTTTCTTATCTTATTCTAACAACTAAATCAATTAAAAAAAAATTCCATCTAACTTACTTACAACACTAAAATTAATGATATCAATTCGAAGCCAAGTATTTTCCAATAAATTGAAAAAAGTTACTACTTGAGTTACGTGCAGCACTAAAATTTATGATATCAATCGGAGAACAAGTAATTTATGAGTAACTCTAAATTCCAACATTATGAAATTGTTCTAAGAGGTTTTTAAATCCAAAAAATCACATGAAAGCTAGTCATTTATCACAAGTATATTTCTAACCTTTATCATCATTTGTCGATACATAGTTCTTATCTAAGAATATATTTAAACACAGAGCGTATCCAGACCATCCATAACAAATGCATCCTGCGAGACACTCGGCGCTCGTACATATTTTTTTCCTCAACTGTCCATTCTATAAACACGCATAACGCGCGCCCTAGACTCTCCCCGACATTCCGGCGCCATAAATAATCCTACAAGACGAGCACGGAAAATCACAAATGAATATTCCAAGACCGATTCCCTATCCTTGAATTTATTATAAATGCAACGTTTCTTAAATCCACACAAAATTCCAGAGCCGCGTTTCAAAACTGGTGTTTCCCACGAGTCCTGAAAACACACGCTCTTATCTCGAGTGCAACACGTGCAGATCCCCGAAACTCCCCTTAACACACTTTCCCTAATTCCGAGAAAACCTCGCGCGACTTTTCCTCCAATGATATCTCCGGAAAAGTCTCCCCCATATTCAAATCCAATCACCAAGTCAGCTCACCCACCTAATCATATATTATCCAATCCAAACTAAAAAACCACAGAGAATGACTCCCCTCTACAGCATCCAACCCCCAAAAAATGCATCTTATCCTCTAACTCGGATCTACTCAAAAAACTCTAGTTGTAGTCAGTTAGCAGCGAACCTTCAGAATATCAAGACTGAAAACTAACCCAAAAACTCAAACTCTTCAGTTAAATCACTAACTCCTAAAGTTATAATATTCATCATCAATCGTATATAGTGTAAATAAGTGTAAACTTCAATCAATAAATTCATCGACATATTTTGTAGTAAACAAAAAACTTCAAAAAGTAAAAAAGGCACGCCCAGTATTAAAAGGTCGCGACCGTAATTTTAAATGATTTTCTATTTTTGCATTGTCAATAAAAAAATATTAAAAAATTATTAACTATGAAAAAATATGAGATCTATTGTAACATATACAGTGAATGAATTACGTTTCCTGTAGGAATTCAGAATTTTGGAAATAAAAAAAAATGAGATCATTTTCTAACGTAGCCAAGTACAGTGAATGAATTAAGGGTGAATGATACAAAAGTCGAAATAATTAGAAATTGATGAAATTTGGTGATAATGTTCTTCAACATCAAGTGCGAAAACACAAATTTTTTCAAAATTTTCTTCTGTTTAGTTATCGAGTAATTACGCATTAAAGCAGATTTCTTATGCCTGGAATGTATACCTATATATATGGAAACGCTATGCTTATACACGTGAACTTTAGTGATTAATTACTCGATAACTGTACAGAAGAAAAATCTTAAAAAATTTGTATTGTCAAATTTGGCACTAAAGAATATGTTCACCAAATTTTATAAAATTCTGATCATTTTGAATTTTTTAATGTTTTTAGCATGGTTTAGCATGGCAACATTGTATCGCCTGTGCAATATATCCTTAAGGTTCCTGTGGAATTCATTCGTGTACATTTTTAGCCCTAATCACTCACTTCAGGAAAATTTTCCAGCAAGCGTCACAGAGCAACAAAGGTTTCTAGAATGATTCTGCAAATATTAAGAAATTATCATCTGCTTTTATGCTAGCTCAGGTTATAAACTTAAAACATTTTACACAATATGATACAAGAACCTTTTATAAAGAAAAGCGCAAATACGCGCACAAGTGCATGCATTGTATCTATGCGATGTACTGCACAATAAATTCATTGCCAATATTATACACAAACTTGGCGTGCATGGTTTTCAATCGGAAGCTCGGGAAGAGACAATTGTTCAAATTTACTATGAAAATAATAAATAATTAATTAGTATTGTATGAACGATTGTGAAAAAACCGATCCCCCAATAAAATAAGAGAGGCCCTGTTATATAATGATTTGGTAAACAATATAGAATATAGATGGGTGAAATTTATGGATAAAATTGAACAATGAAACGAACGGATAAAGAAATGAAATACATTAATCCCTTTATATGCCTTAATCTTGTACGGATAGATACGGTCATTCTTTCATGCGTATACGCATTCTAATTTATCCACGCGTCACTTTCACTCGTTCGTCCGTACACTCATTTTTTTACCAAATGGGCAGTTGATTGGATGAATTACACAATTACTGAAATGGATGAACAAAGGAGTAAGCTGTGTAAAAATTGATTTGAGAAAAGAAAACGCGTTGAATAGGTAATGAATTTATCAGTCGATTTAGTTGAAAATGGATATTTTTCTTTATGTACACAGCGCGGGATCTCACGTCGAACTACTCAATAAAATAGTTGGATGGAAAAGGATGGCAAATTAAAAAACAATTACATTAGTGGATATTCAAGTTTTCTCCAAATATATGGTCGGATGAGGCATTCCTTCGCCGAGCTTCCGATTGAAAACCATGCACGCCAAGTTTGTGTATAATATTGGCAATGAATTTATTGTGCAGTACATCGCATAGATACAATGCATGCATTTGTGCGCGTATTTGCGCTTTTCTTTATAAAAGGTTCTTGTGTCATATTGTGTAAAATGTTTTAAGTTTATAACCTGAGCTAGCATAAAAGCAGATGATAATTTCTTAATATTTGCAGAATCATTCTAAAAACCTTTGTTGCTCTGTGACGCTTGCTGGAAAATTTTCCTGAAGTGAGTGATTAGGGCTAACAATGTACACGAATGAATTCCACAGGAACCTTAATTCATTCACTGTACTTGGCTACGTTAGAAAATGATCTCATTTTTTTTTATTTCCAAAATTCTGAATTCCTACAGGAAACGTTATTCATTCACTGTATATGTTACAATAGATCTCATATTTTTTCATAGTTAATAATTTTTTAATATTTTTTTATTGACAATGCAAAAATAGAAAATCATTTAAAATTACGGTCGCGACCTTTTAATACTTGGCGTGCCTTTTTTACTTTTTGAAGTTTTAATATTTACTGATTTCACTGCTTTTTGAGAGACGTGACAACTATATAGGAACCATATTTCATTCACTGTATTTGGCAACTTCAGAAAACGATCTCATTTCTTTTATATTTTCAAGTTTTTTATTGATAATGCAAATATAGAAAATCATTGGAAATTACGATCGCGACCTTTAAACACTTGGCGTTCCTTTTTTACTTTTTTAATCATTTTTTTTCTGAATTCACTTATTTTTAAGAGCCGGGACAATATTTATTTAGGAAAAAAAATACATTCCTCGTTTTCAACGAAAATTTTTTAAATGATTTGTTTCGAGTTGAGTGCTTTTCTCTATGTGACAAAAGCAATCAACACTATTGTACAGCCAATTTTTCTATGTAAACGGACGAAAACTGTGCGGTTATGTTCATGTGAGTTGAAACCTTTTACAAGCAATAATGGCGACGATTTTGACTATCCATTCAGCAAATCAAATTTTCCAATGAAAGAGTAGGAAATTCCTATGCAATGGGATGATATTTTATTTTTCTATCCCTTTTTTTGAAAAGCTCCATTTGTTTACTTGGAAAAATGATTTTTTTGAAAATATCTTCTTCCTCTCTTTCAATGGATTCCATGTTGACATGGATACTGTCAATGGTTTGCAATGTCCAAGGAGATGTTTCCATGGTATTCAATGTCTAAGACGACAGCTTTATGGTTATTTGTGTCCAGTGATATTTTTTGATGGTTTCCTGTAACGTCTGAACCTGCCTCGTCAATGTAAACTATAAAATCGACGATCTATATATCGTTAACTATGAGGAAATATATCGGAAACCATTGCACCGTCTACCTAAATATCGGGTAATATAAAATTGTCGAATATATATTGAAAAATACGGAGGCATCCACCTAGACGTCGAAAACCCTATAGTCGCCAATCTAAACATCGAAAACTATAGAGCCGTCGACCTCGCCCACGAAAACCATGAAAAAAAACGAAAACCATGGAGGGACATATCTAGACATTAAAAATCATGGAATAATACACCTGGACATCAAGAGACTCGGTAGAGTCTCGGGACAAGTACATTGACAGCTCTGTCGTCTGCTGGCCTGAGGCTCTCGCCGAGACTATATTTTCTCTGAATAAAACGATTCGCCGTGGTGGGGGTAAAATTGGCATGCGATTTTCTTTAATTACGAAACTCATGAGTTCTGTACGGCTTTGAAAATTGAACTTTCAGCTAATTAAGAAGTTCTCTGTCGAATGAGCCCAAAATCAGCAGGATCGGTGTCGTAATTGCTGAGAAAAAACTTTGCACGGGCTTAAGATTATGCAAAAGTTACTAACACATTCGGGATTCGACGTATCTGTATACGCGTACTCTGACCGCTACAAGCATAGGCTCCTTGGCCCCCATGATCACCAATTACCGGTGAGAATATTCTTGTTCCAACCAATGAGCAATGAAAAAAATCCTGGGCCAATTACATCAAAGTTTGAAATGGCATGCGCAAGCATATAGCATGTGCATTTCAGTTCTGACTATGAATGTACAATATATATGACGTCAACTTCAGAACGTAGCACACGGCGCAGCACAACTGGTAACAGCAGTCATAAATCAATCAATATACATATATATATGGGTACAAACCATGTGTCAGTTTTTGATCGTAAGAATAGAGTTTCGACATTACGAAGTGCGTGCGGGATAAATAAAAAAATAATTTTCATCATCTAAAGAAGTGCAGATTACTATTTATGTTGTTATTTGTGATATATTAAACCGGTATCAAAGCGGCCGCGTAAATGTAGTCTGTGATGTGTGAGTGAAAAAGAATATAAAAAATGCGCGATGCATATGTCAACGAAACTTTTCAAGATTTCATTATTTCGTTCGATTGGAAATAATTGTTAACTGATATAATCCTTCAATTAAACCAGAGTACGAAAAATATTGTCCAGTGCGAATATATCGTCAGTGGCGTGGTTATATGTCAAGGTTATATATACGAATAAATAGAACTAAAATACACGCAACTGTTAGAATGATATTAGTAACTTTAATTGAATAAATGTTTTCTAATTTATATCTTGTGTTGTCATTATTTTTAAACATCCCCATATTTTGCTTGATATTCAGTTTGGCTCTGCCCTCTCCGATCCTTGTTTTCAACCCATCAGTTTGCAGCGGATCGATTCATATTATTAATTTGTTGCCTAATATGTGTCTTATGAATTTCTACTCCTTCATGATGATTGTGGTAACATGATTCAAGAGGTTTCTAACCATGATCTTGAATTGCACATTTTATAAATCAGATTTTCAAAAAAAAATCTGGTCTTGGTATAGTGTGTAGTTATTCTAATTAAAAAATTGATTATAAAAGTCTTCAGTTGCTCATTTATGGATAGATTTGAAATTGCTGTCTTCGAAGCTCATTGCGCAGATACATTGAACCGCAGCAGATACCTGCGAACTCTGAAATTTTTGTGGATAAATATATATGCGACGGATCACCCCTTATCTTTGATTATGGTAATATATAATGGAATTTGGTTCGGAAAGCTTTTAAGTGTTCCTTTTCAAATAGTATTGAAGTTTATATGACTGATATACAGCGAATACTTCCAAACTTTGATATTCCTGTGTTGCAGCATGTGTGCCAATCATTCAAATCATTTACTCCAACCGTATCATGTAATCTAGAAAATTCATCACAAAAGTCTGCTGCTTTCCTAAATACTTCAATTTTCCTTTTTCTACTCTATTCTGAGTTTTTGAATTTCTAAATTCATTTCTGAATTGTCCTGAAATGGTTTTCCTCCAAAACCAAGGCAGGTACCTTAAACGTCTTCGAATTCTGTTGCTCCGTTGAATTAAGTTCGCTTAGTTTTTTTGCTGCTTTGAGTTCTGGCATAATAAATGTTAGAAGTTTTCGGGTACTTTTTTTCAGGAACTATCAAACTGTGGATAATTGGACTTCAGCGGCCACTTGCAAACTTTGGAAATATATTTCACTGGGGGCACATTTTGGATGAGATGAAATCTCTAGATTCAGAATGCAAAAGCGACATTTAAAGTGGGCAAATCTGTTGGATTTTTCGTGTTCTTTCATTTGAATTTTGAAGAAAAGGGATAAATAAAATCTGTTCTATTAAGGAAATCTTTACGTCAGTTCTTTCTTCGTTCAAAGACTTGGAAAAAATTGCCAAAGGCCAAGGACAGACCGGTGACAAAATATTTCCAGTACAATTTTGACGAAAAATAGATCTTTTATCGCGGAAACCAACGTTATGAGCCGAAAATCATATTACAGCCCACGAGACGCGTTTCTTCACTCTTTTGGGTTCCTATTACACAAAACATATGAGAAGATAAGGGGGAAAATCACCAACGTGGAAGAAAAAACCAGTGCCGAAATATTTCCAGTACAATTTTGACGAAAAATAGGTCCTTTTTTGTGAAAACCAACGTTATAAGCCGAAAATCATATCTCGGCCCCCAACCCGCTTTCTACCATTCTCTTGGGTTCCCAATAAGCATAGCATATTAGAGTACAAGAAAAAAAATAGCCCAAGTCCATGGACAGACTTGTGACGGAATATTTTCTGTACAATGTTGACGAGAAATTTGTTGTTTTTCGTGGAAACCAACGTTATAGGCCGAAAATTATATTACGGCCCACAACACGCATTTCTTCATGCTCTTGGGTTCCCAATAGACAAAACATATTAGAAGATAAGGAGAAAAATCACCAAAGTCCAAGACCAAACCAGTGCCTAAATATTTTCAGTACAATTTTGAAGAAAAATTGGTCTTTTACGTGGAAACCAACATTATAAACCGAAATTAATTTCTCGGGCCTCATCCCGGATTCCTCCATGCTGTTGAGTTCCTAATAGGCATAACATATTAGAGTATAAGAGAAAAAATCGCCAAAGTTCAAGGGCAGACTTGTGACGAAATATTTTCACTACAATTTTTACGAAAAATTGGTTTTCTATGGTGGAAACCAACTTTATAAGCCGAACATCATACTAGGGAACTAGGGAAAATAAGGTTGTGAAAAGTACATTGATGGTCCCTTATTTGCTGATAATTTCATGAAAAAGATTGTCCCATAAAAAAATATTCGTATGAGAATGTAATCTATAAAAATGTACTAAGCAAATAATTCATAGAAATTTAAACTAAAATCCTATAACTGTCATAACATAAATGAGGAACTTTTGAGAAAAAAGGCGTGATATCAAACCATAAACTTCCCCTTGGGAAAAAAAGGTTGGGACAAGTACATTGATGGTTCCTTGTTTCTGGATGACATAGAAAAAAGATTCAGAACCAGGAAAATTTCTATAGAAACAATAAACGAAAAATTAAAAAGTTCGAAAAAATTCAACAATAAAAAACAATCGAAAAAAATTCTGTAAAGAAAAATATAAATTTTCAAAAAAATTCATAAATATTGAACAAATTGAAAAATGTACTATCCAAGGTACATGCAGTATAAAAATGTATGATATCAATTGGAGGCCAAGTTTTTATTGATAATTTGGAATATTTATCGAACAAATTGGAAACTTTAATGAAATTCATGATAATTATTTTCACGAAAAAAGTTAATGAAAAAAAAGTCATAACGGAAGTTACGTGCAGTACTAAAATGTATTATATCAATTCGAGGTCAAGTAATTATCAGTTATTCGAAATATAATCTCCGGCGACAAATGAGCGTTGAGAATCCTTGTCGGGCTCACAACGTTTTATCAAAATTACTAAAAAATTAATGGAAATGAAATCATTAAAAATTCACATGAAAGTCATTCGTTACTTCAACAAGGTACACACTTTAAAGAATCGATTCCCCTCCGATTTTCAGGATCCCCTGGTATTATTCACAACATTCAACTTCGATTGGATCGGTACGAATTATGTTCAAATACGTCTTAAACGTACTTGTCCGGCCCATCCCTTTTTATTCAAATTGCTCATTCGAAAACAAATCAAAAACAAAGTTAATGCATGTGTTAATATTAAGGAACAGTTATTCCCGAGAAAATAATTTTCCTTCGAATCGCTCTTGTCAAAATGAAACGAAAATGAAAGATAAAGTTGATTAATCTATTTATATCATATGAAGTCAGAATTCACAACAAAATAATTTTTCTCCAAATTCCAGGAATCCACGTGTCGTACTCGACTAGTGGTATTTATCAAAATGTATACATGACTATAGAAAAAAAAAACATTGCATGGCTGAGTAGGTTCGAAAATTTCTTGTAATGTGCCTGATTATTTCTCATTTTCATTGGTTCTTACCGAATGGTATGTGTTCACTGAAGAAAATGAGAAGTGGATATTGCTATACGAACTTGCGAACAATCAAGTTCAAATTACTTGGAGATATTATTTTTATTTCTATCGATTTTATTATATTTGTCATTTTACAGCAGCCCTGACTTGTTTTCGAATGAGCAATTTGAATAAAAAGTGATGGGCCGGGCAAGTACGTTTAAGACGTATTTGAACATAATTTGTACCGATCCAATCGAAGTTGAATGTTGTGAATAATACCAGGGGATCCTGAAAATCGGAGGGGAATCGATTCTTTAAAGTGTGTATCTTGTTGAAGTAACGAATGACTTTCATGTAAATTTTTAATGATTTCATTTCCATTAATTTTTTAGTAATTTTGATAAAACGTTGTGAGCCCGACAAGGATTCTCAACGCTCATTTGTAGCCGGAGATTATATTTCGAATAACTGATAAATACTTGACCTCGAATTGATATAATACATTTTAGTACTGCACGTAACTTCCATTATGACTTTTTTTCATTAAATTTTTTCTTGAAAATAATTATCATGAGTTTCAATTAAAGTTTCCGATTTGTTCAATAAATATTTCAAATTATCAATAAAAACTTGGCCTCTAATTGATATCATACATTTTTATACTGCATGTAACTTGGATAGTACATTTTTCAATTTGTTCAATATATATGAATTTTTTTGAAAATTTATATTTTTCTTTACAGAACTTTTTTCGATTGTTTTTTATTGTTGAGTTTTTTTGAACTTTTCAATTTTTCGTTTATTATTTCTATAGAATTTTTTTCCTGGTTAGAAAACTATGTAGAAACATATTTAGACGACAAAAGCCAAGGAGAATTATACCTAGCAAATGAAAAGTATGGAGCTGTTCACGTAAACATCGAAAACCATGGAAGAATCTACCTAGACCACGAAAACCATGCAGAAACATATCCAGACATCGAAAACTATGAAGGAATATACCTGAACCACGAAAACCATGATGGAACATGCCTAGACATTGAAAACCATGGAGGAATATACCTGGACCACGGAAACCATGTAGGAACATACCTAGACATTGAAAACCATGGAGGAATATACCTAGACATCAAAACCCATGGGGAATTATCCTAGACCACGAAAACCATGAAGAGGGGCCGGGTTGAAGTTCCGAACTGTGAGAAATCAGAAGGCTGAAAATTCCGAAAATCTCCCTAGTGCGATATATCTATATATATTTAGTCCCAGCTAGATTTTCGGAATTTTCAGCCTTCTGATTTTTCGCAGTTCGGAATTTCAACCCGACCCCCTGGACATTGAAAACCACGGAAGAATACACCTAGTTATCTAAACCCATAGAGGAATTATCCTCGACCACGAAAACCAGAGAGAAACATACCTGGACATCGAAAACTGTGGAGCCGTCGACCTCGACTGCGAAAACCATGAATAAACATACCTAGACCACGAAAACCATGGAGGAATCCACCTAGACCATGAAAACCATGGAGAAACATATCCATACATCGAAAACCACGGAGGAATATACCTGGACCACGAAAACCATGAAGGAACACGTCTAGACATTGAAAACCATGAAGGAATATACCGAGACGTCAAAACCCATGGAGAAATTATCCTAGACCACAAAAATCATGGAGAAACATACCTAGACATCGAAAACTGTGGAACCGTCGACCTCGATCGCGAAAACCATGGATGAATATACCTAGACATCAAGAACAATAGAGAAATACACGTGGACATTAAAAACTATGGAGAAAGACACTCGCACATCAGAAACCATGGAGGAATATACCTAGACATAGAAATCCATCGAGGAATTATCCGAGACCACGAAAACCATGGAGAAACATACCTGGACATCGAAAACTAAGGAGCCGTCGACCCAGACCTCGAAAACCATGATAAAACATACCTAGACGACGAAAGCTATGGAGGAATATATCTGGACATAAAATACTATGGGGTCGTGAACCGAGACATCGAAAATCGCGATAGAATGTACCTAAACCTAGTCCTCCGAAACCAATGAGCTATCGACCTAGACATACTCGAAAAATCCAGCTGCGTCGACCAGGATTTTATATTTTTTTATCTTTATTATTTATTATTTAATTTTTTTTTATTATTATATTTTTTCATTTTATTATATTGTTATTATATTATATTATATTATATTATATTATAAATTGTATAATATAATATTTATTATAATATATTTTATTATTTATTAATAAATAAAATATATATTATATAATAAATATATACGAGTTATGCGTAAGCCAGAAGCTGGTATTGCCCCCGCTGTCCGCACATTCTCTGTCTCTCTCGCTCGGCGACGTGCAAGAGAGGGGGTAGCCGCGTTCAGCGTACTGTGTGACAGGAGAGCCGAGAAATGTATACCAGGCCTGCAAAGGCCGTAAGTCCGAACGTAAACATGCTCAACCTACGCCTCTCTGTCTCTAAGAAATGAAATTTATCGTAAAGCGTTCGGTCTCAATTCTCTAAAGAGACATATCTCGGGAATGGCTGAATGTATTTACTTCCAAGAAAGACCAATGGAAAGGGAAAAATCGAAAAAAAATTCTCACCAATTTTTAGATTTTTCAATAATATGGTTTGTCCGCAAGCGCCGTTTGAAAACTCTGTGACGTCAAAAATCGGCATATTCGCGTATTTAATTAATTCAATTAAAACACTCTTATATAAGAGTGCGGCAGGGCTCGCGCTGGCTTTTTCTTTACGCGCTGCTGTTTTTCCTTTTAATACTTGGCGTCGAGCCGCTACCGCGTCTCTTGATATCACAATCAGCATTTATTCAAGAAGCCTTCGACACCGCTCAACAATTGGAAAATCCTTCCAATTCGCGGGCACAACCCCAATAAAAAGGTCATGTATACCTGAAAATACAGTATATGTTCTCGGGCCTCGCACAAGTCGCAAAGAAGACTCACTGCCAGATGTACTCAACGTACACTCTGCTTCTCTAAATCGGCCACTGTGTGACCCCAACTAATCCTCCCTCCTGGGACGTAACACTTCTCAGACTTTCAGGATCTTCTGGTATTATTGACAAAATTCGACGTCGATTGGATCGATACAAATTATGTTTAAATATGAGTTAAATGTACTTGTCCGACCCATCTAGAGTCGCGGTAGCGACTCTGAGACAAGTACATTTATGTATGACGAGTCGCTTCCAGATAGTCTTTACAGGAGTGAGGATGTTTTTCAGCGGTTTTCGATAACTTTCGAAATTTATTTCTTCAATGATTTAATAATTATAGTGTTTCAGTGAATTATACCAGTTGACATATTTTTTATTTTTTTTCTCTTTCGATCGCGACCTCTAGGAACTCTGTAGCTTAACGCATTGAAAAGATATTAATTATTTATTTTTTAATTTCATCAAAATATGTTGCATTTTTTCGCACATATTTTTGATGTTTATTTGTTTTTTTTTTAGTGTCAAATCTGGTACCATAATACATTTTATATATCTATATATTTTTTTCTGGTGCCATAATACAAATTGTATATCGATATATTTCCATGAATCTGTTCATGTTTCAAAAATTTGGAAAGTGACAGTTCCCCGTTGTATTCAAAATTTAAGCTGTCAATTTCACGAAATGTTATCGAATCATTCGGGGATTAAAGGATATGTGACATACCACATGTTCGTTTTTCCAAGAAATGTGAGTCACGTATTGTGGCCGAATCTTTTTTTTAATGTCCTTTTAGTAGGTGTGATGCTATCGTTTAATGTTCTTTTAGTTGGTATGATGCTATTGAGTAAATCGTTGGATTGGGCTTTTTTTTACTCGTGCTTATCGTTGGTAATAAGCATTGGAGTGAATTTAAGTGAAAAATGCGCCAAATGTACATTCGTACATACTTTATTTTTTGTATGAGCAAAGCTTGCAGGAAAAAAATAATTACGCGCGGCATCGTACGAGGTTAGAATGATGTGTCGGTGCATACGCAGAAGAGAAACGATCTCGACCCCTTTTCACCAAGGGCACAAGCAAAATCCATCTCTCGTCGGTGGCTTTATAGTTTTCGATTTCTAGGTCGACGGCTCCGAAGTTTTTGATGTCAAGGTCGATGGCTCCATGGTTTTCGATGTCTACGTATATTTCACCACGATTCTCAATGTCTAGGTCGACGGCTCCAAGAATTTCGATGTCTAGGTCGATGGGTCCATAGTTTCCGATGTCTAAGTTGTGACGTGACATTTTTGTCCTGCCATTCATACGAATCGTGTCGACCAGTGAACCGGGTTTACGGCCCATTTTGACGCCGTTCGACTCGTCGGGTTTTGGTCGGAACGAGACTCATCGTCACGTAATTATAAGTTTTATTTTAAGAATCGCGTATAGTAGTATCTTTCGAGCGACAATTTACTAAGTCTAATAACCGTTACCTTTTACCGCCGTGTGCAACGAGGAGAGAGAATTTTTGATTGTTTAATTTTGAGTTCTGATGAAGTTTCCCTTTGACTATTTCGTTTGTTGTTGAGAGATTTGGTGTTACCGTCACCACATTTAGCCTCGCCAGCATTATTCATTTGGCGTTACTTTCCTGCTGTTCGAGCTGATTTCGCCCGCGAGAATCATTCCTCTCACGGCGTCTTCGCGTACCGAAGAACATTCTCGACATGTGGGCGGTTGAAAGAGCACGCTGGCATAGGCCATTTATTGAACGCCGCCCGTGTCTTTCCCGCCGTAGCAACCCAGAGTTGCACCGCCCGCAATACCGTGAATTCGGGTGTCACAGTCCGTGTAAACCAGCGCCTCGTCAGGTGGGGTCTGGGGGAGTTTTCTGGAGCCGAGGTGCTATTCTTGCCTGGTGGCTTATTGTTGTGGGCCCACCGCGACATCCGGAGTCGTGAGGGAGGCCTCCCCTCGGCCTTTCAGAACTGCCGACCGGATCCTCAAGAGGAGAGACACCCGGATCACGGTCATCTAGTTGAGAGGAGTGTTTCGAGTGAGCGGGAGAGGTGAGAGCAGCAGAAGAGTAACTATCGCGATATTCTTTAAAGAAGCGTGACGGGAATTATCCTCCGCACACGCTTCGTTGTTTTGAGTTTCCCGCCAAAGCGCGAGCAAAGAGTCCGTACTCTGGTTTGTGCCTAGCGCGTGAGTGCTGTCGTGCATGGGCCTAGTAGTGGGGAGAACGCCGAGTCTGGAGGACCGCTCGTTCGCACAATCAGTCTTCTTCCGATCGCCTCACCGGCGAGTCACCAATACCTCCCGATCATCGAGGTTCCTTTGTCTTTCAGCGTGCGACGAGCTGGTTCCTCGGTAAGCCCTTTTTCTTTCTCCCCAAATGATTAATGGAGTTGAGCATTTTGAGTTTTCGGAATTTAGTTCCGGTTTATTTAGCGTTTCGGGGAACATATTGAGACGATCCAGACGGGTCGATAAAATAGTTATCGGACGGACCGATAAAGTAGAGCGCGGTGCGACAATCAATCAATCGAGGCGCCAGCGCCTGGGCTCGCGTATCGACCCACCTCGAATCGATCATACACGTTAACTATCTCTTTAAAATCCACTTCAATAACTTCACTCGTTTAACATGAAAATATGTGGAACTTACGAAATGATTAAGGAAAATTAGGAAGGGGGAAATCTCACAAGAAAATCACTTGCAAATTAAAAAGATTTTATAACAGCAAATAACTCGTGTAAATTCAAATTCAAATTTATTTCGCGCGGCTCATAGAACAAACGCACATTCGCCAATCAAGAGATCCGACCAATGCAAGAATTTCACGAACAACGAATAAAGTAATCAGCCATCAACAATTGGCCCGTCAAAGTGTCGCGTTGGCGCATCGCCGGATCTCCGGAAAATAGGCATTGGTCCGAGCCAATCAACCAATAACGACACAAAACTTAACCAATCGGGTATTTTGAGAAGGCCTGAGATTAACTTGATTGGTGAATGGGCGTGATTGTCGCAATGCGACAAAATTATTATGATGGTTTGGCGTTGTTTCACGCGAATATAAAAAGGCAATGGAAACTAGCCTGAGTAGCCAGTCTAGTCCTCATCACGCTAGACCCGCTTTCACTAGCCGATCTCGAGATTCGCAACTCGGATCCGCATTACGCAAACTAGCCGACTCTGGCCTAGGAAACCGGAGCCCGCTTTACGCATTGAAAGAAAAAAGAAATATCGCTCAGGAAGCAACCTTTATCATATACCACCGACTCATGCTGACAGGGTGGGCCCCATTCGATTTCGTTTGGGTTCAGGATTGTCAGTGTGGGGCACCGATCTAGTCAGGAGGGCGGGGATGGTTCGATTTCGTTCCGTCTGAAGATTTCTGGCTAGATTACCTATTCCTTGTCTGCCAAGAGGGAGGTGATCGTTCGGCTTCGTTCGATCAAAAGATTCTTGGTGGATTCCTCTCACTCATGCCAGGAGGGCGGGGACAGTTCGATTTCGTTCTGTCTGAAGATTCCTGGGTGGGTTCTAATCCGTGAATAAACCCTTTTGTGGCTTCCTGAGCTCAAGTAAAGTCCATTGAAAAGTTGTTGTACAAACATTTTTTTTACGAATCCAAATTATATTGCGAATTTAAGATCCTTTGCGATAAACGAAATAATTGGAAAATTAGTTTGTGAATCTAAAATCCTTTGCGATAAACGAAATTGTTAGAAAATTAGTTTGCGAGTTTAAAAATTATTTTGACTATAGAAATCATTTAGAAGCTATTGGCGAAAACATTAATTATCAAGAGCGATTGATGAGGACCGAACTAACTTTAATTGCGAACCTTGTGCGAATCGAGAAAAATCATTTATGCGATCAAATTATTTGGCGAAATTTGAACAAAAATTACTTGCGAGCATCGAATTAGAGATTATTTCTTTTATTTTGTTAAATTATTATGCGAATCAGAAACTATTTACGCACAGTTCATTTGGAAAATTGTTGCGATTTTGTACTCAAACAGTCACCAAACACAACAAATATTGAATAAAAGCTTTCTTTTGTTTATTTTCACATTACTTTGAGTTAACTCTTGTTTTCCTTTCATACCTGCTCCTTTTATTTATAAGAAGCTCAAATTCACGCGTAACGGGGTGTTCTGCCACCATCGTACCGTTACAATATGTGTCGAAGTTTCGAGCGAGATTGCGGCCGATACTTCCCGTGTTCCCAAATTTTGTAGTTTTTGCGGCTCAGCTCCACTAATCGATTCGATATTAATTTGGGTCCATTCAGTATAGTTCATTTGACGTAATTCTATTGCGCAGTAATTAAATAAGTTAGAGTTTCGTAATGTCGAATTTTTGATATCGAATTTTGGTAGTACGCGCTGGAATATTCCACGCAGCTACGTTTCTCTCTCTTCCTGCACGCGTTGAGGCTCTGGCGAGCACGATCGTTCACGTGATGTTTTTGCTCCGTCTCTCTCGCACTTATTGTCGTGCGTCGTCTATACGGCGATTTATTCTGTCTTTTGTATTGCGTATTTTTCAGCCGTTCCTTTTGCGTTCGTATTTATTTCCTTTTATCTATTTCGTGACGATCGTATAATTTTGCGTTTCTTTATGACGAATTATCTTACGGCACTCTTCCGTTACCTATGTTACCTCTTCCAAGATTATCTTGCTATTAGTTTCTATGATTTATTTTATCGTATAACGCCGCTACCTTCGTATTACTGTACTGATCGTTCGGGAATTTCGGTGTTACCTCGCGCTTAGCCGAAAATCGCTTCATTATTACCTTCGATAACCTTTCGTCGCGTATCTTCGAGTTTTTCTTGCGGCTGAGAACTCATGTAGGGCCTGGCGTCAATTACCTTGCCTATGTTGCGTATGACGCTCTCGCGAACTACTTTAGGGTTACCTGGTGTCGATTACCTTTTAGCTTGAATTACCTAAGACACCGGTTGTTCTGGCGTTGGTTACCTTTTACTTGTTACCTAAGGCATCTGCTGGTCAGATCGCTGATTATCTTTCACCTACGATGCCAGAGCGTCGGTCGTCGATTACCTACGACACCCGTGAATTTGCGATGCGATTACCTATTACCGAATTACCTGTTGAATTCGAGTAAGCCGCGCACGGAAACCGCGTTGTCGTCCGATAGGTGATGCCCATGCGATTCTAGCGAGCCGAAATTGAATTTCCTTTCCCACTCTTATTTTATATAGAATCTAATCTCGCGAGTATTCATCTTTTCTTGTACTTTTGTTTATTTGAATAAATTGTTAATCTTTCCTGAATCTTCTGTCTGTGTCGATTATTTGCTTTACGTTGTGAATTGCTACTTTTCCCCAAGGATCCCCCCCTCTACCTTTTGTATGTCAGATGAGCTGAGTAGTCGGACCGTCCTCGGTCATTCGTTCCCCTCGTGTACTCTAAATTCTAGTTGCGTTGCGTTACGATCGCGAGAATCGACGAAAATAAAGTCGATTAATTCGACGGTACTTTGTACCTGGCGCCCAGTTCATTCTCGCAACCGGAGAGTCATACGAGATGGAGCGGGTGAGCCGAGAAGGGACTGGATCGTACCCTTTCGGGGAAAATCTACGTTACAAAGTATATTTCTTCATGGTTTTCGATGTCTGGGTATATTTCTTCATGGTTTTTGATGTTTAGGTGTGTTTCATGATAGTTGTTGCCATTCACATCGACGGCTTCATAGATTTCGACCCTAGGCATATTTCTTAACGGCTTTTGATGTCTAGGTCGATGGCTCTATGGTTTTCGACGTCTAGGTCGAAGGCTCCGTGGTTTTTTATGTCTAGGCCGACGGTTCCATGGTTTTTGATGTCCAGATCGACGGCTCCATAGTTTTCGATGTCTAGGTCGACGACTGCAAGGTTTTCGACATTTAAGTCGGCGCCTCCATAGTTTTCGATGTCCAGATATATTTCTTCATGGTTTTCGATGTCTAGGTATATTTTTTTCCACTGTTTCCGTTATCCAGCCGAGGTATATGCCGAGGTATATTTCTTCATGGTTTTTCATGTCCAGGTATAGTTCTCCATAGTTTTCGCTATCCCGGTCGACGGTTCCATAATTTTCCATGTCTAACTATGTTTCTCTACTGTTTGCGATGTCTAGGTTGACGGATCCATGGTTTTCGAAGTTCGGGTCGATAGCTCTATAGTTTATGATGTCCAGGTCGACGGCTCTACAGTTTTTGATGTCTAGGTATTTTCCCCATAACTTTCGATGTCGAGGTCGATGACTCAATGGTTTTCGATGTCTGGATATATTTCATCATAGTTATCGATATCCTGATCGAAGACTCCATGGTCTTCAAGAACAGGGGAGATTTCAAGAATCCAGAATATCGTGAATAAATATCATCGGACGCTGATAACCATGAAACTGTCAATCTAGATACTGGAACCTAATAAAACATGATACGAGATGAAAAAGATAATGAAACATGGAAAAATCCTCTCAAACATCGAAAAACAATGACAATAACAGTGTTAACATGGTAACCATTGAGAGATTGTTCTTGACCCCATAAACTATGGCGACCTAAGTATCGAAAACTATGGAGCCGTTGATCTCGACATCGAAAGTCGTAGAGAAATATACCTAGACATCAAAAACTCTAGAGAAATATATCTGGACATCGAAAACTATGAAGCCATCTCCCTGTACTCCTGTTTATTCTTATTTAACTGCTTCAAGATTGGTGGGTTTGAAGACGCTGTTGCAATAAAAGTAGCGCTGCAGCACTACAAGAAAACTGTTCACACGCTTAATCGCACGGAATGCACCCTAGTTCGGAATAAATTTTCAAATAAAATGTATTGTGTATGATATAAATATTGAATCGAAACGGAAATGTATAGAATTGAATTGAATATTGTAGATGGGTATATTTGTTGAATATATCTATTTTTACAATAATTCAATTTAACACATTACATTTTTGATTCTTTATTGAATTCTCATGGAAAACATTTTATTTAATAACAAATGAAGTATTTATATTCGTCTACGATATTTGTTTGATTATATTCTCAGATTTCAATTCCCGACACATTTCATTTTCGCTTCAATTGTTATATCATATGGAAAACATTTTATTCAAAAATTCACGAGAAATTGGTTTTTAAATATCCTTTTAAATATTATAGGATATTTTTTTAAACAAATAAATCCATGCCTCTGCATCTTTGTTATGGCTACAATTTTCATCAGCTCTCCAAAATTGAATATTATCAGACTTGTAGATGATCATTATCATTGTCATTATGCTATTTTATCAAAAATTGGATAGTTTCCATTGAAAAATATAAATAAAATAACCCAAGATAGGAGTGTCGAATAAGATCAAGGACTACAAAAATATCTACTGAAGAAGCAAACGCATTGTATGGAAAAACACTAAGAAGAAAGTTTAATTCTAGTCAAGGGCTCGATGCATTAAGAAAATTTCTGGTGGTCTGAGAAAATCATGATAGAGATTTTGCGAATGTAATTGCATACGTACAGGCTGGTGATAATGGTTTTGAAATTCTCAGACTTTTGGATACTTCTATAAAAAAAATGTTAATAATGCCTGTGCTGTGAGTTCTACCATGTAGTTTATAGTTGTCAAGTAAACAGAAAAATGTTCATTATTGACTTGAATTTAAAGAGACCTTTTAAAAGTCTTACGACTATTGGATGGAATCAAATCATTTGAAATGTCATTTATGATTAAAAGATTTTCAGATAAACGTTTTTTCAAAGCAAAACAGTAATTGCATGTTTTCGATTGCAGAATCTTGTAACAATACGAGCCGCTACCGCGTCCCTGATCCCCTGTGCTGATAAATGTGGAAGAGGCTTGTCGCAGCTTCACTATTTCTCATTCGTCATTTATTCATGGTATGTTATCAAGTCAGAGCAATGCCAGGCACCACGAAGTTGTTCTGTCAATTGGCATCGATGGTTCTGCTTGGGGTATTTTTCATTTCACACAGAAGTTTTGGAGACTTGGTCGTAACGAACCAAGCTTATGGATTCCCAAAGTATTAGAACTTGTTACTTGTGGAAGGTCATTCCTCGGTCATTCGAGCCTTACTCGACGGACAGGGAATGATTTCTTCTATTTTCTTCGAGTTGACATATGATTCTCACACCACTGTTCATCTCGTCCTCGACACCGCGAAATCTTGGGTTTTGGAAAATTCGGCCACAGCAAAACTAATGCGTATTTTTTTTTCGATTCCGGTCTTGTAGAGTCTTGTTCTGCGGTACAATAGGAAGGGACCCGAAAATTTGCCTGGTTCAAAAGCAAAACAGGCAAACGAACCGGCAAAGATTTTGTTGATCCGAAAGAAGAGATGATAACAAATTTTTAATCATAACCTTTTGATAAAACATCCTAAAACAGAATATAAACTGCAAAACTAATAAACTCGTTTAGCGTCATGTTCAATTTTAATTAAAATTCTACAGTCAATTGATTTCTGAAGTAATATTCAAGTTTCAATTCGATTTTTTGACGTCGATAGATTGTGCAGTGGAAAGGGTGCACAATTTCCTAATAATACTTTTAACTTCAAACTGATACGGAGTGATTTTCTACGATTGCAATATTGGTGCATCTGTTCGGAAGAACAAAATCAATTGGTCAACACGGTTTTACAAAGTCTCGGGCGCCTCATGGAAATATTCCAAGCTTTTGGACCTCATAATAAAAATTCTCATCGCTTGTCCAGATTGTGTGAAATCTCAACTGATTCATACTGAGACATTCCTTGAGCCAGGGGCTTCAAATATATAAGTGGATACTGGCAATGAGATTCATGGGTCACTTGTGAGAATCGAAAAATCCGGAATATTGTCTGAAACCTTGTTTATCAAAACTTTCGAAAAACACGAGAAACATTCTCGAATTAGGTCAACAAAATTTTGCTCAATGACCATTTTTCGCAATTTTCACCTATTTTCATAGTATTTTGGAATTCGGTTTCCGCATGTCAAAATAAATATGTCACACCCGACATTAAATTTTTATTATGTTATTTTTCTTTTGCAATTTAACTAAAACGAACTCGAACTAAGTGCGCATATCACCTAATCGAGACACCGAATATAACGCGTAAACATATCATTACCAAAGACACGTGCCTGACACAAGTGTTCAAGGTTCTACGAAACTCCCATCCGAGCACTACTGCCCTAAATTTCGGGGATTGATCAATTGATTAAACAGATGTTTTCTCCTTATAAGGACCGAAAAATAGAACTCTGAACACTTGTGCTCGAGATAACGATAACAAACCCCACCTATTTGACCCAAATCTAGCTCTATAAAAAGGCCAAGATTTGTGGTACAAATGCATTCCGTTCCGTACCTAGGGTCGCGTTTATACTGTTCGCAGTAGTTCGGTTGTCATTCGGTTAGCCCTCTTATACTTAACCTCTGGATGAACTCCAGGTCTTCCGTAGAAGAGAGCGAGTCAACTCCAGCAACGAAGGTGTTAAGGTATTTTACTCCGATTCGAGACTTTAAATATTTCCCCAATCACCTCGACTTGTGACTTCGAATATTTACGATCGATCGCGAAATCTAATAACGACCGCGTATCGACGAGTTGAAGACACCTCTCCGGTAACGTACCACGTATCATACCGAATCGTATCACTTATTGTAACTTACGCAATATCCAGAATACATAGACAATCCTAGATCCCTCTATCATATTCTGCAATTGTACTTTACTAACACCTTACCTTGTATCACGAACATATAGAGAATCCTAGATCCCTCTATCATGTTCTACTACTGTATTTTACTAAAAATCTATTTTCATTAAAGAGTGTATAAGGAATCCTAGATCTCTTTGTGCACGACTTTTAATACCTTTCCTCAATCGCAACTAGACAAAAGCAAGATTTCTCGAGGTCTCTCAGCGTGCGCCCACGATACTCAAACGAGTATATCTATATAATAACGCTCTGCGTATACATGCTGAATGGAAAAGTCTATGGGACATAGCGTTTGCCGCTCGACGCTCAAACACCCGAACCTTTCCTTCACGCCCCTCCGGACGTGACAAATATATAGAGAGAGATGGGTGTAGGTAGATGAATATATAAACTGCTTTATTAGGTGATCAGATGTTTCAATTTTATGATCATTATTTCAATTTTTCAATATATCCCATAAAATTTCAGATTTCGAGTACACAAAAAGTCGTCAAATAAACCTGAAAAACAGTACGAATGTTGTAAAAAAAACTAGAGACAAGTACATTTATGCCCTCTGGGAAGTCATCTGTAAAATCATGGAAATCAATGGTCGTAAGACTTTAAATCCAAGAAACAAAACGTTGTCAAATAAATGCAGAAGTTGCCGAGCACATCGCAGTACGAACAAAAGAATTACAAAAGAAGAAAAATAGGACAAAAAAATTACAACCACAAAAAATACAAAGACAAAACATTACAAAAACAAATTGCAACTAAAGAAAATTAAGATCATAAAAATTTAAAAAAAATAACCCACGGAAAAAAATTATATACCAAAAAATTGAAACAAAACAATTTTGGCCGTTGTACTTGGCGTTTTACACGACTTTCGAATTTGTGAGAATAAGATACAGGTAAATTAGATAATATTAGCTAGAAAAAAAACATACAGACACAAAAATGCACTTCCATGAATAGAAGTAATAAAATAAGTAGGAATATTTAAATGAAAACGTCTTCCTTGCTCTGGATATGAGAAGCGTAAACCACAGTATTTTGTCTTGGGGTTCGAACCTGGAAGTGATGTTTTCGCGTATTTTTCTTATAATGAGACGAAACGTTTCGTTTTCGGTATCTCCGTGACTATTGTGTCCTCTCATAATTTCTTCGATTTCTGTCTTGTCTGGTCTTGTCACTTGTCACACTCACAACATGAATTATATATAGGTTATGTTCGTCGCTCAGCGCCACATCGGGATTTTGACAATATTTTATTTATTAATTTCTCGGATAAAAAATGATCAAACAAACGTTCAAACGATATTATTTGTTTCAAACAAACGATTCCGAATCGATTGGTGTTTGAAAAAATCAATTTTGGAACAATGGTGGCTAATTTAACGCTATTTTTTGTTTCGTTTGTTTGTCAAAAAATATGATCAATCGTTTAAATTAATCAAACATTTACAAACTAACGACAAACAACCATACTGAATTTAAAAAAATGGCAAAAGTCAAAATCGAGGGGGTACTTTTATATAGCTCCACATAACATCTCTTATAAAAGTTGTTGACCTGGGAAACCCTACTTTACCAACAAAAGTGGAGATTATGATGTATACGGATAGACATTGTATATGGTGGAAATGTAGACATTTACAAAATGAATTATATTCATTTTGGTAGAGCTGTTACGGGATAGAGTTTTATCGTGGTAGAAATGTTTGAAATTTTACGGGACTTGTTTTTTCGATAGACATGAATTTTGGTGGAGATGAAATTGATAGTATTGAATTTTGGTAGAGATGTTTCTGGTAGGGTTGTAAATGTGCCGAGTTGTTACGGGGTAGTGTTTTATCGTGGTAGAAATGTAACGAGACTTATTATTTGGATAGACATGAATTTTAGTGGAGATGTGATTGATAGCATTGAATGTTGGTAGAGGTGTTTCTCTACCGACATTCAATTCATTCAACAAAGACCGACACGCATTTTTCATTATTTTCATAGGAACGAAAGTATACCCAAGACTAAAAATAGATCGCACCCGGAATTGTATAATACAAACGGACTTATTGATAGTTTTTATGTCTAAACAATTCCGATATCGACGAGAAATCCGGAATTTACGATTGTTAGTTCGTTTTTTTGGCTCCTGGCTCTACGTATACTATTCCCCGATGACTCAAGTTTTTTTAATTGAATCTCCACAGTGAGGATTGTTTTTTGTATATTGTTTATATCGCATGTGGAGAACATTTTAGTGGAGTAAAAATAAATAATTAGTGATCGAAGTCTTACTGATAATTTCGGAGGAAATATTGCTTCTTGCGTTGGATCGTAGGGACAGAATTCTTTCACATTGAAAACCTCTGTAGGCTCAGACGTGAATGCTTTTTTGCAACAAGCATCTCCAAGAGCACACATCTTCGTTCCATTATCGCATTCTCTTCCGATAAACTTCGATGACAATTGTGAAAGTTCCCAATCTTCCGTAAACGTTTTGAATCCTTCGATGATCGGTCTGTAGCCAGTGCATCGACACAAATTTCCTGGAAATTTTTTTCTTATTATTCTTGCTAAATAATTGAGCCTTAGGTTACGTGACGCAAGAAAAATTGTGGTAAATATTCGGAAGTGCGGCTTTTCCTAAAAATGGTGATAATTTTTTTTCATCTGGATTGCTTCAATTAATCTCCACTAATAACACACACACACACACACACACACACACACACACACACACACACACACACACACACACACACACACACACACACACACACACACACACACACACACACACACACACACACACACACACACACACACACACACACACACACACACACACACACACACAGCGAAATTTTTGGACACGCAGATGGTTGGAAGGTCTGGAAAAACTTTGAACATGTGCGCAAAATCATTAAGTAGGTTCCAACATCTTTGGATGCAGGTGCGGGATCGTTGAGTGGGTGCGCAATATACATCTTTGGATGAGGGCGCAGAATCGTTAGTCGCAACATCTTTGGCTATGTATGCAATGTCCCATTTTCCATTACTACTTATAAAAAATTTTTTGTTATAGTGTTGGAGCTTATTCTCCACTGCCATAATATCTCATCAAGAGACTCGGTAGAGTCTCGGGACAAGTACATTGACAGCCCTGTCGTCTGCTGGCCCGAGGCTCTCGCCGAGACTATACTTTCTCTGAATAAAACGATTCGCGGTGGTGGGGGTAAAATTGGCATGTGATTTTCTTTAATTGCGAAGCTCATGAGTTATGTACGGCTTTGATAATTGAACTTTAAGCTAATTAAGAAGTTCTCTGTCGAATGAGCCCAAAATCAGCATTCTCGGTGGCGTAATTGCTGAGAAAAAACTTTGCACGGGCTCAAGATTATGCAAAAGTTACTGACACATCACGAGTTCGACGTATACGTATACGCGTTTTGACGTAGTCAGTGGTAGTAGAGTTGTGCCTCTACGCATTCTGATTGGCTCAACGATGTCGGCTCCTCCAGCTGCTAGGCCGACCGCGGGTGGGGCTCAAGAGTTAGAAGCAGAGAACATAGATTTACATGGAACAACAGGCCATATGGGCGCATTTGGCTGGGGTCGCTTAGTACTGACCCCGGCCACCGTGGCGCTGTTCAATATACGTGAGCACGCATACACTGACGCTGGGGTCATAGCGCGCGCTTTCTCGTACCCAAGCGTTCAGCCATGCTTGGGGTACTATTGCCCTCTTGCTCGCACCCATAAGTTATGGACCCCACGCTTGGGGTCTCAATGCTGTTAAAACATTTAACATGTTGCAGTCATTTTTTTGCATAAAAAATCAAAAACAATAATTCAACCATTCAACAAAATCAATTGAATTTGTTTAGTTTCGGCTATAATTTTAAAAAAACTGTCTTTGATGGAAAAAAAAACACGACCAATCTGGATTTGAACTACTATCTCCAACCTTATGAGAGCGACATCGAACCACTATACCATATAAACTTTTGATCCCTAAGCGGCAGAAAATGCTACTGGCTTATCCGGGCCGCTTAATATGTTGAAGTTTTATGAAATAGTAACTGTGGTCGCAAGAGCTATAGTTATCAATATAATTTCCAAATATTCATAAATATCATTAAAAAAAAAATTAGGGCAAAAAAAATTTCTTTCAACATGAGTATACCTAGGAAAAAAAAGGTTGGGACAAGTACATTGATGGTCCCTCGTTTGCTGATAATTCCATCCATGAAAAAAACTTTAAAACAAAATTTTTATAAAAAATGGGCAAAAAAATTATTGTATAAAAAAAATACAGAACAATTCGAAAAAAATTTCACAAATCTTGAAAAAGCATTATCTTTAAAAAAACTAAACTGTATCTATTTTTTAAAGTGTTAAAAGAATCAAATAACAAGTAAAAAATAAAAACCGAAAAATCGCGCTTGAAATCATTTTGGAAACCGATGCCTCATTCTTCTTATTTGATTCGAAGGGCTAAATCAATTTAAAAAAATTCCATACAATTTACGTGCAGCATTAAAATTTATTATATCAATTCGAGGCCAAGTATTTTCTAATAAATTGAAAAAAGTTACCATTTGAGTTACGGTTTACAGCGGATCGATTCATATTATTAATTCGTTCCCTAATATGCGTCCTATGATTTTCTACTCCTTCATGATGATTGTGGTAACATGATTCGAGAGGTTTCTAACCATGATCTTGAATTGCACATTTTATAAATCAGATTTTCAAAAAAAAATCTGGTCTTGGTATAGTGTGTAGTTATTCTAATTAAAAAATTGATTATAAAAGTCTTCAGTTGCTCATTTATGGATAGATTTGAAATTGCTGTCTTCGAAGCTCATTGCGCAGATACATTGAACCGCAGCAGATACCTGCGAACTCTGAAATTTTTGTGGATAAATATATATGCGACGGATCACCCCTTATCTTTGATTATGGTAATATATAATGGAACTTGGTTCGGCAAGCTTTTAAGTGTTCCTTTTCAAATAGTATTAAAGTTTATATGACTGATATGCAGCGAATACTTCCAAACTTTGATATTTCTGTGTTGCAGCATGTGTGCCAATCATTCAAATCATTTACTCCAACCGTATCATGTAATCTAGAAAATTCATCACAAAAGTCTGCCGCTTTCCTAAATACTTCAATTTTCCTTTTTCTACTCTATTCTGAGTTTTTGAATTTCTAAATTCATTTCTGAATTGTCCTGAAATGGTTTTTTTCCAAAACCAATGCAGGTACCTTAAACGTCTTTGAATTCTGTTGCTCCATTGAATTAAGTTCGCCTAGTTTTTTTGCTGCTTTGAGTTCTGGCATAATAAATGTTAGAAGTTTTCGGGTACTTTTTTTCAGCAACTATCAAACTGTGGATAATTGGACTTCAGCGGCCACTTGCAAACTTTGGAAATATATTTCATTGGGGGCACATTTTGGATGAGATGAAATCTCTAGATTCAGAATTTGTACCGATCCAAACGAAGTTGAATGTTGTGAATAATACCAGGGGATCCTGAAAATCGGAGGGGAATCGATTCTTTAAAGTGTGTACCTTGTTGAAGTAACGAATGACTTTCATGTGAATTTTTAATGATTTCATTTCCATTAATTTTTTAGTAATTTTGATAAAACGTTGTGAGCCCGACAAGGATTCTCAACGCTCATTTGTCGCCGGAGATTATATTTCGAATAACTGATAAATACTTGACCTCGAAATGATATAATACATTTTAGTACAGCACGTAACTTCCGTTATGACTTTTTTTTCATTAACTTTTTTCTTGAAAATAATTATCATGAGTTTCAATTAAAGTTTCCGATTTGTTCAATAAATATTCCAAATTATCAATAAAAACTTGGCCTCTAATTGATATCATACATTTTTATACTGCATGTAACTTGGATAGTACATTTTTCAATTTGTTCAATATTTATGAATTTTTTTGAAAATTTTTATTTTTCTTTACAGAATTTTTTTTGATTGTCTTTTATTGTTGAATTTTTTTGAACTTTTCAATTTTTCGTTTATTATTTCTATAGAATTTTTTTCCTGGTTCTGAATCTTTTTTCTGTCATCCAGAAACAAGAGACCATCAATGTACTTGTCCCAACCTTTTTTTCCCAAGGGGAAGTTTATGGTTTGATATCACGCCTTTTTTCTCAAAAGTTCCTCATTTATGTTATGACGGTTAAAGGATTTTAGTTTAAATTTCTATGAATTATTTGCTTAGTACATTTTTATAGATTCCATTCTCATACGAACATTTTTTTATGGGATAAACTTTTTCATGAAATTATCAGCAAATAAGGGACCATCAATGTACTTTTCACAACCTTATTTTCCCTGGGTATGTTGTTCGGCTTATAAAGTTGGTTTCCACCATAGAAAACCAATTTTTCGTAAAAATGGTAGTGAAAATATTTCGTCACAAGTCTGCCCTTGAACTATGGCGATTTTTTCTCTTATACTGTAATATGTTATGCCTATTAGGAACTCAACAGCATGAAGGAATCCGGGATGAGGCCCGAGAAATTAATTTCGGTTTATATTGTTGGTTTCCACGTAAAAGACCAATTTTTCTTCAAAATTGTACTGAAAATATTTAGACACTGGTTTGGTCTTGGATTTTGGTGATTTTTCTCCTTGTCATCTAATATGTTTTGTCTACTGGGAACTCAAGAGCATGAAGAAATGCATGTTGTGGGCCGTAATATGATTTTCGGCCTATAACGTTGGTTTCCACGAAATAAGATCTATTTTTCGTTAAAATTGTACTGGAAATATTTCGTCACAGGTCTGTCTTTGGACTTTGGCGATTTTTTTCCTTGTACTCTAATATGTTTCGTCTATTTGGAACCCAAGAGCATGGAGAAAAGTGTGTTGCGGTCCAAGATATGATTTTCGGCTTATAACGTTGGTTTCCACGAAAAACAACAAATTTCTTGTCAACAATGTACAGAAAATATTCCGTCACAGGTCTGTCCATGGAGTTCGGCTATTTTTTTCTTCTACTCAAATTTGCTATGCTTATTGGGAACTCAAGAGAATGGTAGAAAGCGGGTTGGGGGCCGAGATATGATTTTCGGCTTATAACGTTGGTTTCCACGAAAAAGGACCTATTTTTCGTCAAAATTGTACTGGAAATATTTCGGCACTGGTTTTTTTCTGCCACGTTGGTGATTTTCCCCCTTATCTTCTCATATGTTTTGTGTAATAGGAACCCAAAAGAGTGAAGAAATGCGTCTCGTGGGCTGTAATCAAGAGACTCGGTAGAGTCTCGGGACAAGTACATTGACAGCCCTGTCGTCTGCTGGCCCGAGGCTCTCGCCGAGACTATACTTTCTCTGAATAAAACGATTCGCGGTGGTGGGGGTAAAATTGGCATGTGATTTTCTTTAATAGCGAAGCTCATGAGTTATGTACGCCTTTGAAAATTGAACTTTAAGCTAATTAAGAAGTTCTCTGTCGAATGAGCCCAAAATCAGCATTCTCGGTGGGGTATTTGCTGAGAAAAAACTTTGCACGGGCTCAAGATTATGCAAAAGTTACCGACACATCACGAGTTCGACGTATACGTATACGCGTTTTGTTGACGTAGTTAGTGTAGTAGAGTTGTGCCTCTACGCATTCTGATTGGCTCAACGATGTCGGCTCCTCCAGCTGCTAGGCCGACTGCGAGTGGGGCTCAAGAGTTAGAAGGCCTACAATAGCGAACAGGCATTCTGTATATCTATATATGCGTTATACAGAATGCCTGTTCGCCATTTTAGGCCTTCTAACTTTTGAGTCTTACCCCGACCGCGCTCAGACGCCGTGAATATATATATATATATATATATATATATATATAAACCATGTATCAGTTTTCGATCATCGTACAAACAAACGGAGTTTTGACATTATGGAATGCGTGTGGGATAAATAAAGAAAACTTTGGTCATCTAACGAAGTGCATAGTACCACTTCGTTAGATGAGATAGTTTAGCATTCCATAGGTTGCCTGTCGAAAACCTGTGGAATGCTAAACTAAACCGGTATAAAAGCAGTCGCGTAAATGTAGTCTGTGATCCGACGTGTGTAAAAAAGAATAAAATAAAAAAATACGCGGTGCATGTCGACGAAACTTTTTAAGATTTCATTAATTCGTTTGACTGAAAATAAGTTTACCAATTATATCATTCGTAAATAGGTTATATGATATCAATACATCAATACGCACATCCGAAACCACCCGAGACTTGTTTTCATACTGAACGTCATTTTGACAGGTGAGGTTATGATCCCAAAGTGCTGTTGTGTGCGGACTCTAATTAATAAACGAAAATGGTTAGTGAAAAGTGGTTAATATTTATTTTGTTAAAACTTGTGGTATACTAAACCGGTATAAAAGCGGCCGCGTAAATGTAGACTGTGATCTGTGTGTGCAAATAAAAAATATAAAAAATGCGCGATGCATATGTCAACGAAACTTTTCAAGATTTCATTACTTCATTCGATTGGAAATAAGTGTCAACTGAGATAGTCTTTCAATTAAACCAGAGTGCGCGGAATATTGTTCAGTGTAAATATATCGTCTGTTGCGTGATTATATATCATGTGTAATTATGTAGGTTATATATACGAGTTCCCTTTGATAGCTGTGTGGTAACGAACCGGCCGGGGTTTGACGTTACGAAGTGCGGGAAATATGTAACAAACGTTTGCATAGTTAGTGAATAATATAAATAAGGCAAATCAGTTTATCAAAAATAGGTCTGGAAGTTGTAAGAAAAAATGTTCGTCAACTTATAACGTCAAATTTTCTTTTTGCGATCTGAAATATTATGGTTGATAATTAATAAAACAAGAACACACGGAACTGTTAGTATATATAATGTGAGAAACCCCAATCGAATAAATGTTTTCTAATTTATTTTTTGTGTCATCATTATTTTTGAATATTCCCATATTTTGCTTCCTATTGAGTCTGGCTCTGCTCTTTCCGATCCTTGTTTTGACTCCATCGGTTTGCAGCGGATCGATACATATTATTCATTGGTTGCCTAATATGTGTCCTTTAATTTTCTACCATTTCTTCATGCTGATTGTGGTAACCTGATTCAAGTGGTTTCCGACTATGATCATTATTCGCACATTTTGTATATCAGATTCTCAAAACAGTTTCTGGTGTTCATATAAGTGTAGTTATACTTTTTCCACCTGGCCTGTCGAGTAATAAATTTTGAAACTTGTTCCAAAAGTCTTTGGATGCTTTTTTTGCTGATAATATGAAAAGTTAAATCTTCGGAATGCGGTAGGCAAACACAAATTTTGACAACAATACTTATGAAATAACGTGTATGTTGAGTATTCCTATTCTGCAAACTGCAAATGTGGAATTATTGGTGAAAACATTCATTACGATAAGTCTACAGTTGCTCAGTTTTGGATGCGATTGAGTATAATGCCTGCCAACATCATGGAAACCTACAGAATTTCTAAATGTTATGTGCGCTATGTCATTTTAATGTAACATCATGACTTCTAACTCCCTTTCACTATAAAACTATATATTTGGATCACTGAAAAACCCTATGTGACACTCATGTAGTTCAAAACACGAATGCACGATGATTTATAAAAAGTTGTTCGATCTGTTCTCTCGAAACTTGCTTCAAATGAGCAATTCATTACTAAAGGTTATAAAAAAAAACCATTTCAAACGCAATGAATAAAAAAATGAATCTGTTAAATCATGGTAATGCGTGAAAAATGTTTGGTTCAAAGGAAGCATATGGGATCCTGTGGATTAATTTTACACGGAATTAACTCGAGACATCAGAGTTAAAAAATTCTATCATAAAGTTGAAATACCAATGAATAAACTCTTTAAATTTTAAGTCTGTGTTTTTTATTCTCGTCGCAAAAAATAGAGGAAACCCCAAAAAATGCGGTTGCCATGGGGGGTGACCCCCTCAAGCCGAATCAGTTTTTTTGAAAATAAAAATCGTTTTATTATGCATGCAAGTTGTTTTAGGCATTTTAATACTCACTAGGGTGGTAGTTATTTGGGATCAAATTTATTTTACCCTTTTCGCCCCCTAAATTGGTTCGAAATACATAAAAAGTAATGCTGTAATTTTGTCAGATTTGTAGAACAATGCTCAACCCTCGACCATGGGGGTTGAAGTTTTCTGCTCATAATACATGGAATTTTTCTGCGTTTGTCGTCACGATTATACTGTGGGCCTCAATACATTTGGAAAATTTTTAAATTTCCATAAATTGTTTTACAAGCATGTTGCTACACGAAAAAATGTTCAAAACTCCTACCCTTAAAATGTTGTATAGCATCACTATAAGAACCCATTAATGCGCAAAACGACAATCCATCCATAAAAAAAACTTAAAAAAATTTTTTTTTTTTAATTGTAAAAAAAATTATTTTACAAAAAAAAATACAGAACAATTCGAAAAAAAAATTTCAAATCTTGAAAAAACATTATCTTTGAAAATAACTAATCTATATCTATTATTTAAAGTGTCAAAAGAATCAAATAACAAGTAAAAAATAAAAAACCGAAAAATCATACTTGAAATCATTTTGGAAACCGATGCCCCATTCTTCTTATTTGATTCGAACAACTAAATCAATTGAAAAAATTCCATCTAATTTACGTGCAGCATTAAAATTAATGATATCAATCGGTGGACAAGTATTTTATTAGTAACTCCAAATTTTGACATTATTAAATTGTTCTAAGAAGCTTTTAAATCGAAAAAAATGACATGAAAGCTAGTCATTTGTTACTCTATGGTGGCAGAGACTTATAAGAAAATCGATTCTTCTCAGACTTTCAGGATCCTCTGGTATTATTCACAAAATTCGACGTCGATTGCATCGATACAAATTATGTTTAAATATGAGTTAAAAGTACTTGTCCGGCCCATCACTATTCATACAAGTAAAAATCAATCATAAAATAACGAAATGTTTTTTTTTCTATAGTCACGTACACATTTTGATAAATATCACTAGTCGAGTACGACACGTGGATTCCTGGAATTTGGAGAAAAATGATTTTGTTGTGAATTATGACTCCATATAATATAAATAGATTAATCAACTTCATCTTTCATTTTCATTTCATTTTGACAAGAGCGATTCGAAGGAAAATTATTTTCTCGGGAATTACTGTTCCTTAATATTAACCGAAACGAAATAATTGTCTACCAGCGGCTTCACGGGTTTGGGGAGGCCGACTTTTATTTCTATTTCTTGTGCTGGCCGTCTGATCTGGGGTTAATGACCGGCTCAGCTGTGTGGATCTTCGGACAGGCAGATAAGAAGGAGAGGGACAGAGATAGGAACACAACCTTAGGAGCGCGTTGGCTGCCGTGTTTACATACGGAGCGCGATGGCTTACCTTTTCATCATCGGTTAGGACGAGGATAGATGTCTTGGTAATCTGGAGGTGGGGGCTTGGGAATTTCCTTTATTGTGTGATGGTCAGGCGCTATGCTGAGAGACACGACAATAAAGGAATTCTTCGAACGATTTATGTGTCAAAGGATGATCGAACGCAATGTCGAGAAAATTTTAACACATAATTCGGTTTGAGATCTCTGATCTGTAGGGTTGCTTACGAGAGGCGTTGGGATGATACTCGATTTAGTGTGTTCGAAGTGATAAAATAGATTCTGCGTTTAGAGTGGTATGGGCTATACCGAGGACTTAGTATAATAACGAGGCATGAGAGAGACACTTGTCATGGAGATCTTAGGGTGATAGGATTGGAGTTTTTGGATCAAATGATAGGTAATTGGCCACGGAGGTGTCGCCTTATATAGTGTCTACTCCGTGGTGCGGCGAGGCACGCGGCACGGGGTTTCCCTCGCCGTGGTGGGGCGTCGGACTCGACTGTTCCTACGCACACGGGCGCTTGCCATGTGTGTGTGTGTGTGCGTAACGTGTATCGTTACATAACACATGCATTAACTTCGTTTTTGATTTGTTTTCAAATGAGCAATTTGAATAAAAAGTGATGGGCCGGACAAGTACGTTTAAGACGTATTTGAACATAATTTGTACCGATCCAATCGAAGTTGAATGTTGTGAATAATACCAGGGGATCCTGAAAGTCGGAAGGGAATCGATTGAAGTTGAAGTAACGAATGACTTTCATATGAATTTTTAATGATTTTATTTCCATTATTTTTTTAGTAATTTTGATAAAACGTTGTGAGCCCGACAAGGATTCTCAACGCTCATTTTTCGCCGGAGATTATATTTCGAATAACAGATAAATACTTGACCTCGAATTGATATAATACATTTTAGTACTGCACGTAACTTCCGTTATGACTTTTTTTTCATTAACTTTTTTCGTGAAAATAATTATCATGAATTTCATTAAAGTTTCCAATTTGTTCGATAAATATTCCAAATTATCAATAAAAACTTGGCCTCCAATTGATATCATACATTTTTATACTACATGTAACTTGGATAGTACATTTTTCAATTTGTTCAATATTTATGATTTTTTTTGAAAATTTTTTATTTTTCTTTACAGAATTTTTTTCGGTTGTTTTTTATTTTTGTTGAATTTTTTTGAACTTTTCAATTTTCGTTTATTATTTCTATAGAATTTTTTTCCTGGTTCTGAATCTTTTTTCTATATCATCCAGAAACACGAGACCATCAATGTACTTGTCCCAACCTTTTTTTCCCTAGGGCAAGTTTATAGTTTGATATTGTTACATCCAACTCCTATTAGATTCAACTAATTAATAATAACTACTTAGTCCAATCACAAATAATAATCATAATAACAAGAAGAATCAGAGTATTGATCGGAACCTCTCGAAGGGATTCCGGGGGCCATAAAACTCAAACCAGCTATGCGAACTGCCATGAAAATTAGCCCCAAATCTGTAATCAAGGGGGACAATAGATGATTTTCTACTACCCCATATATCAGAAGAATCGGGCTACTGTGACTCAGTCATCACTCCAACGCAACACGGTCATTAAACGGCAGGCGACACACAGGCGTGACAGGACTAGAGCAAAGAGATGACGTGATCCGCTATTTCCCTTAAACATTATTTTCCTTAACAAACTATTTTCCTTAACACCCCATTAACTTTTCCACTCCAATAACTACAAGTGAACAAATTCCTTGTTGGGGGATGAGAACGCTGGACGATGCGCACCGCTGAGAACGCAGCTTTATAACTAATTCACAAATCAGTGGACAAAGCCATCTCCCACTCCGAAGACGAAGGACCAACGTCAGAAATGAGCCAGATCGCGACTCGATTTAACGACTTATCAGCAAACCAAGAATCAAAAAACCCCTCCTTACACCAGAGAGAAAGGGATGGAAACAAAACTAGTCACAACAGGGCTTGATCCGCGCATCCGCGGACAGGAGCCTTCTCCTCCACCAAAGGAAAAATGGGCTGTACCAAAAATTAGTCATATCACGCAACTCAATCAGCAAATCTACGTTTAGGAATCTTTTCCCACCACCGAAGAACAAAAAAAGGAGTAGGAATCTTCAGAGGCACCCTTGGAGGGGATTTCAAGTATAAAACTGACCACCCTGGACCACCGGAGCGTCTTCTACTTCAAGTCAGCGTATCTGCCAGAGGCTCTGCTCCACCGATACCCGGTTCACCATACTTCAAAATCTCAGTTGGGACTTTGTCATTTTCGCGAAACACCCCAGTTCGGACTTTGTCATTTTCGCGAATCACCTCAGTTCGGACTTTGTCATTTTCACGCAACGTCCCAGTTTGGACTCTGTCATTCTCGGGCAATCCATCGAATCTTGAACTTTGTCGTTTGTAACCATTCCTGGTAGACTTCGCCAGTCACCACAACCCGATACTAAACCCCGCGAATATATATATATTTTCTAACTCATTTGTTCAACGATAACCTACGATTTGTACCTGAACTACGATTGTACCTCATCCGTCAGAATAATATCGCCGTACTTAACTTATATCAAGAGACGCGGTAGCGGCTCGACGCCAAGTATTAAAAGGAAAAACTGCAGCGCAAAAGAAAAGCCAGCGCGAGCCCTGCCGCTACTCTTATATACGCGAATATGCCGGTTTTATGACGTCATAGAATTTTCAAAAGGCTCTCACAAATAAACCATTTCATAAAAGAACTTGAAAATTTGTGACGATTTTTTTTCGATTTTTCTCTTTCCATTGGTCTTTGTTGCAAGTAAATCCGTCCAGTAGATCCTGAGATATGTAACGTTAGTGATTTAAAATCCATCATTTCGGGATTTTCATTTTCTTAGAGACAGAGGGGCGTAAGTTACGCTTGTTTACATTTGGACTTACGTCCTTTGCACGATTTCTTACTTTGGTCACACTCTATGTCACGCACTACGCTGAACGCGGCTACCCCCTCTCCTTCTGCGTCGCCGAGCGAGAGAGACAGAGAATGGGCGCACAGCGGGGGCAATACCAACTCCTGGTTTGCGCATAAAATATGTATATAATTATTATATAATATATATTTTATTTATTAATATTAATTAATAATAAATATTTTATTATAATTAATATATAATATAGTATATATATTATATTATACAATATATAATATAAAATGATAATAATATAATAAAACAAAAAAATTAAATAATACAAATAACATTAAATAATAAATAATAAAAATAAAAAAATATAAAATTCTGGTCGACGCCGCTGGATTTTTCGAGGATGTCTAGGGCGATAGATCATGGGTTTTGGAGGACTAGGTTTAGGTACATTCTATCGCGAACTTCGATTTCTAGGTGGACGACCCCATAGTTTTTTATGTCCAGATATATTCCTCCATGGTTTTCGCGATCGAGGTTGACGGCTCCACAGGTTTCGATGTACAGGTATGTTTCTCCATGGTTTTCGAGGTCTCGGATAATTCCTCTATGGGTTTGGATGTCTAGGTATATTCCTCTATGGTTTCTGATGTGCAGGTGTATTTCTCCATAGTTTTTAATGTCAAGGTGTATTTCTCCATAGTTCTTGATGTCTAAGGTATATTTCTCCATGGTTTTCGTGGTCTAAGTATGTCTCTTCATGGTTTTCGCGGTCGAGGTCGACGGTTCCACAGTTTTCGATGTCTAGGTATGTTTCTCCATGATTTTCGTGGTCTAGGATAATTTCTCCATGGGTTTTGATGTCTAGGTATATTCCTTCATGGTTTTCAATGTCTAGACGTGTTCCTTCATGGTTTTCGTGATCCAGGTATATTCCTCCATGGTTTTCGTGGTCTAGGTACGGTTCTTCATGGTTTTCAATGTCTAGGCATGTTCCTTCATGATTTTCGTCATCCAGGTATATTCCTCCATGGTTGTCTCGGTGTAGGTAGATTCCTCCATGGTTTTCGTGGTCTAGGTATGTTTCTTCATGGTGTTCGTAGTCGAGGTCGACGGTTCCACAGTTTTCGATGTCCAGGTATGTTACTCTCGGGTTTTCGTGGTCGAGGATAATTCCTCCATGGGTTTGGATGTCTAGGTATATTCCTCCATGGTTTTGGATGTCCAGGTATATTTCTTCATAGTTTTAAATGTCTACGTATGTTCCTTCATGGTTTTCGTGGTCCAGGTATATTCCGTCATGGCTTTTGATGCTAGGTCAACAATTCCATAGTTTTCGATGTTTGGTTATGATTCTCCATGGTTTTCATGGTCTAGGTCGACGGTTCCATTGTTTTCGATATCTACGTCGACAGCTCCATGGTTTTCGATGGCTAGGTATATTTCTCCATGGCTTCCGTCGTGCTGGTATGTTTTTTCATGCTTTTGGAGGTCTAGATCAACGGCTCCGTAGTTTTCAATGTCCAGGTATGTTTTCCCATTGTTTTCGTGGACTAGGTTGACGACTTCATAGTTTTCACTATCCCGGTCGATAGCTCCATAGTTTCCGATGTTAAGGTGAATTTGTCCATGGTTCCCGATATGAAAGTCAATGGCTCCATAGTTTCCGATAGTGTGGTGAGTTTTTCTAAGGTTTTCGATATCTAGGTCGTCGGCTCTATAGTTTTCGATGTCTAGGTGGATGCCTTCGTATTTTTCAATATATATTCGACAATTTTATATTTCCCGATATTTAGGTAAACGGTGCAATGGTTTACGATATATTTCCTCATAGTTATCGATATCTAGATCTGCGATTTAATAGTTTGCATTGACGAGGCAGGTTCAGACGTTACAGAAGACCATGAAAAAATATCACTGGACACCAATAACCATAAAGCTGTGGTCTTAGACATTGAATACCATGGAAACATCTCCTTGGACATTGCAAACCATTGACAGTATCCATGTCAACATGGAATCCATGAATGAAAAGAAGATAGTTTCAAAAATCATTTTTCCAAGTAAACAAGTGGAGCTTTTCAAAAAAAGGAATAGAAAATGAAAATATCATCCCATTGCATAGGAATTTCCCAATCTTTCATTGGAAAATTCGATTTGCTGAATGGATAATCAAAATCGTCACCATTATTGCTTGTAAAAGGTTTCAACTCACATGAACATAAAAGCACAGTTTTCGTCCGTCTACATAGAAAAATTGGCTGTGTCGATTGCTTTTGGCACATAGAGAAAAGCACTCAACTTGAAACAAATCGTTTTAAAAATTTTCGTCGAAGACGAGGAATGTATTTTTTTTCTTAAGTAAATATTGTCACGCCTCTAAAAAATAAGCTAAATTAGAAAAAAAAATAATTGACAAAGTAAAAAAAGAACGCCAATTATTAAAAGGTCGCGACCGTAGTTTCCAATAATTTTCTATATTTGCATTATCAATAAAAAACTTTAAAATATAAAAAAAAAATGAGATCGTTTTCTGAAGTTGACAAATATAGTGAATGAAATACGATTCCTATATAGTTGTCACGTCTCGCAAAAAGAAGTGAAATCAGTAAATATTAAAACTTCAAAAAGTAAAAAAGGCACGCCAAGTATTAAAAGGTCGTGACCGTCGTTTTAAATGATTTTCTGTATTCGCATTGTCAATAAATAAATTTTAAAAAATGTTTAACTGTGAAAAAATATGAGATCTATTGTAACATATTCAGTGAATGAATTACGTTTTCTGTAGGAAATCTGAATTTTGGAAATAAAAAAAAATGAGATCATTTTCTAACGTAGCCAAGTACAGTGAATGAATTAAGGTTCTTGTGGAATTCATTCGTGTACACTTTTAGCCCTAATCTCTCACTTATTCAGAAAAATTGTCCAGCAAACGTCACAGAGCAACAAAGGTTTCTCGAATGATTCTGCAATTATTAAGAGATTATCATCTGTTTTTATGCTAGCTCGGGTTATAAACTTAAAACAGTTTACGCGTACAAGTGCATGCATTGTATCTATACGATGAACTGCACAAATTCATTTTCAACATTACACACAAGCTTGGCGTGCATGGTTTTCAATCGGAAGCTCGGCGAAGGAATGCCTCATCCGTCCATATATTTGAAGAAAACTCTCATGTAATTGTTTTTTAATTTGCCATCCCTTTTCCATCCAACTATTTTATTGAGTAGTTCGACGTGAGATCCCGCGCTGTGTACACAAAGAAAAATACCCTAGGGAAAAAAAGGTTGGGACAAGTACATTGATGGTATCGTGTTTGCTGATAATTCCATCCATAAAAAAAAACTTGGAAATCGATGCCTCATTCTTCTTATTTGATTCGAACAGCTAAATCAATTGAAAAAAATTCCATCTAATTTACGTGCAGCATTAAAATTTATTATATCAATTCGAGGCCAAGTATTTTCTAATGAATTGAAAAAAGTTACCACTTGAGTTACGTGCAGCACTAAAATTTATGATATCAATCAGTGGACAAGTATTTTATTAGTAACTCCAAATTTTGACATTATTAAATTGTTCTAAGAAGCTTTTAAATCCAAAAAAAATCACATGAAAGCTAGTCATTCGTTACTCTATGGTAGCAAAGACTTATAAGAAAATCGATTTTTCTCAGACTTTCAGGATCCTTGGTATTATTCACAAAATTCAACGTCGATTGGATCGATACAAATTATGTTTAAATAAGTGTTAAAAGTACTTGTCCGGCCCATCACTTTCCGTTTAATTTGTTTATCCAAATAAAAATCAGGGCTTGTCTAGAACTGATGGTTCACAAGTCACAAGTATTCATGCAGAGGGAATTGAGAGAATTATCTTCAAGTAATTTTTACTTAGTTGCACTAATTCAATAAAAAACGGAAACAAATTATTCCGCAATATACGAGGGATTTTATTCTGCATCGATAAATGAAACAAATTGTACATAATATATATGTTCAAGCTTCCAAAATAACTCTCCAGTTTATATTCAATGATGTCAATTTTTACTTCCTACTTATTCTTCCAGCGAACGAATTCCATACGGAATAAGAACTAACCTATACTATTATTAAAAGCATTAAACTAATAATGAATCGCATTTCAACAAATTTTTAACCAGATTCTGCCATACAATTTCGTTTTTTTATGATTGATTTTTTATTGAATGAATAGTGATGGGCCGGACAAGTACTTTTAACACTTATTTAAACATAATTTGTATCGATCCAATCGACGTTGAATTTTGTGAATAATACCAAGGATCCTGAAAGTCTGAGAAAAATCGATTTTCTTATAAGTCTTTGCTACCATAGAGTAACGAATGACTAGCTTTCATGTGATTTTTTTTGGATTTAAAAGCTTCTTAGAACAATTTAATAATGTCAAAATTTGGAGTTACTAATAAAATACTTGTCCACTGATTGATATCATAAATTTTAGTGCTGCACGTAACTCAAGTGGTAACTTTTTTCAATTCATTAGAAAATACTTGGCCTCGAATTGATATAATAAATTTTAATGCTGCACGTAAATTAGATGGAATTTTTTTCAATTGATTTAGCTGTTCGAATCAAATAAGAAGAATGAGGCATCGATTTCCAAGTTTTTTTTTATGGATGGAATTATCAGCAAACACGATACCATCAATGTACTTGTCCCAACCTTTTTTTCCCTAGGGGAAGTTTATGGTTTGATATCACGTCTTTTTTCTCGAAAGTTCCTTATTTATGTTTTAATGAATATATAATTTTAATTTAAATTGCTATGAATTATTTACGATTTACTGCTTATAACGTTGGTTTCCACGAAAAACGACCTATTTTTCGTCAAAATTGTGCTACTTTGGCGATTTTTTTCCTTGTATTCTAATATGTTTTGTCAATTAAGAACCAAAGAGCATGGTGGAAAGCGGGTTGGAGGCCGAGATATAATTTTCGGCTTATAACGTTGGTTTTCACGAAAAAAGACCTATTTTTCGTCAAAATTGTACTGGAAATATTTCGTCACAGGTCTGTTGTTGGACTTCAGCGATTTTTTTCCTTGTACTCTAATATGTTTTGTCAATTAGGAACCCAAGAGCACGGTGGAAAGCGGGGTGGAGGCCGAGATATGATTTTGGCTTGTAACATCTGATTCGTTGAAAAAAGACTGATACCGCACAATCAGTATACTAGTGAAGAACATTATACACTAATGCTGTAGGATTGTAATATATTTGATATTTTCTTACGGTTCGAAATCATTTTTGTTGTGTGATTTAAGAAGTTTTGTTTACATTTTTTGTGGTATAATGCGAAAACGAGCGATCATCAATGTAATTGTCCAAATTTTTTTTTCTCCGAGAAAGGATTTTTACGGCTTGATATCAAATCTTTTTTCTGTGGTAGTTCTAAACCACAAAAAATATTCTTAAATAAGATTTTCTCAAGTTCTCCAATGTTTCTATTGTGATATTTAAAAATAATTCTCCTTTCTCCAATGATTTTCTTTAAGTTTTGTACAATTTATAACAGTTTGATATTCTTCGAATGTTTGAAGTGATATCCTCAATTTTTCAACCATTTCGAACGTGTCTATAATTTTGTGGGATTAAAATCATATTCCGTAAGGTTTTTCAATATTTTGTATCATTGTGGAATTTTCCCCCTTCATTTATAAATTTTGTTTTCATCTGTTTTGATGAAATCATTGTGAATAAAGAAAACATGAAGATTTTTCAATGAAACGAATTTTTGGATTGATTTTCCTTCAAATTTGACAGAAGGAGAAAGAAAAAAATATATATAATGTTCACCAAGTCCACCAGAATTCGCAATTTTCACATATGTTTAATGAATTCTAATGCTAGTTATTTTTATTTCATTAAAAAACGTGCTTCCAAGGACTTTTTGAAGCAATCTTTTCCATTCGTATTATCATTCCCAGAGATAGAAAGTTGACGCACCTACGTCGATGCACAAAATTTTCAAACTCTGCATGTAGCCACCAAGGTTCAACCGGACAAAAGAAAAAGTATGAAGTGCGTCAAGACCAACAGAATTGCTTACTTTTTAATATGAGCATTGCATTTTGAAAACATAACTTCTTATGCCATTCATAAACAGGCCATCGCTGACTTTTTGTATCATTCATCATTATTTTTTATTATTGATTATTATTTATAATCCATTTCCAAATCCTATAATTCATGTATAATTTTTATTATTTGTAGATATCCATATTCCATAATCAAAAAAAGGAAGTACTAATACCTGGCATGCATGTCAATACACAGAATTTTCCAAATTTGCAAGTATTTGCTGCGATTTATTCATCTAAATTTTGGTACAGACAGAAAAAATTACCACCGATTCATAAAATTTATTATGCCAAATCTAAAAGGAAAAAAGACAGCGCACTTGAAAGTGAACAGAACGCATAATTGTTTCATGTATCTCATTCATATATTACAGTTGGAACCAAAAAGTGAAAAGATTGGCACACCTACCGCTTCGCAGGAATATCAAAGTTCATAGGTATTCGCTGCGTACCAGTAATACAAACTTTGGTGCTATGGGGCAAAAAACTTTAAAATTACCCGAACCACATTTTTGAAACTTATTATGGCATATTCAATAAATAAAGTGACAGATACGCTGCATGTTGAAGTAAATCAAATAGTGTAAAAAGTGACAGACAGATACGCTGCATGTTGAAGTAAATCAAATAGTGTAATTTAGTATGTCTCCATGGTTATACACAGACAAAATATTTGATCACATCCAGAAATGATCAGGCGTAGACTCACACACATGAATTTTTTAATCCATAATGTCAATCGTAAACATGGTCTGGAAATACTCAATATACGTGTCGCTTCATCATGTTGTCAAACTTAAGATGTGTTCATTGCATTTGGAAGATACAAATTTTGATATCACGAAAAATAAGTAACCAATGACTTATTGAAATGAATTTCCAAATTCATCATGCAACAATTCAAGTGAATATCTATGTATTTACATGGCCCAAAGATTTTTTAAAACTCGTGTTTGTAAACAAGCAATCATGAAAACTTTTTGTTATGAATTTTCCAATTTATTGACATCAATATGAGGAAATAGAAATACGAATGTCACTCGAATTGTCTAGAAAATGAATAGAAATTGGTATGGATACACTGTAAGCTAAGGAGGTGGGAAAAAGGGCCTGGTGAACACGGCCAAACGAAATGAAAGAAAATATGACAACAATACATTGAATTAGACACTTTTACTTGACCGAAGTTTTTCAACATTTATTTGCTTTCATTTACATACAATCACGCATATTTTTTCTATAATGTAATTACACAACATGAAATTTCTGTTTGGAAAGAACGTTTGAGAGGTTATATAATGAGCGAAAGTTTATTTTTCTCACATAACTCCCGTTGAAAATTTTTGAAGAACCAGAACCAGGATTGCAACAAAATTATGTCATAAATAAACGTAAAATCAAAGAATTTGTACAAGGAGAAATTTCCCAATACTAATATATGTTCGATATAACAAACACTCGCGAACCGATTGCGATGAGCGTAAACTAACCCACATGGTTTTCACAAAACTTACATAACATTTTTTTTTTATAGTCATATAAGAATTTTGAATCGAATTCATACAGCTCGCACTATTTCTCCGAAATTTTATCATTCAGATCGCTGTTGCTATTAATTTGCTCATGCCATCAAAAACTGACAGATGGCGATGTACTATATATCACGTCAAAGTCACTATATGTCTGGTTTTCGTAATACTGTATGACACCACATACCACTATTTTTAATAAAATAAATACATATTTAACACTTTATTAGATGAAAAATATTTTTTTGTCACCCCGCACTTCGTAATGTCGAAAATCCGTTTGTTATAACATCAATAACTGACGGCTGACTGATGGTCTTGTATATATATTCATAAACTGTATTTCGCTGGAACGGTACAGCAAGTGTCCTGACCAATCACAACTCATTATTTCTGTAGCCGGGATCCCGGGACCCGAGCTTCCATAGAAATGGGTTATAGCTGGCATCAAGAGGCCTTTGATGGTGTTCTGTACAGACACAGTAAATCCATAGATGTGTTAGTAACTTTTGCATAATCTTGAGCCCGTGCAAAGTTTTTTCTCAGCAATTACACCACCGATCGTATTGATTTTGGACGCAATCGAAAGAGAATTTCTTAATTAGCTGAAAGTTCAATTTTCAAAGTCGTACATAACTCATAGGCTTCGCAATTAAAGAAAATCACATGCCAATTTTACCCCCACCACCGCGAATCGTTTTATTCAGAGAAAGTATAGTCTCGGCGAGAGCCTCGGGCCAGCAGACGACAGGGCTGTCAATGTACTTGTCCCGAGACTCTACCGAGTCTCTTGATCTATTCTTGACTAGTTTGACTGATAAATTCATTACTCCAAATGTTTCGTATTCAACGCATTTTCTTTTCTCAAATCAATGTTTACACAGCTTACTTCTTTGTTCATCCATTTCAATACTTGTGTAATTCATCCAATCATCTGCCCATTTGGTAAAAAAAAGAGTGTACGGACAAACGAGTGAAAGTGACGCGTGGATAAATTAAAATGCGTATGGGCATGAAAGAATGGCCGTATCTATCCGTACAAGATAAAGGCATATAAAGGCATTGATTGATTTCATTTCTTTATCCGTTCGTTTAATTGTTCAATTTTATCCACAAATTTCACCCATCTGTATTGTTTACCAAATCATTATATAACAGGGCCCCTCTTATTTTATTGGGGGATCGGTTTTTTCCCACTCGTTCATACAATTCTAATTAATTATTGTTTTCATAGTAAATTTGAACAATTGTCTCTTCCCGAGCTTCCGATTGAAAACCATGCACGCCAAGCTTGTGTGTAATGTTGAAAATGAATTTGTGCAGTTCATCGTATAGATACAATGCATGCACTTGTACGCGTAAACTGTTTTAAGTTTATAACCCGAGCTAGCATAAAAACAGATGATAATCTCTTAATAATTGCAGAATCATTCGAGAAACCTTTGTTGCTCTGTGACGTTTGCTGGACAATTTTTCTGAATAAGTGAGAGATTAGGGCTAAAAGTGTACACGAATGAATTCCACAAGAACCTTAATTCATTCACTGTACTTGGCTACGTTAGAAAATGATCTCATTTTTTTTTATTTAAAGATAATACGTGTCTGTGTAAATTTGTAATCAGCTTGTGTGACCAGTGGACAATAAATAACCACAAGGACAAATAACCGACGTGAGTAACAAATCCTCTTTTTCCATAAAACCCCTCATTATATCCCACCACCCGCGGCTTCTCGGACCATCGGCCCCGACATTCTCTCCATACCAAGAGACGAGACTTCCGTCCCTGGGTAAAGGACTTAATTGTCTTGACCCGAAAGAGAAGTCATACCCGTGTTGCGTCCTCTCCAATTCCGATAAGCTCCCGGGGACGTAACAATATCACGCCTTTTTTCTCAAAAGTTCCTCATTTATGTTATGACGGTTATAGGATTTTAGTATAAATTCCTATGAATTATTTGCTAGTACATTTTTATAGATTCCATTCTCATACGAACATTTTTTATGGGATAATCTTTTTCATGAAATTATCAGCAAATAAAGGACCATCAATGGACTTTTCCCAATCAAGAGACTCGGTAGAGTCTCGGGACAAGTACATTGACAGCTCTGTCGTCTGCTGGCCTGAGGCTCTCGCCGAGTATACTTTCTCTGAATAAAACGATTCGCCGTGGTGGGGGTAAAATTGGCATGTCATATTATTCAAATACGAAACTCATAAGTCATCTGAGACTTTGAAAATTGAACTGGAGATTAATTAATAAATTCTCTTTCGATTCCGCCCAAAATGAGCATGATCGGTGGCGTAATTGTTGAGAAAAAACTTTGCACGGGCTCAAGATTATGCAAAAGTTACTGACACATTACGAGTTCGACGTATACGTATACGCGTTTTGACGTGAGTTAGTGGTAGTAGAGTTGTATCTCAACGCATTCTGATTGGCTCACTCCATCTGACAGACCACGTTTAAACTCCATAAACGTATCCACGGTCACACTCCATGAACGTAACCACGCTCAGACTTCGTCAACGTATATATGTACAACCATCTGTCAGTTTTTGATAGCATCATGAACAAACGTAGTTTCGACATAATAAAGTGCGGTCTAAATTCAATTTTAAAAAATGTTTGTTGTTTAGTAGAGTGCATAATATTTATTATTTTAGTAAAAATAGTGATGTGGTGTCATAATATTAAGAAAACCGGTCTTTTAGTGAATTAAACCGGTATAAAAGCGGCCGCGTAAATCTAGTCTGTGATCCGTGTGTTTTTGGGTGATGCAGATTTTATTATTTCGTTCGATTGGAAATAAGTATTAATTCCTTCAATTGAACCAGTGTGCGAGGGATATTGTCCAGTGTAAATATATCGTCAGTTAAAGCATGGTTATATGTCATGTGTGTAATTAGATTATGTATACGAGTTCGCTTTGATAGTTGTGTGTTAACGAATCAGCCGGCGTTTGACGTTACGAAGGCGCGACAAATGTAACGAACGTCCGTATAGTTGGTAAATAATATAAACTTTCTAAGTCAAATCAGTTAATCGAAAAGAGTTCTAAAAGTTCAAAGTTGTGAGGAAAAACGTGTGTCAACCTATAACCTCAAATTTTCTTTTTGATCTGAAATGACATGGTTGATAAATAATTAATAAAACAAAAACACACGGAACTGTTAGTATGATGTTAGAAACTTCAATTGAATAAATGTTTTCTAATTTATTTCTTGTGTCATCATTATTTTTGAATATTCCCATATTTTGCTTCCTATTGAGTTTGGCTCTGCTCTATCCGATCCTTGTTTTGACTCCATCGGTTTGCAGCGGATGGATACATATTATTAATTGGTTTCCTAATATGTGTCCTAAGATTGTCTAATATTTCTTCATGCTGATTGTGGTAACGTAATTCAAGTGGTTTCCGACTATGATCATCAATCACACATTTTGTATATCTGATTCTCAAAACAGTTTCTGGTGTTGATATAAGTGCAGTTATACTTTTTCCACCTGGTCTGTCGAGTAATAAATTTTGAAACTTGTTCCAAAAAGTCTTTGGATGTTTTTTTTGCTGATAGTATGAAAAGTTGAATCTTCGGAATGCGGTAGGCAAACACAAATTTTGACAACAATACTTATGAAATAACTCGTATGTTGAGTATTCCTATTCTGCAAACTGCAAATGTGGAATTATTGGTGAAAACATTCATTACGATAAGTCTACAGTTGCTCAGTTTTGGATGCGATTGAGTATAATGCCTGCCAACATCATGGAAACCTACAGAATTTCTAAATGTTATATGCGCTATGTCATTTTAATGGAACATCATGACTTTGAACAACTTTTCACTATAATACTATATAGATTTGGATCATTGAAATACAGCAAAAATCTGCAAACTATAAAATTTATATACTTTGCCATTCATTTTACTTTTTGACTCTCACTGCAACATAAATATGAAGTGAAAAATTCATTAGAAAAGTCTTCAGTTGCTCATTTATGCTTTGAAATTTGATTTGAAATTGCTGTTTTCCAAACTCATTGCGCAGATACATTGAATTGCAGCAGATAGCTGCGAACTTTAAAATTTCTGTGGATAAATATATGTGCTAAGTATCACCTCCTATCTTTAATTATGGTAATATTGAGTATTCTCACTTTGCAAACTACAAATGTGGAATTATTAGTGAAAAGATTCATTACGCTAAGTCTACAGTTGCTCAGTTTTGGATGCGATCAAATATAATGCCTGCTAACATCCATGGGAACATACAGAATTTCTGAATCCAATGTTCGCTATGTAATTTCAACATAACATCATGACTTTTACCAACTTCTCTCTATAATACTATAGATTTGGATTATTGAAATACAGCAAAAATCTGCGAATTCTAAAATTGATATACTGTGTCACGCATTTTACTTTTTAAAACTAACTGTAACATATATATGAAGTAAACACTCATCACAGAAGTCTTCAGCTGCTCATTTATGGATAGATTTTAAATTGCTGTCTTCAAAATTTATTGCGCAGATACATTGAATCGCAGCAGATACCTGCGAACTCTGAAATTTCTGTGCATAAATATGTGTGTTAAGTATCACCCCCTATCTTTGATTATGAGAATGAGTAATAGAACTTGGTTTAGTAAGTTTTAAAGTATTTCTTTTTAAATACTATTGAAGTTTGTATTACTGCGGTATGAAGCGAATACCTCCAAACTTTCATATTTTTGTGTCGCAGCATGTGTGCCAATCATTTAAATTCTTTACTCCAACCGTAACATGTAATCTCAAAAATTCATCACAAACGTCTTCAGCTTCTCTAAATTCCTAAATTTTCCGTTTTCTATTTCATTCTGAGTTTTTAAACTTTTAAATTCATTAATGAATTCTCCTGAAATTGTTTTTCGCCAAAACAAATGCAGATACCTTAAACGTCTTTGAATTCGGTTGCTCTGTTGAATTAAGTACGCTCAGTTTTTTTTGCTTCTTTGAATTCTGACATAATAAATGTTTCCGGGTGCCTTTTTTCAGCAACTATCAAACTGGATAATTGGATCTCAGCGGCCACTTGCAAACTTTGGAAATATATTTCATCAGGGACACGTTTTGAATGACACGAAAATGTCTAGATTCAGAATGCAAAAGCAACATTTAAAAAGGGCCAATTCTGTTGGATTTGTTGTGTCTTGAATTTGATCTATCTTTCCTCTTTTCCTTTCTTTTTCCTAACGTTATCAGCCGAAAATCATATCTCGGCCCGCAACACGCATTGCTCCATGCTCTTGAGTTCCCAATGGACGAAACATATTAGAAGACAAGGAGAAAAATCACAAAAGTCCAAGACTAAACCTCTATCGAAATATTTTCAGTACAATTTCGACGAAAAATAGGTCTTTTTTCGTGAAAACCAACGTTATACGCTAAAAATTATAAACAATTCATAGAAATTTAAACTAAAATCTTACAGTCAACTGAACATAAATAAGGATCTTTTGAGAAAAAAGACGTGATATCAAACCATAAACTTCCCCTAGGGAAAAAAAAGGTTGGGACAAGTACATTGATGGTCCCTCGTTTGCTGATAATTCCACCCATAAAAAAAACTTTAAAAAAAAATACAGAACAATTCGAAAAAAATTTTACAAATCTTGAAAAAACATTATATTAAAGCAAAAACTAATCTGTATCTATTTTTCTAAGTGTCAAAAGAATCAAATAACAAGTAAAAAATAAAAAATCGAAAAATCGGTCTTGACATCATTTTGGAAACCGATGCCTCATTCTTCTTATTAGATTCGGACAGCTAAATCAACTGAAAAAAATTCCATCTAATTTACGTGCGGCATTAAAATTTATTATATTAATTCGAGGCCAAGTATTTTCTAATGAATTGAAAAAAGTTACCACTTGAATTACGTGCAGCATTAAAATTTATGATATCAATCGGTGGACAAGTATTTTATTAGTAACTCCAAATTTTGACATTATTAAATTCTTTTAAGAAGCTTTCAAATCCAAAAAAATCACATGAAAGCTAGTCATATGTTACTCTATGGTGGCAGAGACTTATAAGAAAATCGACTCTTCTCAGACTTTCAGGATCCTCTGGTATTATTCACAAAATTCGACGTCGATTGGATCGATACAAATTATGTTTAAATATGTGTTAAAAGTACTTGTCCGGCCCATCACTTTCCGTTTAAATTGTTTATCCAAATAAAAGTCAGGGCTTGTCTAGAACTGATGGATCACAAGTATTCATGCAGAGGGAATTGAGAGAATTATCTTCAAGTAATTTCTACTTAATTGCACTAATTTAATAAAAAACGGAAACAAATTATTCCGCAATATAGAAGGGATATTATTGTGCATCGATAAATGAAAAAAATTGTACAAAATGTATATGTTCAAGCTTCCAAAATAACTCTGCAGTTTACATTCGATGACGGCAATTTTTACTTCCCACTTATTCTTCCAGCGAACGAGTTCCATTCGGAATAAGAACTAACCTATAATATTATTAAGAACATTAAATTAATAATGAATCGCATTTCAACAAACTTTTAACGAGATTCTGCCGTGCCATTTCGTTTTTTTATGATTGATTCTTTATTGAATGAATAGTGATGGGCCGGACAAGTACTTTTAACACATATTTAAACATAATTTGTATCGATCCAATCGACGTCGAATTTTGTGAATAATACCAGAGGATCCTGAAAGTCTGAGAAGAGTCGATTTTCTTATAAGTCTCTGCCACCATAGAGTAACATATGACTAGCTTTCATGTGATTTTTTTGGATTTGAAAGCTTCTTAAAAGAATTTAATAATGTCAAAATTTGGAGTTACTAATAAAATACTTGTCCACCGATTGATATCATAAATTTTAATGCTGCACGTAATTCAAGTGGTAACTTTTTTCAATTCATTAGAAAATACTTGGCCTCGAATTAATATAATAAATTTTAATGCCGCACGTAAATTAGATGGAATTTTTTTCAGTTGATTTAGCTGTCCGAATCTAATAAGAAGAATGAGGCATCGGTTTCCAAAATGATGTCAAGACCGATTTTTCGATTTTTTATTTTTTACTTGTTATTTGATTCTTTTGACACTTAGAAAAATAGATACAGATTAGTTTTTGCTTTAATATAATGTTTTTGCAAGATTTGTAAAATTTTTTTCGAATTGTTCTGTATTTTTTTTTAAAGTTTTTTTTATGGGTCTTATTTTTCCTGAGTATGATGTTCGGCTTATAAAGTTGGTTTCCACCATAAAAGACCAATTTTTCTTCAAAATTGAACTAAAAATATTTCGGCACTGGTTTGGTCTTGGACTTTGGTGATTTTTCTCCTTGTCTTCTAACATGTTTTGTGTAATAGGAACCCAAAAGAGTGAAGAAATGCGTCTCGTGGGCTGTAATATGATTTTCGGCTTATAACGTTGGTTTCCACGATAAAAGATCTATTTTTCGTCAAAATTGTACTGGAAATATTTCGTCACCTGTCTGTCCTTGGCCTTTGGCGATTTTTTCCAAGTCGTCATACCAAGAAAGGACTGACGTAAAGATTTCCTTAATAGAAGAGATTTTATTTATCCCTTTTCTTCAAAACTCAAATGACAGATAGATCAAATTCAAGACACGAAAAATCCAACAGATTTGCCCACTTTAAATGTCGCTTTTGCATACTGAATCTAGAGATTTCATTTCATCCAAAACGTGCCTCCAATGAAATATATTTCCAAAGTTTGCAAGTGGCCACAGAGGTCCAATTATCCACAGTTTGATAGTTGCTGAAAAAAAGTACCCGAAAACTTCTAACATTTATTATGCCAGAACTCAAAGCAGCAAAAAAAACTAAGCGAACTTAATTCAACAGAGCAACAGAATTCAAAGACGTTTAAGGTACCTGCATTGGTTTTGGAGGAAAACCATTTCAGGACAATTCAGAAATGAATTTAGAAATTTGAAAACTCACAATGGAGTAGAAAAAGGAAAATTCCATTTACATATTACCATAAACAAAGATAAGGGGTGATCCGTCGCATATATATTTATCCACAGAAATTTCAGAGTTCGCAGGTATCTGCTGCCGTTCAATGTATCTGCGCAATGAGCTTCGAAGACAACAATTTCAAATCTATCCATAAATGAGCAACTGAAGACTTTTATAATCAATTTTTTACTTCCTAATATAGATTTTACAGTTAGAGTCAAAATGACGAGACAGAGAATGTGCGCACAGCTCCTGGTTTGCGCATAAAATATGTATATATTTACATATAATATTTATTTTATTTATTTATATTAATTAATAATAAAATATTATTATAATAAATATTTTATTATATTATACAATATATAATATAAAATGATAATAATATAATAAAATAAAAAAATTAAATAATACGAATAAAATTAAATAATAAATAGCATAAATAAAAAAATATAAAATTCTGGTCGACGCCGCTGGATTTTTCGAGGATGTCTAGGGCGATAGCTCATGGGTTTTGGAGGACTAGGTTTAGGTACATTCTATCGCGATTTTCGATTTCTAGGTGGACGACCCCATAGTTTTTTATGTCCAGATATATTCCTCCATGGCTTTCGTCGTCTAAGTATGTTTTTTCATGGTTTTCGAGGTCTGGGTCGACGGCTCCTTAGTTTTCGATGTCCAGGTATGTTTCTCCATGGTTTTCGTGGTCTCGGATAATTCCTCTATGGGTTTTGATGTCTAGGTATATTTCTCTATGGTTTCTGATGTGCAGGTGTATTTCTCCATAGTTCTTGATGTCTAAGGTATATTCCTCCATGGTTTTCGTGGTCCAGGTATGTTTCTTCATGGTTTTCAATGTCTAGGCATGTTTCTTCATAGTTTTCGTGGTTCAGGTATATTCCTCCATGGTTTTCGATGTATGGATATGTTTCTCCATGGTTTTCTCGGTCTAGGTAGATTTCTCCATGGTTTTCGTGGTTTAGGTATGTTTCTTCATGGTGTTCGTGGTCTAGGTATGTTTCTTCATGGTGTTCGTAGTCGAGGTCGACGGCTCCACAGTTTTCGATGTCCAGGTATGTTGCTCTCGGGTTTTCGTGGTCGAGGATAATTCCTCCATGGGTTTCGATGTCTAGGTATATTCCTCCATAGTTTTCAATGTCTAGGCATGTTTCTTCATGGTTTTCGCGGTCGAGGTCGACGGCTCCATAGTTATCTATATCCGGATATGTTTCTCCATGGTTTTCGTGGTCTAAGTTGATGGTTCCACAGTTTTCGATGGCTAGGTCTGAGTTTACATAGTTTTTGTTCTCTGGGTATATTTTTCCATCATTTCCGTGATCTAAGTCGATGACTCCATACTTTTCGATGTCTAGGTATGTGTCTACATATTTTTCAATGTCTAGGTATATTCGTCCATGGTTTCGGATGTCCAGGTATATTTCTTCATAGTTTTCTTCTAGGTATGTTCCTTCATGGTTTTCGTGGTCCAGGTATATTCCGTCATGACTTTTGATGCTAGGTCAACAATTCCATAGTTTTCGATGTTTCGATATGGTTCTCCATGGTTTTCATGATCTAGGTCGACGGCTCCATTGTTTTCGATGTCTACGTCGACAGCTCCATGGTTTTCGATGGCTAGATCAAGGGCTCCGTAGTTTTCAATGTTCAGGTATGTTTTCCCATTGTTTTCGTGAACTAGGTTGACGACTTCATAGTTTTCACTATCCCGATCGATAACTCCATAGTTTCCGATGTTGAGGTGAATTTGTCCATGGTTCCCGATATGAAAGTCAACGGCTCCATAGTTTCCGATAGTGTGGTGAGTTTTTCTAAGGTTTTCGATATCTAGGTCGAAGGCTCTATAGTTTTCGATGTTTAGTTTGGCGACTATAGGGTTTTCGACATCTGGATGGATGCCTTCGTATTTTTCAATATATATTCGACAATTTTATATTTCCCGATATTTAGGTAAACGGTGCAATGGTTTACGATATATTTCCTCATAGTTATCGATATCTAGATTTGCGATTTAATAGTTTACATTGACGAGGCAGGTTCAGACGTTACAGAAGACCATGAAAAAATATCACTGGACACCAATAACCATAAAGCTGTGGTCTTAGACATTGAATACCATGGAAACATCTCCTTGGACATTGCAAACCATTGACAGTAGCCATGTCAACATGGAATCCATTGAAAGAGAGGAAGAAGATATTTTCAAAAATCATTTTTCCAAGTAAACAAATGGAGCTTTTCAAAAAAAGGGATAGAAAAATAAAATATCATCCCATTGCATAGGAATTTCCTACTCTTTCATTGGAAAATTTGATTTGCTGAATGGATAATCAAAATCGTCCCCATTATTGCTTGTAAAAGGTTTCAACTCACATGAACATAACTGCACAGTTTTCGTCCGTCTACATAGAAAAATTGGCTGTACAATAGTGTTGATTGCTTTTGTCACATAGAAAAAAGCACTCAACTTGAAACAAATCATTTTCAAAATTTTTGTTGAAAACGAGGAATGTATTTTGTTTCCTAAATAAATATTGTCCTGCCTCTTAAAAATAAGTGAACTCAGAAAAAAAATAATTGAAAAAGTAAAAAAGGAACTCCAAGTATTAAAAGGTCGCGACCGTAGTTTCCAATGATTTTCTATATTTGCATTATCAACAAAAAACTTGAAAACGTAAAAAAAAATGAGATCGTTTTCTGAAGTTGCCAAATGCAGTGAATGAAATATGGTTCCTATATAGTTGTCACGTCTCTCAAAAAGCAGTGAAATCAGTAAATATTAAAACTTAAAAAAGTAAAAAAGGCACGCCAAGTATTAAAAGGTCGCGACCGTAATTTGAAAAATGATTTTCTATTTTCGCATTGTCAATAAACAATATGAAAAAATTATTAACTATGAAAAAATATGAGATCTATTGTAACATATACAGTGAATTCGTTTCCTGTAGGAATTCCGAATTTTGTAAATAAAAAAAAAATGAGATCATTTTATAACGTAGCCAAGTAAAGTGAATGAATTAAGGTTCCTGTGGAATTCATTCGTATACACTTTTAGCCCTAATCACTCGCTTATACAAGAAAATTTTCCAGCAAACGTCACAGAGCAACAAAGGTTTCTCGAATGATTCTGCAATTATTAAGAAATTATCATCTGCTTTTATGCTAGCTCAGGTTATAAACTTAAAACATTTTACACAATATGATACAAGAACCTTTTATAAAGAAAAGCGCAAATACGTGTACAAGTGCATGCGTTGTATCTATGCGATGTACTGCACAAATTCATTGTCAATATTACACACAAACTTGGCATGCATGGTTTTCAATCGGAAGCTCGGCGATGGAATGCCTCACCCGACCATATATTTGGAGAAAACTTGAGTATCTACTAATGCAATTGTTTTTTAATTTGCCATCCCTTTTCCATCCAACTATTTTATTGAGTAGTTCGACGTGAGATCCCGCGCTGTGTACATAAAGAAAAATACCCATTCTCGACTAGTTCGGCTGACAAATTCATTACTCCAAATGCTTCCTATTCAACGCGTTTACTTTTCTCAAATCAATTTTTACACAGCTTACTCCTTTGTTCATCCATTTCAGTACTTGTGTAATCCACCCAATCATCTGCCCATTTGGTAAAAAAATGAGTGTACGGCCAAACGAGTGAAAGTGACGCGTGGATAAATTAGAATCCGTATGCGCATGAAAGAAAGGCCGTATCTATCTGTACAAGATTAAGGTTGTTGTGGGGCCAGCTCAAAATGCTACCACTAAGCTGAAATTTTTTCTGTGTGTTTATGACCCCTTCGCTGAACACTCTGTGCAATTTGAAGGCGATTCACAGTACCGTTCTTGAGAAAAAAATTCGGAAAGTCAAAGTGTTTAATGCACGTTTTACATTATGCTTATGGGAACATTCCGAACATTTTTCAGTTTTCAGATATATTTCCTAAAAAAATGGTACCACAGAACTAAAAAAATTGGTATGGTTTGATGAAATATCAGATTATCTTGTAGCATTTTCGAAATTAGAATTTACAGCACCATTTTAGAGTTATTCAAGTTTTTAATCGAGAATTCGCTTTAAAATGGAGTACGCAAAATATTACGCCGTGGAACACGGCAACAGCGTAGACGGCACGGACGCTCCCTACTTTACCCATATACTCACAATCGGTAACCCTGTACAAAAACCATCATCCTAAAAATATCATAGCAAAATGTTCGGTTCGAGAAAAAATATTTATTTCAACTTTTTCATAAGCAAATAATATTTACGAATCAGTCAGATTACATTTAATGAACAAATGCATTATATGTACGGATCACAGTCATATAACATAAAATAAAAAACTAATTAGAACGACAAAATCTTTCTTCTTAACCATCACTCAAGAGTTTCACAATTTCCACAATGAAATCTGTTAATTGATCGACCGTTGAAGCTCTATTTGTAATTCGAGGGTTTCCGTTGAGAAGCTGTGTTAATAGTGATCGCACACCGTCAACTTTATCACAGATGTAGGTATCGACTATTTCTGAAAAACTAATATTGGCGATTGCCATTTTTTTGATCATCGCATCTGATAAAACATTTCGCAAAGGAAGCAAACTTTGTGTCATATTTTGTACTGTTTCGGACGCAATATTTTTGGCTATCATCGCTTCGAATGTCACCATTTTGGACACGAGGAGTTCATTCGTAATGTTCAGACGATGGAGCAGCAATTGTAGAATCTCTACATCTCGCCGTGCATTATGAGCCCCGTCATCTGAAATATTGAGGAATTCGGCAGCCAAATCTGTTCGCTTACAACCATTCCTTCGATTCAGCAGTTGTCGTACGATCGGAAGAGTATCTGCAAATCCTGCAATTACGCTTTTAAATTGCGTAATCATAGACGTTTGATTAATTGCCCGGAGCAATCGGTCACTGTCAAACAAGCCATTATGCGCGGTGAGGACGCACCGTTTATTTTTTTTTAATTAAAAATTGACGAAAATCTTCCAACGCAATTTGAAGCGGGCTCGATGGAACTACTACTCCATGCAAAAAGAGCTCTTTGTTGATCTTCACGAGACCGTTGATTGCCGATGCTGCAGGAGGGATAGGTCGTTTCGGAGTAACGTAAACATTGAAAAACTCCTTTTCGCATAGTGCTCCAATTTGCAATATTTCGGCCGTCTTCGATAAACCAGAAGTTTCCAAATCGAAAAATACGATCTCGAAACTGAGAGAATCTTCTGTTTCTGTTTGCATACAGCACGATTCAAGCTCTTTGTTGATCTCATGACTGATTGGAAGCGGAAGTGCCGAGCTATTGAGGAGACCCATACCAGTTTCGTATGTGACTCCTTCCCGAATCTCTTTTCTTGTTCGCAACAGAGTTCGATATTTTTTCAGAAGGTTTCGCCTGCTATTAAAAGAATGGCTTTGAATTTTCTTGGCACGAGTTTTATTGTATTTCGATACGATGTCGATATACTTCACTGTGTACACTCGAGATGCAATTCCCATAATTGATGTAACTTTTTAACGTACGCTTCACCTATGTTTTTGTTTGCAATGGCGGCTGCAAATCGGTAATCGCTTGAAGCACTCATGCTGTAGCATCGCGCCTTTGGTGCCTTGCTAGCCATCATAGCATTCAAATTTTCATTTAAATTACTCGATACACCGTGTGAAAATTTATCAGAATTCTCAGCCAACTTATCGAATATCTGAACGAGGTCGTGGTAAAGCTTCGCGTCATTAAATCCGCCAGGTATCGTGCTGTGTTCATATTTATCTGGGTCTTGTTTCGACCCACACCATTCTCCACAATTAAAGTGCTTATTAAAGGCATGGTGCGGGATCTGTCGAATCGCAGCAGCCACAGCCCCACTGTCTCCCTTATTTTGCGCTATCGCGTACGAAAAGCACCGGTGCAAATATTTTATCGCTTCACCCGTCAGTTCCTTATGCTGATCGTGAATTCCGTACATTTTTTTCGTAACATTTTTCGAGGTGTGATTGGTATCCGACAATTTGACAATTGTATGATCACTTGAACTACGTATTCGAGCAATGGTGGAACTATCGTCGTCGCCAATGAAAACTCCTATTTCGCAGTTATTGCTCCTCAAAATCGAACTGTTATTGACGAGCTCATTCGCCAGATCGTTCTCCATGTTCTTTGCACTACCCGCGTAGTCATCTACAGTCATGATTATCCGAAGAATGACCCATATCACACAATCGACATTTGCGATTCCGTGTGCCGTAGTCCAATACTTTTTTTGTATTGTACCCAATAAGCGCGCCATACCCGTTGAGGCTGTCGTAGGCTCGACCGGTCCCTCTCTTACTCCAGCCCATGTCGAACGATGCAATCAACCGAACTATATTTTCCGAATTAGTTGATGATTTGTCGACTACTATGAAACCTGGTTCCAATTCCTTCGGCCTGCGAAAAATTGAAAGGGCATATCCGAATAAGGTTTATAGCGGCAACAAAATGTATGTCATTTTACGATATAGATTTTTTATTGTCAACGTAGCCGATTTTTAATTCTCAATATTGTGTATGTCATATTATACATATTGTACATATATATATATATCGTATATCTAAAGGTGTATTTCTATGATTGATTGTAAACAGTCCCATTTGGGACCATTTAGCAGTTGTTTAATCTGTAAAAATCCTGCTGTTCATTTTTCTCCAATATAATTGATTTTTTGAGAGAAAAGAAGTTTCACATTGTTCTCTTTTCATAACTGAATAGGTGCAACTTGTCTTCTCCCCAAATATCAAGCATTTTCGAGAAAAATGTAATTTAAATTACTTTATAAAAAAAAAATTTCAATATAATTGGCAAATTTTATTCGTTTTCAATCACTGTAAATTAATGTAAATATTACAAAATGTAAAAATTCTATATAATGTAAATATTCTAGACTGTAAATGTTCTATAATGTAAATATTCCATAATGTAAATATTCTATAACGTAAACATTCAATTTAATCATGTATGAGATTTTTGCAACTGTGGTATCGATGGCCACAGTACACACTTGTAACTCAATTTTTGTTTCGCAGAATCCTCAGTTGTTGCTTTGCGTAGCTTCATAAAAAAACAATTGAAAATGCGATGGCTCCTGTAAATAGTCTCTGGCAGCGAACCCGCTTCCATAAATGTGCTTGTCTCCAAGTCGCTATAATGACTCTAGATATACAGGGTGTCCCATTTTAATCTTACACCTGCCTTTTCTCGGAGAATATTGCTCGGATTAAATATTGTGTGCAACAAAACTTTTAGGGGCTGAAGGGGGACGTTTGATAAAAATTGGTTTGTGGATCCAAAATTCAAAATGGCGGCCTTAGAATGGCCGACATGTTTTTTTCGAATGGAAACATAACTTTTTTTCATCACCAAAAAATTTTTTAGCGCAAAACCAACAACTTTTGTTGGAAAAGTTTTTTGATTAAGTTAATATTTTTTAAGTGAGAAAATCATTTTCAACTATTTTAGAGGTATCCAGGATGGACCGCGAAGAGATCATTAACGTACCAAGTGCAAGTGCATTTGCGTGTAAGGAGCATATCAACGATTTCGTTGGGACTGAAATCAGCCATTGTTGCTAATTTTCAGAATTTTCCTCTAATTTAAGAACTTTTAAAAATTTCGAGAATCAAAAATTTTTCTCTGATTTCAGAACCTTTACTACAAATTTTCGATTTCGTCTCTTGCTGATGGCTGCGGAGTCAGAAGATAAACGTTTCAATCAATTTTTCATCCGTGGGCGATCACAATGACTTCTAAAATAAAAAATTCTTCTCTGATTTAAAACTCTAAAGTAAGAGAACTACGCAAAGTCAGACTACGTCAGTACTACCAATGACTTTTTCTTTAATCTCTTACAAAGTGAACTTACCTTTAATCGTACGCGAGGCTTACGCTTAAAGATAAGTACACGCAAGCGAGGCTTACGCTTAAAGATAAGTTCACGTAAGCGAGACTTACGCCTACTTTTGAGTTGTAAATCATAGAAGAATTTTTTATTTTAGAAGTCATTGTGATCGCCCACGGATGAAAAATTAATTGAAACGTTTATCTTCTGACTCCGCAGCCATTAGCAAGAGACGAAATCGAAAATTTGTAAAGGTTCTGAAATCAGAGAAAAATTCTTGATTCTCGAAATTTTTAAAAGTTCTTAAATTAGAGGAAAATTCTGAAAATTAGCAACAATGGCTGATTTCAGTCCCAACGAAATCGTTGATATGCTCCTTATTTTAGGGAGGTGTCGGGGCAATTACTTCCGAGCTGAAAATTTGTATCGACGTGAATCACGAGAGAACATGAAGGAGCGGATAAGAGCTGCCTGCCGTGCGATCCCGAGAGATGTTCTCCTACGCACAGTTGATGGTTTTGAGAGAAGAGTTCAGGCATGTTTAAACATGAATGGAAGGATCTTTGAACATCTCTAGGGAGGGATCAGAGTACACTCACAAGGAGGGTTTGGAGTCCAAAAACACTGCGGTAGTGACGAAGCGCAGAGACCTAATCCTTGTGAGCTCGTACCTATCGGCATAAAGGCATTGCATGCCCCTCTTTTTAAAAAAAGTTGAAAAATAAAATGAAAATGAAAAACACACACACATGCACCTGCACTTATGCACGCATATGCAAACGCACACGCAAACGCACTTGCACTTGGTACGTTAAAGATCTCTTCGCGGTGCATCCTGGATACCTCTAAAATAGTTGAAAATGAAGTTCTCACTTAAAAAATATCAACTTAATCAAAAAATTTTTTCAACAAAAGTTGTTGGTTTTGCGCTGAAAAATTTTTTGGTGAAGAAAAAAAATTATGTTTCCGTTCGAAAAAAATATTTAGGCCATTCTAAAGCCGCCATTTTGAATTTTGGATCCACAAACCAATTTTTATCAAACGTCCCCCTTCAACCCCTAAAAGTTTTGTTCCACACAATATTTGATCCGAGCAATATTTTCCGAGAAAAGTCAGGTGTAAGATTAAAATGGGACACCCTGTATGAACAATGATTAGTTACAGCATTGTCTGGAGCTCCGTTGCATTCTCAACCATCAACTGTTTTTCAGAAGCCGTTGCACTTTCACAGGATTCCTTCGCTGCCATCTCAATGCACCAACCAACCTCCTGCTCATACCGCTTAAATAAATGTGGATCCATCGATGGAATATTCAAGCAACTCAAAATTTTGTTGATATGGGTTGTGACGTGACATTTTTGCCCCGCCACTCGTCCGAATCGTGTCGACCAGTGGACCGGGTTTACGGCCCATTTTGACGCCGTTCGACTCGTCGGGTATTGGTCGGAACGAGACTCATCGTCACGTAATTATAAGTTTTATTTTAAGAATCGCGTATAGTACCTTCGAGCGACAATTTACTAAGTCTAATAACCGTTACCTACCTCCGTGTGCAACGAGAAGAGAGAATTTTGGATCGTTTAATTTTGAGTTTTAATGAAGTTTCCTTTTGACTATTTCGTTTGTTTTTGAGAGATTTGGTGTTAACGCCACCACATTGGTCCCCGCGAGCATTAGTTATTTGACGATACTTTCCTGCTGTTCGAGCCGATCTCGCTCGCAAGAATCATCCCTCTCACGCTGTCTTGGAGTACCGAAGAACATTCTCGACCTGCGGGTGGTTGAAAGAGCACGCTGGCATAGGCCATTTATTGAACGCCGCCCATGTCTTTCCCGCCGTAGCAACCCAGAGTTGCACCGCCCGCAATACCGTGAATTCGGGTGTCAAAGTCCGTGTGAACCGGCGTCTCGTCAGGTGGGGTCTGGGGAAGTTTTCTGGAGGCGAGGTGCTATTCTTGCCTGGTGGCTTATCTTGTGGGCCCACCGCGACATCCGGAGTCGTGAGGGAGGCCTCCCCTCGTCCTTTCAGAGCTGCCTGCCGGATCCTCAAGAGGAGAGACACCCGGATCACGGTCATCTAGTCGAGAGGAGTGTTTCGAGTGAGCGGGAGAGGTGAGAGCAGCAGAAGGGTAATTATTGCGATATTGTGTAAAGAAGCGTAACGGGAATTATCCTCCGTACACGCTCCCTTGTTTTGAGTTTCCCGCCAAAGCGCGAGCAAAGACTCTGTACTCTAGTTCGCGCCTAGCGCGTGAGCGCCGTTGTGCATGGGCCTAGTGGTGGGGAGAACGCCGAATCTGGAGGACCGCTCGTACGCACTATCAGTCTTCTTCCGATCACCTCACCGGCGAGTCACCAATACCTCCCGATCATCGAGGTTCCTTTGTCTTTCAGCGTGCGACGAGCTGGTTCCTCGGTAAGCCCTTTCTATTTCTCCCCGAATGATTAATGGAATTGAGCATTTTGAGTTTCGGAATTTAGTTCCGGTTTATTTGGCGTTTCGGGGAACATGTGTGTCGAAGTTTCGAGCGAGATTGCGGCCGATACTTCCCGTGTTCCCAAATTTTGTAGTTTTGCTGCGGCTCAGCTCCACTAATCAATTCGATATTAATTTGGGTCCATTCAGTATAGTTTATTTGACGTAATCCTGTTGCGCATGAATTAATTAAGTTTCAGTTTTGTAATGTCGAATTTTTGATATCGAGTTTTGGTGGTACGCGCTGGAATATTCCACGCAGCTACGTTTCTCTCTCTCCCTGCACACGTTGAGGCTCTAGCGAGCACGGTCGTTCGCGTGATGTTTTCGCTCTGTCTCTCTCGCACATATAGACGACGCGCACTTATTGTCGCGCGTCGTCTATACGGTGATTTATTCTGTCTTTTGTATTGCGTATTTTTCAGCCGTTCCTTTTGCGTTCGCATTTATTTCCTTTTCTCTATTTCGTGACGATCGTATCATTTTGTGTCTCTTTATGGCGAATTATCTTGCGGCACTCTTCCGTTAACTCTGTTACCGTTTCAAAGATTATCTTGCTATTAGTTTCTGTGATTTATTTTATCGTATAACGCTGCTATCTTCGTATTATTGTACTGATCGTTCGGGAATTTCGGTGTTACCTCGCGCTTAGCCGAAGTCGCTTCACTATTACCTTCGATTACCTTTCGTCGCGAATTATTTTAGGGTTACCTAGCGTCAATTACCTTGCGTATGTTGCCTATGACGCTCTCGCGAATTATTTTAGGGTTACCTAGCGTCAATTACCTTGCCTATGTTGCCTATGACGCTCTCGCGAATTATTTAGGGTTACCTAGCGTCAATTACCTTGCCTATGTTGCCTATGACGCTCTCGCGAATTACTTTCGGGTTACCTGGTGTCGATTACCTTTTACCTGAATTTACCTAAGACACCGGTTGTTCTGGCCTTGGTTACCTTTTACCTGTTGCCTAAGGCATCTGCTCGTCAGACCGCTGATTATCTTTTACCTACAATGCCAGAGCGTCGGTCGTCGATTACCTACGACACCCGCAAAATTGCGATGCGATTATCTATTACCTGAATTACCTGATGAATTCGAGTAAGCCACGCGCCGAAACCGCGTTGTCGTCCGATACGTATTGGCCATGCGATTCTAGCGAGCCGTAAATTGAATTTCCTTTTCCACTCTTATTTTATACAGAATCCACTCTCGCGAGGATTCATCTTTTCTTGTACTTTTGTTGATTTGAATAAATTGTGAATCTTTTCTGAATCTTCTGTCTGTGTCGATTATTTGCTTTGCGTTGTGAATTGCTACTTTTCGCCAAGGATCCCCCCCTTTACCTTTTGTATCTCAGATGAGCTGAGTAGTCGGACCGTCCTCGGTCATTCGTTCCTCTCGTGTACTCTAAATTCTAGTTTTGCGTTGCGTTACGATCGCGAGAATCGACGAAAATAAAGTCGATTAATTCGACGGTACTTTGTACCTGGCGCCCAGTTCATTCTCGCAGCCGGAGAGTCATACGGGAAGGAGCGGGTGAGCCGAGAAGAGACTGGATCGTACCCTTGCGGGGAAAATCTACGTTACAGGGTATTGCCGATACCACTGTGCAAAGCCCCTGAAAAACAATTAAATTAACACTATAGGTTTGATGTTAACGTTTTTTTATAATTTTAGAGTAATCTTATGTGACTTTGAATATTGAAATTTAGTACATCAAGAGATGCAACAGCGACTCCAAGAAGGCCACTTAATGAAAAAAAATTGAAAAGAGGAATGTAAAAATATCTTTCAAGTACTGTACTGATTACAAACTTGAATGTGATGATTTTTTAGATCATATTATTTATCTATCTATACAAAGTTTTGAGTACTCACCGAGAACAGCTTTAGAATTTACATCGTATAAAACTGTCTTTTGCTCGACATTAATAGCATTGTGCTGCTCGCTAGTTGGGACGCGATTCTCAATTAAACAATTTTCACAGCTTATAGAAAACACCGATGCCAACCCTCGCTTTTCTTCCTTTTTGATATTCGCCAAAGACAAAGGCATGGTACACGATGTACATTTCATGTAGCTCACGAAAGTACTCATATCGATAACTCGGCATCCTTCAATTTTTGGATTCGAGTACTCTGGCTCGTCTTCTACATTTGTGCGAAGTTTTTTGGATCTCTTTTTTCCACCTTCAACTTGAGCACTTCGCTTATTGTACATTGCTTCACTACACACTTTTCCCTTCCAGCGAAAGAATTTTTTGTTCGGACCGATGTTCATCGTTGACCAGTTAGTTCTGTATAGTTTTATATTATTTATTGTTTATGATCGTTGACAAGTGTTGATGTTGATTATGAGGTTATGTATGGGGCGCGTACTCTAAAGCTCGGCGACACTGCCGCCAATCTGACCGCTATCGTATAACGTGATTTGCGCCGTTGCCAATTCGTATGACGCAAATTGAGGTATAAAAAATTATGGAAAATAATTTTCTAAATTAATAAGAATATTTCCTGAGATCGTCAATTTGTTAAAAATGCATTTTTTTATAGTTAGACGTGAAAAAACTGTCCAAAACAATATATTAATTATGACGATTATTTCATAGTGATAGTTGGTAACGATCAGTCGGCCCCATGTATAAGCATAGGGCGCCCCCCTTTTACTTCACCCCCGGCGGCTAGACCCCACAACAACCTTAAGGCATATAAAGGGATTAATTCGTTTCATTTCTTTATCGGTTCGTTTGATTATTCAATTTTATCCATAAATTTCACCCATGCATCTATATTGTTTACCAAATCATTTTATAACAGGGCCTCTCTCATTTTATTGGGGGGATCGGTTTTTTCACAATCGTTTATTCAATACTAATTAATTATTATTTTTATAGTGAATTTGAACAATTGTCTCTTCCCGAGCTTCCGATTGAAAACCATGCACGCCAAGTTTGTGTGTAATATTGACAATGAATTTGTGTAGTACATCGCATAGATACAACGCATGCACTTGTACACGTATTTGCGCTTTTCTTTATAAAAGGTTCTTGTATCAAATTGTGTAAAATGTTTTAAGTTTATAACCTGAGCTAGCATAAAAGCAGATGATAATTTCTTAATAATTGCAGAATCATTCTAGAAACCTTTGTTGCTCTGTGACGCTTGCTGGAAAATTTTCCTGCAGAAGTGAGTGATTAGGGCTAAAAGTGTACACGACTGAATTCCACAGGAACCTTAATTCACTCACTTTACTTGGCTACGTTAGAAAATGATCTCATTTTTTTTTTTATTTACAAAATTCGGAATTCCTACAGGAAACGTAATTCATTCACTGTATATGTTACAATAGATCTCATATTTTTTCATAGTTAATAATTTTTTCATTGACAATGCGAAAATAGAAAATCATTTTTAAAACTACGGTCGCGACCTTTTAATACTTGGCGTGCCTTTTTTACTTTTTGAAGTTTAACCTATATACACATGATATATAACCACGCCACTGACAATATATTCGCACTGGACAATATTTCTCGTATTCTGGTTTAATTGAAGGATTATTTCAGTTAACACTTATTTCCAATCGAACGAAATGATGAAATCTTGAAAAGTTTCGTAGACATATGCATCGTGCATTTTTTATCTAGAGTCGCGGCAGCGACTCTGAGACAAGTACATTTATAAGATATGACGAGTTGCTGCCAGAGAGTCTTTACCGGAGCGATAGCGTTTCCAATTGTTTTCGAAAATTTTCAAAATTTGTTTCTTTAATAATTAATTAACTATATCATTTCGGAGAATATTATACGTTGACATATTTTTTATTATTTTTTTTCTTTCGATTGCGACCTCTTCGAACTCTGTAGCTTGACGCGTTGAAGAGATATTAATAATTTATTTTTTAATTGCATCAAAAAATGGGTCGGATTTTCGCACACATTTTTGATGTTTATTTGTTTTATATCTAGTGACAAATCTGGTGCCATAATACATTTTATATACCGATATATTTTTTTTCTGGTGCCATAATACCAATATATACCTATATATTTTCGTGTCGTATGACGTATGGTGTGTTGTTTATGCTGATAGATGATGAGGTTATAAAGATCGCGAATTTGACAGTTCACCGATATCCCGGTCGGTAGTACAAGTATATACCTATATATTTCCGTTATGATATGACGTATGGTGTGTTATTTCAATGCTAACTAAATGAGGTTATAAAGATCGCGAATGTTGCAATTCACCGAAACTGTTCCAATTTTTTCCGGTTCTGTAGAAAATAAATAAAAGCAGTACAATGTTTTAGTGAAAGTGGTGAGAAAAAAGTAAAGAAGAAAGAGATAAAGACCGAGGAATCCAAGAGTGTTGTGTAATGGAAAAAAAAACGAAAATTGTCAACAACGTTCGGATTGATGGTAAAAATATTTAGAAAGGTTAGAGATTTTTTCTATATATATCTTGAGATGTAGTCCGGATTCTGAAACATTAAAAATAAAAATCCATGCCTCCGCTCTTTCTCATCAGCTCTCTCTGATTGTATCATCAAACTTGTCGATGTTTGTTATTGCAGAATATCTAAAGACGCGGCATCGTCTTGTAATAAAATAACCCAAAACAGGAATGACGGAAAAGAGCCAGGGACTACAAAAATATAGAAAGGCAGTATAATCGCATTGTCTGTAAACGTATAACAGACTATTCGAAAGTGCTTGATTACAAAATTTCTATTGGCAAATCGAAACTGAGGCAATCAGTATTTTTTTCATTTTGCATTGGTGGAAATTTTTTCATCAAAAAGACTAAATTGATAATCACGGAGAGTTTTCACTTCAATTCCAACAAAGTAAAATTTAAGTTCGAAATAAAATATGTCCGCGTGTGTGTATATGTGTATATTAGGGTGGTCGTTATTTGGGGTCTTTTAAAACAATGCTTAACCCTCGACCATGCGGGTTGAAGTTTTCCGTTTAAAATACATGGAATTTTTCTGCGTCTGTGGTCACGATTTTACTGTGGGCCTCAATACGTTTGGAAAATCTTGAAATTTTCAGAAATTATTTTACAAGCATGTTGCTACACGGAAAAAATCTTCAAAGCTCCTATTCTTAAAATGTTGTATAGCGTCATCATACTAACCCATTAATGCGCAAAACGACATTTTTGGACACACAATTTCAAGTACGCAGTTTTGACTGAAAAACAAAAGAAAAATTCTCCAAAATCTGATATAGGGGGTTTTTGAGGGTGCTCTTTCAGAACCTGGCGTTTATTTTTTAAAATTAAATCAAAATCTTCATTATTTTTGCGTTTTGAATTGGAAAGTCAAAAATTTTGAACGTTTTTTTCCCTCAAATCGATTTCCGTTACTGTTGCTGCACTCAAATGACCATATTAAGGCCAGCAAAAGTGTTTTCAATAATGTCTGACCTTTCCGGAACATTGGGTATAACCAGTATTATAAAAGTATGTATAAATACTTTTTTCTCATTCAGTTTTTCCAAGATGGCGGTTATTGCAAAACAGCATGCGTGATTTTTTTCTCGAAAGACTCAACTTAATAAAGAAATGTAACAGAACAAAAAGTGTTGAGAATCATCTAAAGAATACGCCTGATTTTTTTCAAAAATTTTTTAGCTATTTTTGTATTTTTCAATTTCGATTAATTTTGTAAAATTTTTAAAGTTCTGAAAAGATTCACACGCATTCTTCGGATGATTCTAAACAATTTTTGTTATATTATTTTTTTGTAAAGTTGAAACTTTTTGAAAAAAAAATTATTTTCCATCGAATAATAAATAGGTTCATAATTTTCTTCTTAAAAAGTTTCAACTTAAAAAAAAAAATTATATAACAAAAATTGTTTAGAATCATCCAAAGAATGTGAATCTTTTCAAAGCTTTTAAATATTTTAAAAATTTATCGAAATTGAAAAATACAAAAATAGCTAGAAAATTTTTGAAAAAAATCACACGTATTCTTTAGAAGATTCTCAATACTTTTTGTTCTGGAACATTTCTTTGTTATGTCAAAAAAAATCATACAGATTTTCATCATGCTGTTTTGCAAAAGCCGCCATTATGCAAAAACTGAGTAAGAAAAAAGTGTTTATAACCAGTGTTCTGGACTCGTCAGACCTTAAGAACATCTTTGCTGGCGATAATATGGTTATTTGAGAGCAGCAAGAGTAAGAGAAATCGTTTTGAAAAAAAAAATGTTAGAAAATTTTGACTTTTCAATTAAAAACGAATAAATAATGAAGATTTTGAATTAATTTTACAAAATAAATGCAAGATTCTGAAAGAGCACTCTCAAAAACCCCCTATATCAGATTTTGTTCTTTAGTTAAAACTGCGTACTTGAAATTGTGTGTCCAAAATTGTCGTTTTGCGCATTAATGGGTTCTTATAGTGATGCTATACAACATTTTAAGGGTAGGAGTTTTGAAAATTTTTGTCGTGTAGCAACATGCTTGTAAAACAACTTATGGAAATTTCAAGATTTTCCAAATGTATTGAGGCCCACAGTATAATCGTGACCACAAACGCTGAAAAATTGCATGTATTATGAACAGAAAACTTCAATCCCCATGGTCGAGGGTTAAGCATTGTTCTACAAATCTGACAAAATTACAGCATTACTTTTTATGTATTTCGAACCAATTTAGGGGGCGAAAAGGGTAAAATAAATTTGATCCCAAATAACTACCACCCTAGTGGGTATTAAAATACCTAAAACAACTTGCATGCATAATAAAACGATTTTTATTTTCAAAAAAACTGATTCGGCTTGAGGGGGTCACCCCCCATGGCAACCGCATTTTTTGGGGTTTTCTCGATTTTTTGCGACGAGAAAAAAACACAGACTTAAAATTTAAAGAGTTTATTCATTGGTATTTCAACTTTATGATAGAATTTTTTAACTCTGATGTCTCGAGTTAATTCCGTGTAAAATTAATCCACAGGATCCCATGTGCTTCTCCATGGTGTCCACGATTCCCGGGGGTCCCGTTTATCTGCGATCAAAAAACAGAGGAACGTTTTGATTTGTAAAGTAGTGGGCCTGGACTAAAATCATACAGAAATATCGAAATTGAAGGATTATTGAGCTATGCAACATTTTGAAAAATTGAAATAAGGTTTTTCTAAACGGAAAAATCCTTCAATGTTTAATATTTCTGTATAATTTTAATTCAGGTGATAACCACTGCTTTACTAATCCAAACGCTCCTTGGTTTTTTGATCTCAGATAAACCGATCCCCTGGAATCGTGGAGACTATGAAGAAACATATAGGTTCCTGTGGAGTAGATTTACACCGAATCTACCAGAGATATCAGAGTTAAAAAATTCTACCAACGAGTTGAAATACCATTGAAAAAACTCTTTAAATTTCAAAAGTCTATGTTTTTTTTCTTTGCCGCAAGAAAATTGCGAAAAAACCCTACAAAATTCGGCCGCCATGCGGGGTGACCCCCTATGTTGGATTTAATTATTCCAATCGATCAATATCGCGTTATCTTGAAAAAAGATTCGAGTGCCTTAGTCATTGAAATCCTGTCGTTATTTAACAACATTGAAATTTATTATTCGTTGTAATTTTTTGAGTTTTAAAATAAATTAGCCGTAATTTGATTAAAAAATTTTTGTTTCCTTTTTTTTGATATCTCTTTCAATGAGACAGGGAATAATTTTAATTAAAAAATTTTTCAATAAATGTCTTTTCGCAAGTACACTCTGATGGGTGATAATATGATCATTACATCTGAACGGTAGTCTCAGTGAATAAACCCTACATATGTTACTCATACATGTAGTGTGCATTTCTTGGTACGAACAAAAAATGAATTAACAATAACAGAATGTCATCTATATTGTGCCCTAACATGAAGAATTTGATTTTCCAATATCCTGTAAAATTTTTTCAAGTTCACAGTGCACAAAAAGTAGTCAAATCAAACCATAAGTAACAGCCGAATGCTGTTAAAAAATTGGAGACAAGTACATTTATGTTTGATGTCACCTGGACAGTAGTCTCAGTGAAACCCTATGTGACACTCATGTAGTTCAAAACACGAATGCACGATGATTTATAAGAAGTTGTTCGATCTGTTCTCTCGAAACTTGCTTCAAATGAGCAATTCATTACTAAAGGTTATAAAAAAAAAACCATTTCAAACGCAATGAATAAAAAAATGAATTTGTTAAATCATGGTAATGCGTGAAAAACGTTTGGTTCAAAGGAACAAAACGTGGTCAAATAAATGCAAAAGTGACGAGTACATCGGATGACGAGTGAAAAAAATTCAAAACATAATGGTATGTAAAAAAAATTACGAAACCAACTGTAAATAATTTCAACAAAACAATTAAGAAAAGCTTTCACAAATCATGAAAAAATATTATATTAAAAAAATACAAATCTGTAGTTATATTGTAAAGGAAAAAAAAATTCAAATAGGACGTGAGAAATTCATTCTTACGGGAAGCACCCGGAACTTGAGAAAGTTCAAGTGAATCAAAAAAGTTACCATCTGAGTTATGTGCAGCACTACAATTTATGGCATCAATCGGAGGATAAGTATTTTATTAGTATATAATACATAATTTTTCACAATATGAAATTGTTCTGAGAAACGTTCAAATCCAAAAAAAAAATCGCATCGAAGGTAAAAGTCATTTGTTACTCTATGGTGGCAGAGACTTACTTAGAAGAAAATCGATTCTTCTCAGACTTTCAGGATCCCCTGGTATTCACAATATTCGACGTCGATTTCGTATCGGTACAAATTATGTTTAAATATGTGCTAAAAGTACTTGTCCGGCCCATCACTTTTCATTCAAATTGCTCATTCAAATAAAAATCAAACTAGACGTTAATTTCTGCGTTATTTTTATGGAACTAGCATTAACGCTGGCGTTACACGCCCACTTGAATTTGGACATCATTCCACATATGCTCGGCGGCAACTATCTCTTCGCAACAATTCATGGCATCGCGTAAACGAAACCATTGCAACGGATAGAGGCTTTACATTCCGATATACGGAAAATTTTTTTTTAAGAAAGGGTATATAGTAATACACTAAGGAATCACTTTTCATCGAATTTCAAGAAATGCCCGTGTCGCACTCATTTTTTAATGTTGACTTCCACAAAGTGCAATTGTGTACGTGACCATAAAAAAACGAAATTGTACAGACGAATCTGCTCGAAAATTTATTGAATTGCGATTTATTATCAGCTGAATATCTTCAGTAATAGAATAGATTAGTTGCTATAACGAATAAAATTCGTTTGAAGAAGAAAATGTGTAGTAAAAATTGCCGTCATTTCAATATAAACTGGGGAGTTAATTTGGAGGCTGGACAATGCTTATCTTGCGAAGGATACTTTTTCATAAATACACAATAATATCTCTTGGATATTACAAAAAAATTTGTTTGCATTTTTTTATAATGAATGCAATTAATTCAAAATCTCTTGGAGGTAATTTTTTAAATTCCCTCTGTTTCCCTCTGTACGCATAGATGTGATCCATCAGATCTAAAAGAGCCCTGATTTTTATTTGAATGAGCAATTTGAATGAAAAGTGATGGGCCGGACAAGTACTTTTAGCACATATTTAAACATAATTTGTACCGATACGAAATCGACGTCGAATATTGTGAATACCAGGGGATCCTGAAAGTCTGAGAAGAATCGATTTTCTTCTAAGTAAGTCTCTGCCACCATAGAGTAACAAATGACTTTTACCTTCGATGCGATTTTTTTTTGGATTTGAACGTTTCTCAGAACAATTTTGTTACACGCTAATGTGACTGGAAGCGTGCTACAACAGTTGTGACCCATGTTAGAATTTGTTGGCCCTGAGAAGGGCCGTTGGTTGGATCGTTTAGATCAATTTGATCCGATTTGACCGTGGTGTGGCGTTTCGTTCCTTCAACCGCCGGATGATGGCCGAAGGAGACGCGCTCGTTGGTGTTTCGAGGTTCGGTCGTTTCCTGGGTGAGATGGCGATGATCTGTCTGATTTTCCTGGCCGCGGCAGCCAGTGGTTTAGGCCGAGTGACGACCCTGGAGGTAGCCTTCACCACGTCCGGATGGGGGACGGCTGTTGCTGGCTTCCGCGCGGTGGGCCGAGCGATCCCGGCCGTGTGTTGAGGCTGTCGCTAGTCTCGACGGTAGGTTGGCTGGTCTTGGGGCGTGGAGACCCTACGTCAACTGCAGGTGTTGGCGCAGTGGATGGTGTAGGCGGAAGGGCCCGACGTGGCTTCCTAGCCGCAGCTCGCTTTTTTCGCTCGAGCTCTACCCGCTCCTCTCGGCGACGGTCGAGGCGACGGAGATACGAAGCTGTTTTTCGGCGTGGCATGGCCTTGTCCAGAGAAGATCCGAGGTGTATCGCTACTGGATGGGAAATGAGTTTTCCATCGTGGTTGGCTCGGGTCTTGCCACCCGGCTGGCAAAGAAGGGGGGGGGGGAAGCAACGGTCTGCGAAGCCCGGTGATTGGTGCGCTGGTGCCGAGCGGCTCGGAGATTGGTGCGCTGGTGCTGAGCGATGAGTAGCCGAATGGAATTGACGCGAAAATAATGCGGTATCGAGTGGGCTTGCGTTTCGGGCCCTGGAGAACGGTCGGGCTTCTCAGCTACCAGACCCGCCTCCTGTGCTGACCCGAGAGCCCGAGGAAAAGGAGGGCGAGGGGGTAAAGGTGAAGTGTAGTCAGAATGGTGCTATTGTGGCGGGAAGCGCCTGAATTAGTGGAGCGGTCACCACACTAAGTAGTGACCGTATGGCGTTAAGCGCGTGAAGGCGAGAAGCGCCTGAATTAGGGGAGCGGTCACCACACCAAGTAGTGACTGTACGGCGTTAAGCGCGCGAAGGCGAGAAGCACCTGAATTAGGGGAGCAGTCACCACACCAAGTAGTGACCGTACGGCGTTAAGCGCGCGAAGGCGAGAAGCGCCTATGCTACGAGCGCGGTCACCGCACCAAGTGGTTACCGTAGGGAGTGCGCCCACAAATCGGAAAGCCTAAATCAATGGATTGCCTGGTGCACCGAGACCGGGAACCGCGGGTGGGCTTTGCAGCTACCGGACCCGTGATTCCTGCACTGGCTCGGTGACACCCTCGATTATCAGGCAGTAATTGCCGCTACGTTTCGAGGAGCCCTGAAAAGGACTGAATTTCTGGAGATCTCTTGTAGTCGAATCCCCGAAGCTGAGAATCTGCGCTGGTTATTCGCAACTGGACGGCTGGATACTGCCACACGTTGAAGGAAAAATAAATGGTTTGAAGTCCCAAAGCAGTTTATACGTTTATTTCCAGAGTAGCCGGTGAGGTACAGTAGTGGGAGGTGTTGCAGCAGGAAGAATGATTCCAACAAATCCGATGACATACAAGGCTGAGTCTCTGGAGGCACCTTCGCGGCGCTCGCTCCATGGTCGAATGCCTGTGGCTCTGCGGGAGCCCGATACTTATACACTAATCGGCCTCGCCCAGATTGGCTGAGGGCCGTAGAGTGGGAAGCGCGAGGTGACGCTACGCGTAGTTTGTGCGGTGGGGGAATCGCGGTGAGCCGTGATTGTTGCGCTGGTGCTTTGCGAAGCCCTGATTGGCGCGCTGGTGCTTAGCGAAGCTAATTTTCTTATATTTAAAGTCTTAACTCTAATGTTTTATATAGCTTTTCATATTAATTGCGGGGATTTTTTGGGGTTTAATGTTGTATTTTATCATAAAAAAAATGCAATGTTACCGGAAAAAAAACGCGGATGAAATACGTGTAACAATTTCATATTGTGAAAAATTATGTATTATATACTAATAAAATACTTATCCTCCGATTGATGCCATAAATTGTAGTGCTGCACATAACTCAGATGGTAACTTTTTTGATTCACTTGAACTTTCTCAAGTTCCGGGTGCTTCCCGTAAGAATGAATTTCTCACGTCCTATTTGAATTTTTTTTTCCTTTACAATATAACTACAGATTTGTATTTTTTTTAATATAATATTTTTTCATGATTTCTGAAAGCTTTTCTTAATTGTTTTGTTGAAATTATTTACAGTTGGTTTCGTAATTTTTTTTACATACCATTATGTTTTGAATTTTTTTCACTCGTCATCCGATGTACTCGTCACTTTTGCATTTATTTGACCACGTTTTGTTCCTTTGAACCAAACGTTTTTCACGCATTACCATGATTTAACAGATATTCTTTATCACACACACACATCACAGAATACATTTACGCGGCCGCTTTGATACCGGTTTAATATATCACAAATAACAAAATAAATAGTAATATGCACTTCTTTAGATGACGAAAATTATTTTTTTATTGATCCCGCACGCACTTCATAATGTCGAAACTCTGTTCATACGATCAAAAACTGACACATGGTTTGTACATATTATATGTATATCAATCGAATTTATGATTGCTGTTACCAGCTGTGCTGCGCCGTGTGCTACGTTCTGAAGTTGACGTCAGCTTTCCAATCATCAACAACTAATTTCAACAACCAATCACAACGTCTAAAAGTGGATGTCGTCAGATCCAACCAATCAGAAACTCGAGAGCATCAAAGTGCCTTTGATGGTGTTTATAAATACAGACGCATGAATTCTTGAATGTGTTGGTAACTTTTGCATAATCTTAAGCCCGTACAAAGTTTTTTCTCAGCAATTACGCCACCGATCATGCTGATTTTGGGTGGAATCGAAAGAGAATTTATTAATTAATCTTCAGTACAATTTTCAAAGCCTCAGATGACTCATAACTTCGGTAATTCAAAAAAATCACTTGCCAATTTTACCCCCACCACGGCGAATCGTTTTATTCAGAGAAAGTATTCTCGGCGAGAGCCTCGGGCCAGCAGACGACAGGGCTGTCAATGTACTTGTCCCGAGACTCTACCGAGTCTCTTGATACCATTGAATAAACCCTTCAAATTTCAAAAGTCTATATTTTTTTCCTTGCCGTAAAAAAATCGCGAAAAAACCCCACAAAATCCGGCTCCCATACGGGGTGACCCTCTTATGTTGTATTTCATCATTCCAATCGAACAATATTGCGTTATCTGAAAAAAAGATTCGATCGCTTTAGTCGTTGAAATTCTGTCGTTATTTAACGACTTAATCTCAACATTAAAATTGATAATTCGTTACAATTTTTTGAATTTTTAAATATATTAGCCGTAATTGGATTAAAAATTTTTTGGTCCCTTTTTTTCGATATCTCTTTCGACAAAGCAGGGAATAATTTTGATTAAAAATTTTTTCAATAAATGTCGTTTCGCAAGTACACTCTGATGAGAGATAATCGTTACCTAACATGAAGATTTCGGTTTTCCCATATCCTGTAAAAATTTCTCAAATTCACAGTGCACAAAAAGTAGTCAAATCAAATCATAAGTCACAGCACGATTGCTGTTGAAAAATTGGAGACAAGTACATTTATGTTTTATGTCACCCGGACAGTAGTCTCAGTGAAAGCCTATGTGATACTTATGTAGTTCAAAACATAAATGCAGGTTGATTTATAAGAAGTTGTTCGATCTATTCTCTCGAAACTTGCTTCAAATGAGCAATTCATTACTAAAGGTCATAAAAAAACCATTTTAAACGTAATGAATAAAAAAAATTGAATCTGCTAAATCTTGGTAATGTATGAAAAACGTTTGGTTCAAATGAACAAAACGTTGTCAAATAAATGCAAAAGTGACGAGTACATCGGATGACGAATGAAAAAAATTGAAAACATAATGATATGTATTAAAAAAAATTACGAAACCAACTGTAAATAATTTCAACAACACAATTAAGAAAAGCTTTCACAAATCATGAAAAAAACATTATATTTAGAAAAAATCCAAATCCGTAATTATATTGTAAAGGAAAAAAAAAACAAATAGAACGTGAGAAATTCATTCCTACGGGAAGCATCCGGAACTTGAGAAAGTTCTAGTGAATCAAAAAGTTACCAAAAAATCGCATCAAAGGTAAAAGTCATTTGTTACTCTATGGTAGCAGAGACTTGGAAGAAAATCGATTCTTTTCAGACTTTCAGGATCCCTTGGTATTCACAATATTCGACGTCGATTTCGTTTCGGTACAAATTATGTTTAAATATGTGCTTAAAGTACTTGTCCGGCCCATCACTTTTCATTCAAATTGCTCATTCAAATAAAAATCAGGACTCTTCTAGATCTGATGGATCACATGCATGCCTACAGAAGGAATTGAGACAATTATCTTCAAGAGATTTTAACTTAATTGCATTCATTATAAAAAATCCAAATAAATGTTTCTGTAATATACAAGAGATATTATTGTGTATTGATGAAAAAATACTCTTTAGACGATAAAAATTGTCAAGCTTCCAAATTAACTCCGCAGTTTATATTGAAATGACGGCAATTTTTACTTCACATTTCCTTCTTCAAACGAATTTTATTTGTTATAGCAACTAACCTATTCTATTACTGAAGATATTCAGCTGATAATAAGTCGCATTTCAATAAATTTTCGAGAGTATTCGTCTGTACAATCTCGTTTTTTTTTTATCATCACGTACACAATTACACGATGATGTCCGAATTCAAGTGGGCGTGTAACGGCAGCGTTAATACTAGTTCCATAAAAATAACACATTAATTAAGGTCTAGTTTGATTTTTATTTGAATGAGCAATTTGAATGAAAAGTGATGGGCTGGACAAAGTGATCGAATATTGTGAATACCAAGGGATCCTGAAAGTCTGAGAAGAATCGATTTTCTTCTAAGTCTCTGCCACCATAGAGTAACAAATGACTTTTACCTTTGATGCGATTTTTTGGTAACTTTTTGATTCACTAGAACTTTCTCAAGTTCCGGATGCTTCCCGTAGGAATGAATTTCTCACGTTCTATTTGATTTTTTTTTCCTTTACAATATAACTACAGATTTGTATTTTTTTAATATAATATTTTTTCATGATTTGTGAAAGCTTTTCTTAATTGTTTTGTTGAAATTATTTACAGTTGGTTTCGTAATTTTTTTTAATACATATCATTATGTTTTCAATTTTTTTCATTCGTCATCCGATGTACTCGTCACTTTTGCATTTATTTGACAACGTTTTGTTCATTTGAACCAAACGTTTTTCATACATTACCAAGATTTAGCAGATTCAATTTTTTTTATTCATTACGTTTAAAATGGTTTTTTTATGACCTTTAGTAATGAATTGCTCATTTGAAGCAAGTTTCGAGAGAATAGATCGAACAACTTCTTATAAATCAACCTGCATTTGTGTTTTGAACTACATAAGTACCACATAGGGTTTCACTGAGACTACTGTCCAGGTGACATAAAACATAAATGTACTTGTCTCCAATTTTTCAACAGCAATCATGCTGTGACTTATGATTTAGTATATTACACACCTAGGGAGGGAAAGTAGACTACTTCAAACCGCGGGCAGAATTGTCACCCGAGCTGAAGGCGATTGATAACTTACCTACCATCAATCAATATTAACCATAGGAATCGAATCTCAAGCGAGTAGTACCAGAGATCCTAGATTTACATGGAACAACAGGGCCCATGTTAGCTTTTGGCATCGAAAATGTAGTTCCACTTATGGGCTGTAGAGCGCACAGCGACATATTCATGTGTTTCACACATTCAAAGTGTCAGCTGACCGCCCCCCTCTCATATATTACTGCTAAGGAAGCCATAGCGTCCAAGAGATTACCGGTTCATTTACTCATGTTGAAAGAAATTTTTTTTGCCATAATTTTATTTTAATCATATTTATGAATGTTTGGAAATTATATTGATAACTACAGCTCTTGTGACCACAGTTACGATTTCATAAAACTTCAACATATTAAGCGGCCTGGATAAGCCAGTAGCATTTTCTGCCGTTTGAAGATCAGAAGTTTATATGGTATAGTGGTTCGATCTCTTACTCATGAGGTTGGAGATAGTAGTTCAAATCCAGATTGGTCAGTTTTTTTCCATCAAAGATAGGTTTTTTTTTAAATTATAGCCGAAACTAAACAAATTCAATTGATTTTGTTGAATGGTTGAATTATTGTTTTTGATATTTTATGTAAAAAAATGACTGCCACATGTTCAATGTTTTAACAGCATTGAGACCCCAAGCGTGGGGTCCATAACTTATGGGTGCGAGCAAGAGCGGAATGGTACCCCAAGCATGGCTGAACGCTTGTGTGTGAGAAAGCGCGCGCTATGACCGCAGCGTCAATGTATGCGTACTCACGTATATTGAACAGCCTGATCCAGTTCTGACCCCGGCCACGGTGGAAATATAGGTAAGCTAACATAGGTAGGCTAACAAGGAAATATAGGGAGGTGGACCCCTCCGATTTTGATCTAATTTATATATGTTGTAGTACATCGAAAACTAAGAGACACGTATTTATTTTTATCATTATTCTATCCTATTATTAAGAACATTAAATTAATAATGAATCGCATTTCAGTAAATTTTTAACCAGATTCTGCCGTACAATTTCGTTTTTTATGATTGATTTTTTATTGGATGAAAATAGTGATGAACCGGACATGTACTTTTAACACATATTTAAACATAATTTGTATCGATCCAATCGACGTTGAATTTTGTGAATAATACCAGAGGATCCTGAAAGTCTGAGAAGAATCGATTTTCTTATAAGTCTCTCCCACCATAGAGTAACAAATGACTAGCTTTCATGTGATTATTTCGGATTTAAAAGCTTCTTAGAACAATTTAATAATGTCAAAATTTCGAGTGACTAATAAAATACTTGTCCACCGCTTGATATCATAAATTTTAGTGCTGCACGTAATTCAAGTAGTAACTTTTTTCAATTCATTAGAAAATACTTGGCCTTGAATTGATATAATAAATTTTAATGCTGCACGTAAATTAGATGGAATTTTTTTCAATTGATTTAGCTGCTCGAATCAAATAAGAAGAATGAGGCATCGGTTTCCACAATGATTTTAATGGAAGGAATGTAGTGAAATTAACTTGTTAACTATTAGATTTAGGGCTAATGCAGGTCTATACTTTTTCACTTAGAATTCGATACCCTACCATATTTTTATATAGAAAATATAGCATTCCGCTTAAAAAAATAAAGTTGACGACATCCATTTTTAGATGTTGTGATTGATTGTTGCAATTGGTTGTTGATGATTGAAAATCTGACGTCAACTTCCGAACGTAGCACACGGCAGCACAGCAAACATTAAAAAAACGTAGCACAGTAACAGCTGTCATAAATTCGACCGATATACATATATTGTAACGGTATGCTTTTAGACGTTCCCCGCTACGCGTGTGTTCGAGCTACTAAATTTTTAGGAGCAGGCATGAAATGAACGAGAGATCAAGAATTTGTGTGTGAAAATATAATGTGTTTATTCACCGTAATTTTGGTGAATAAAAGAAAATGTGATGCAAACCGTTGGTGTTTCGCGGTATAAATGAAAATTTTTCCCTAGTTACAATAAACTTGCCTAATTTACGCGTGGTCTCAAGAAACTCGTCCAATTCCTAATTTCGCTCTCTTTTGCTTATTCTAGTAAATTCTTATCTGTGAGCTCAGAAATTAATTCCTATTTTTCTCGATTTTCAAATTTAATCAATCCGATTAACTCTGTGCTTCTATACAATTCTTAAATAATATTTGTGGACTAGCTCGATATAAATCAACTGAGATTGATTACATTTTTGGACAATCAAATTAATTTGTATTTTAATCAAATGTTTTAAATAATTTGGATAATTGAAACAGTTCGCGCTTCAAAGAGGATAGTGGAGGCTTATGCTCTTGAAATTAATTATCTATTGCTTCCAACAAAATAAATCAAAATGGAGTAAAGGTAAAGGGCCTATGCCAAGAATCTTCAGACCCCACGGAATCGCAGGATCCCCTCCCTCTTTAGCATAGGATGACAAAGATCCGAATTGAGAATCTTCAGACCCAACGGAATCGCAGGATCCCCTCCCTCTCAATAAGGAATGGAAAGGTTATCACCCTCGAACATTTGGCCTGAACGGAATCGCTCAGTCCCTTCCCTCTCGGCGTGATCGGAAAGGAATTTCACCCTTGAATCTTTGGCCTGAACAGAATCGCCCAGTCTCTTCCCTCTCAGCGTTAAATTTGGAATAATATGGGTTGGTTGTTCGTTGGAGCTTGTTTTCCAGAGTTACTACCTCTGTACTAAAGCGAGAGCTGATTCAAGAATAAGCTGCCGTGGCTGCTCCGCTCGGCCTTTTATACTCGTTTGAACAAAGGAATAATAATGATAATTTGGTTTAAAAATAACTTGAACTTTGATTCGCTTAGAGAAATAATCTCCAACCAGAATTTTGCTCTCTAAATTCATTGATTGGTCGGCCAATTTATATTCCTACGTGGTTGGACAAGATTGAAGTTGATTTCCCTCGCTTTTGAGAAATTAATGATTCCTGAGTAAAAATGAATGTTTTCATCAACCAAAAATCATATTTTACTTTTTTAAAATTAAATAAATCAAATTTTCTTGTTGCCATCGTTAAATTAATAAATTATTGTCAATTTGAGTCATTATTCCCCCTGGAAAGAAGTGCTTGTTTGTGACTGGCCATTTCCATTAGATCCATCATGCAATAGGACTTTTTCTGGACAAGTTTTCTCTGGACACTCTCAATTGCCTTTGACACTGAATGTTTAACTTGTTTTGTATAATTGAATCTTGCCTCGTATCAAAATGAAATTAATTGTGTCATTTAAACCATAAAATGAAAGTAATTACGAGAGAAAAGAGTTTTTCTTAATACCTAGCCTTTACACCGAGCCACGGAGAGTCGCGTCGAGCGGCTGAGTACGAGCTCGCGTGGCGCGGTGTTCAAATGTGATATTTATATGATTTAAAAGGGAGTGCCGTTTCAATATTTGCAAAAATATAAAAATATTCATATCTCGGTCTGTAATAGAGATATTGCGACTTTTTTTTTAAATTGTTCGTTTTTCAAAAACGCATCGAATAGGCCAAGATTTTTCCGAATATCTTTGTAACTTTGTCCAGAATTGCTATTTGTTTATAAGCAAAATTTTTAAAACGTCAAAAAACACGTCGATTACACCGGCACACAAAAAAAAAGTGGTAAGTACCTAGAACCGGACCCATCAATCTCTACGTATTTTGGCCCGCTGAATCCGAATCCGGGGTCAGATTGGCCAATATACCTCCAAAATTTTGAGTAAATTCCAAAAAACCGCAAAAATTGCGGAAAATCGCTGTTAAGAGCATAATAAAAGTTCTCTTCGCCTTACGCGGGGATGTTTTTCATGTAATTTGACGCGCTGAATCTGAATCGAGGGTTAGATTGACTGATACATCCCCAAAATTTTGAGTAAATTCCAAAAAACTGCTAAAATTGCGGAAAATTGCTGTTAAAAGCATGATAAAAGTTGTTTTCAACCTTACGCGGGGCTGTTTTTCTTGTAATTTGCTACGCTAAATCTGAATCGAAGGTTAGATTGACTGATACATCTCCAAAATTTTTAGTAAATTTCAAAAAACCACAAAAATAACGGAAAATTGCTGTTTAAAGCATGATAAAATTGTCTTCGACCTTAATCGGGGGTGATTTTTTATGTAATTTGATGCGCTAAATCTGAATCTGGAGTCAGATCGACTGATATACCCGCAAAATTTTGAGTAACTGCAAAAATCTCTAAAAACGGGTCAAAATCGCTAGCATGGGTAGAAGAAGAGTTTTATTGATCTAGATCGAGTACGCTCCTTTTGTATTTTAATGCGCTGAAACCGAAACCGGGCGTCTATTTAACTCGTACGTCTCTAAAATTTTCCTTCCATGGAAAAAACCGGCTAAAATTGTTCTTTATGAATTTCGAGCAGCTCAATGCGAATCCAGTAGTTAGTAGTCGCGATCATACATATTTCGGTCGAAGATCGAAAATAACAAAAAAATAGCAAAAAAACGTCAAAAATAGTTTTTTAAACGTTTGGCATATGCATGACTCATCTTAAACTGTACACAAACAAAAAGATGTATATATTCTGTATGCAATAAACTAGAAACTGGGGAAAATTGTATAAAAAACTTGAATATAAAACTATCGCAGGCATGATTGTTCTTTCAATTCTGCTTAATTGATTTTTTTTCACTTTCCACAATAATATGAAAATAAAAAAATTTTCATCTATCTTAAACCGTCCTTCTCTTGTAACGGATTCTTTTCTCTTCAAACGACCTATGCAGTGGGTTTCTCTTCCTAATTCTATCTTCTCTTCCTCTTTCTGTCTTTAGCGTCCAGCAAAAATCTCCCATCATATTGATATTCCACCTTCCCTGATACCGATTTTCCATTTCGCTGATGTCTTGATGAAATCTTTCTCCTTGTTCTTCACTTAGATCTCCAAGGTTTTCAGGAAAGTAGTCGAGGTGGGAGTGTAGAAAGTGCAGCTTGAGATTCATCAGGCAACCCAAGTTTCTAAAATTTTCCAACAACTCTTCAACTAAATCCTGGTAATTGTCAATTTTCTCATTTCCCAAAAAGTTCTGAGAAACTTTTTTGAAAATTTGCCATGCTGCCTTTTCAGTATCGTTCATTTTTTTAATGAAATTTTCGTCGCCAAATAAACTACGAATTTGTGGTCCATCAAATATATCCTCCTTTAATTTTGCATCACTCATCACGGGAAGCTTTTCTCCCATATATTAGAAACAATCGCCATCTTTGTCCAGTGCTTTGACATACTGCTTTATAAGACCAGGCTTAATGTGGAGTGGTGGTAGCAGATATTTCGAAGGATCGATCAATGATGTTCGTATGATGTTATTACGGACTAGATCGAAGTTTGTTCTTGTTGGCCACCCTTTCTGAACATAGTGTTTTTGTCTGTCTCTACTGTCCCATAAACATAAAAAAGCAGGGATTTTCTGTGAACCCCGATTGTTGATCTAAAAGCAGTGTTGCAATTTTAAGATCACCACAAATTTGCAATTGATGTTCCGAATACTTTATTTTCTCCAATACCAATTGTAAATTTTCGTAATTTTCTTTCAGCTTGGTCGAGTGAGCTATTGGAATAGGAGCATATCCCTTAGGGAAAAAAAGGTTGGGACAAGTACATTGATGGTCTCTTGTTTCTGGATGACATAGAAAAAAGATTTCGAACCAGGAAAAAAATTCTATAAAAATAATAAACGAAAAATTGAAAAGTTCAAAAAAATTCAACAAAAATAAAAAACAATCGAAAAAATTCTGTAAAGAAAAATAAAAAAGTTTCAAAAAAATTCATAAATATTGAAGTCATTGAAAAATGTACTATCCAAGTTACATGTAGTATAAAAATGTATGATATCAATTGGAGGCCAAGTTTTTATTGATAATTTGGAATATTTATCCAACAAATTTTAAACTTTAATGAAATTCATGATAATTATTTTCACGAAAAAAAGTTAATGAAAAAAAAGTCATAACGGAAGTTACGTGCAGTACTAAAATGTATTATATCAATTCGAGGTCAAGTATTTATCAGTTATTCGAAATATAATCTCCGGCGACAAATGAGCGTTGAGAATCCTTGTCGGGCTCACAACGTTTTAACAAAATTACTGAAAAATTAATGGAAATAAAATCATTAAAAATTCACATGAAAGTCATTCGTTACTTCAACAAGGTACACACTTTAAAGAATCGATTCCCCTCCGACTTTCAGGATCCCCTGGTATTATTCACAACATTCAACTTCGATTGGATCGGTACAAATTATGTTCAAATACGTCTTAAACGTACTTGCCCGGCCCATCACTTTTTATTCAAATTGCTCATTCGAATACAAATCAGGGCTGTTCTATAATGACAAATATAATAAAATGGATAAAAATAAAAATAATATCTCCAAGTAATTTGAACTTGATTGTTCGCAAGTTCGTATAGCAATATCCACTTCTCATATTCTTCAGTGAACACATACCATTCGGTTAGAACCAATGAAAATGAGAAATAATCAGGCGCATTACTAGAAATTTTCGAACCTACTCAGCCATGCAATGTTTTTTTTTCTATAGTCACGCACACATTTTGATAAATAGAACCAGGAAAAAAATTCTATAAAAATAATAAACGAAAAATTGAAAAGTTCAAAAAAATTCAACAAAAATAAAAAACAATCGAAAAAATTCTGTAAAGAAAAATAAAAAATTTTCAAAAAAAATCATAAATATTGAACAAATTGAAAAATGTACTGTCCAAGTTACATGCAGTATAAAAATGTATGATATCAATTGGAGGCCAAGTTTTTATTGATAATTTGGAATATTTATCGAAAAAATTGGAAACTGTAATGAAATTCATGATAATTATTTTCACGAAAAAACTTAATGAAAAAAAAGACATAACGGAAGTTACGTGCAGTACTAAAATGTATTATATCAATTCGAGGTCAAGTATTTATCAGTTATTCGAAATATAATCTCCGGCGACAAATGAGCGTTGAGAATCCTTGTCGGGCTCACAACGTTTTATCAAAATTACTAAAAAATTAATGGAAATAAAATCATTAAAAATTCACATGAAAGTCATTCGTTACTTCATCAAGGTATACACTTTAAAGAATCGATTCCCCTCCGACTTTCAGGATCCCCTGGTATTATTCACAACATTCAACTTCGATTGGATCGGTACAAATTATGTTCAAAAACGTCTTAAACGTACTTGTCCGGCCCATCACTTTTTATTCAAATTGCTCATTCGACAACAAATCAGGGCTCTTCTATAATGACAAATATAATAAAATGGATAAAAATAAAAATAATATCTCCAAGTAATTTGAACTTGATTGTTCGCAAGTTCGTATAGCAATATCCACTTCTCAATTTCTTCAGTGAACACATACCATTCGGTAAGAACCAATGAAAATGAGAAATAATCAGGCGCATTACTAGAAATTTTCGAACCTACTCAGCCATGCAATGTTTTTTTTTCTATAGTCACGTACACATTTTGATAAATATCACTAGTCGAGTACGACACGTGGATTCCTGGAATTTGTAGAAAAATGATTTTGTTGTGAATTATGACTCCATATAATATAAATAGATTAATCAACTTCATCTTTCATTTTCGTTTCATTTTGACAAGAGCGATTCGAAGGAAAATTATTTTCTCGGGAATTACTGTTCCTTAATATTAACACATGCATTAACTTCGTTTTTGATTTGTTTTCGAATGAGCAATTTGAATAAAAAGTGATGGGCCGGACAAGTACGTTTAAGACGTTTTTGAACATAATTTGTACCGATCCAATCGAAGTTGAATGTTGTGAATAATACCAGGGGATCCTGAAAGTCGGAGGGGAATCGATTCTTTAAAGTGTATACCTTGATGAAGTAACGAATGACTTTCATGTGAATTTTTAATGATTTTATTTCCATTAATTTTTTAGTAATTTTGATAAAACGTTGTGAGCCCGACAAGGATTCTCAACGCTCATTTGTCGCCGGAGATTATATTTCGAATAACTGATAAATACTTGACCTCGAATTGATATAATACATTTTAGTACTGCACGTAACTTCCGTTATGTCTTTTTTTTCATTAAGTTTTTTCGTGAAAATAATTATCATGAATTTCATTACAGTTTCCAATTTTTTCGATAAATATTCCAAATTATCAATAAAAACTTGGCCTCCAATTGATATCATACATTTTTATACTGCATGTAACTTGGACAGTACATTTTTCAATTTGTTCAATATTTATGATTTTTTTTGAAAATTTTTTATTTTTCTTTACAGAATTTTTTCGATTGTTTTTTATTTTTGTTGAATTTTTTTGAACTTTTCAATTTTTCGTTTATTATTTTTATAGAATTTTTTTCCTGGTTCTATTTATCAAAATGTGTGCGTGACTATAGAAAAAAAAACATTGCATGGCTGAGTAGGTTCGAAAATTTCTAGTAATGCGCCTGATTATTTCTCATTTTCATTGGTTCTAACCGAATGGTATGTGTTCACTGAAGAATATGAGAAGTGGATATTGCTATACGAACTTGCGAACAATCAAGTTCAAATTACTTGGAGATATTATTTTTATTTTTATCCATTTTATTATATTTGTCATTATAGAACAGCCCTGATTTGTATTCGAATGAGCAATTTGAATAAAAAGTGATGGGCCGGACAAGTACGTTTAAGACGTATTTGAACATAATTTGTACCGATCCAATCGAAGTTGAATGTTGTGAATAATACCAGGGGATCCTGAAAGTCGGAGGGGAATCGATTCTTTAAAGTGTGTACCTTGTTGAAGTAACGAATGACTTTCATGTGAATTTTTAATGATTTTATTTCCATTAATTTTTCAGTAATTTTGTTAAAACGTTGTGAGCCCGACAAGGATTCTCAACGCTCATTTGTCGCCGGAGATTATATTTCGAATAACTGATAAATACTTGACCTCGAATTGATATAATACATTTTAGTACTGCACGTAACTTCCGTTATGACTTTTTTTTCATTAACTTTTTTCGTGAAAATAATTATCATGAATTTCATTAAAGTTTAAAATTTGTTGGATAAATATTCCAAATTATCAATAAAAACTTGGCCTCCAATTGATATCATACATTTTTATACTACATGTAACTTGGATAGTACATTTTTCAATGACTTCAATATTTATGAATTTTTTTGAAACTTTTTTATTTTTCTTTACAGAATTTTTTCGATTGTTTTTTATTTTTGTTGAATTTTTTTGAACTTTTCAATTTTTCGTTTATTATTTTTATAGAATTTTTTTCCTGGTTCGAAATCTTTTTTCTATGTCATCCAGAAACAAGAGACCATCAATGTACTTGTCCCAACCTTTTTTTCCCTAAGGGAAGTTTATGGTTTGATATCACGCCTTTTGTCTCAAATGTTCCTCATTTATGTTATGACGGTTATAGGATTTTAGTATAAATTTCTATGAATTATTTGCCTAGTACATTTTTATAGATTCCATTCTCATACGAACATTTTTTATGGGATAATCTTTTGCATGAAATTATCAGCAAATAAGGGACCATCAATGTACTTTTCCCAATCTTATTTTCCCTAGGTATGATGTTCGGCTTATAAAGTTGGTTTCCACCATAAAAGACCAATTTTTCGAAAAAATTGTAGTGAAAATATTTCGTCACAAGTCTGCTCTTGAACTTTGGCGATTTTTTTCCTTATACTCTAATATGTTATGCCTATTAGGAACTAAACAGCATGGAGGAATCCGGGATGAGGCCCGCGAAATGAATTTCGGTTTATAATGTTTGTTTCCACGTAAAAGACCAATTGTTCTTCAAAATTGTACTGAAAATATTTCGGCACTGGTTTGGTCTTGGACTTTGGTGATTTTTCTCCTTGTCTTCTAATATGTTTTGTCTATTGGGAATCCAAGAGCATGGAGAAATGCGTGTCGTGGGCCATAATATGATTTTCGGCTTATAACGTTGGTTTCCACGAAATAAGATCTATTTTTCGTTAAAATTGTACTGGGAATATTTCGTCACAGGTCTGTCTTTGGACTTTGGCGATTTTTTTCCTTGTACTCTAATATGTTTCGTCTATTTGGAACCCAAGAGCATGGGGAAAAGTGTGTTGCGGGCGGAGATATGATTTTCGGTCTATAACGTTGGTTTCCACGAAAAACAACAAATTTCTCGTCAACATTGTACAGAAAACATTCCGTCACAGGTCTGTCCATGGAGTTGGGCTATTTTTTTTCTTCTACTCTAATTTGCTATGGTTATTGGGAACCCAAGAGAATGGTAGAAAGCGGGTTGGGGGCCGAGATATGATTTTCGGCTTATAACGTTGGTTTCCACGAAAAAGGACCTATTTTTCGTCAAAATTGTACTGGAAATATTTCGGCACTGGTTTGTTCTTCCACGTTGGTGATTTTCCCCCTTATCTTCTAATATGTTTTGTGTAATAGGAACCCAAGAGAGTGAAGAAATGCGTCTCGTGGGCTGTAATATGATTTTCGGCTTATAACGTTGGTTTCCGCGACAAAAGATCTATTTTTCGTCAAAATTGTACTGAAAATATTTCGTCACCTGTCTGTCCTTGGCCTTTGGCGATTTTTTCCAAGTCTTCATACCAAGAAAGAACTGATGTAAAGATTTCCTTAATAGAACAGATTTTATTTATCCCTTTTCTTCAAAATTCAAATGAAAGATAGATCAAATTCAAGACACGAAAAATCCAACAGATTTGCCCACTTCAAATGTCGCTTTTGCATTCTGAATCTAGAGATTTCATTTCATCCAAAACGTGCCCTCAATCAAATATATTTCCAAAGTTTGCAAGCGGCCGCTGAGGTTCAATTATCCACAGTTTGATAGTTGCTGAAAAAAAGTACTCGTAAACTTCTACCATTTATTATGCCAGAACTCAAAGCAGCAAAAAAAACTAAGCGAACTTAATTCAACAAAGCAACAGAATTCAAAGACGTTTAAGGTGCCTGCATTGGTTTTGGAGAAAAACCATTTCAGGACAATTCAGAAATTAATTTAGAAATTCGAAAACTCACAATGGAGTAGAAAAAGGAAAATTGAAGTATCTAGAAATGCGGAAGACTTTTGTGATGTATTTTCTAGATTACATGATACGGTTGGAGGAAATGATTTGAATGATTGGCACACATGCTGCAACACAGAAATATCAAAGTTTGGAAGTATTCGCTGTATATCAGTCATACAAACTTCAATACTATTTGAAAAGGAACACTTAAAAACTTGCCGAACCAAGTTCCATTACATATTACCATAATCAAAGATAAGGGGTGATCCGTCACATATATATTTATCCACAGAAATTTCAGAGTTCGCCGGTATCTGCTGCGGTTCAATGTATCTGCGCAATGAGCTTCGAAGACAGCAATTTCAAATCTATCCATAAATGAGCAACTGAAGACTTTTATAATCAATTTTTTTCTTCATATAGATGTTACAGTTAGAGTCAAAATGTAAAATGAATGGCACAGTATTTAAATTGTATAGTTTACAGATTTTTGCAGTATTTTAATGATCCGAATCTACAGCATTATAATATAAAGTTGTCAAAAGTCATGATGTTACATTAAAATGACATAGCGCACATTGCATTCAGCAATTCTGTAAGTTTCTGGGGATGTTGGTAGGCATCATATTTGATCGCATCCAAAACTGAGCAACAGTAGACTTATCGGAATGAATTTTTTTTATAATAATTCCATATTTGTAGTTTGCAAAGTGGAAATACTCAACATACATGTCATTCTATAAGTTTTGTTATCAAAATTTGTATTTGCATACCGCATTCTTAAGATACGACTTTTCATATCATTAGCAAAAAAAGCATCCAAAAGCTTTCTGGAAAAGTTTCCAAATTTATCACTCGACAGACCTAATGGGAAAAGAATAACTACACACTATACTAAGACCAGATTTTTTTTTTGAAAATCTGATTTACAAAATGTGCAATTCAAGATCATGGTTAGAAACCTCTCGAATTATGTTACCACAATCATCATGAAGGAGTAGAAAATCATAGAACACATATTAGGGAACGAATTAATAATATGAATCGATCCGCTGCAAACTGAGCGGGTGAAAACAAGGATCGGAGAGGGCAGAGCCAAACTGAATATCAAGCAAAATATGGGGATGTTTAAAAATAATGACGACACAAGAAATAAATTAGAAAATATTTATTCAATTAAAGTTTCTAATATCATTCTAACAGTTGCGTGTATGGTTGTTCTATTTATTCGTATATATAACCTATGTACACATGATATATAACGACGCCACTGAAAATTTATTCGCACTGGACAATATTTCTCGTACTCTGGTTTAATTGAAGGATTATTTCAGTTAACACTTATTTCCAATAGAACGAAATAATGAAATCTTGAAAAGTTTCGTTGACATATATGCATCGCGCATTTTTTATATTCCTTTTCATACACACATCACAGACTACATTTACGCGGCCGCTTTGATACCGGTTTAATGTATCACAAATAACAAAATAAATAGTAATATGCACTTCTTTAGATGACGAAAATTATTTTTTTAATGATCCCGCACGCACTTCGTAATGTCGAAACTCTGTTCATACGATCAAAAACTGACACATGGTTTGTACATATATATATATGTATATCGGTCGAATTTATGACTGCTGTTACCAGCTGTGCTGCGCCGTGTGCTACGTTCTGAAGTTGACGTCAGATTTCCAATCATCAACAACTAATTTCAACAACCAATCACACCGTCTAAAAATGGATGTCGTCAGATCCAACGAATGAGAAACTCGAGAGCATCAAAGTGCCTTTGATGGTGTTTATAAATACAGACGCATAAATTCTTGAATGTGTTGGTAACTTTTGCATAATCTTGAGCCCGTGCAAAGTTTTTTCTCAGCAATTACAACACTGATCATGCTGATTTAGGGCGGAATCGAAAGAGAATTACTCAATTGGCTTAAACTTCAATTTTCAAGTTGCTAAATGGCTCCTGAGCTTCGTAATTCAATAAAATCACATGCCAATTTTACCCCCACCACGGCGAATCGTTTTATTCAGAGAAAGTATAGTCTCGGCGAGAGTCTCGGGCCAGCAGACGACAGGGCTGTCAATGTACTTGTCCCGAGACTCTACCGAGTCTCTTGATGTGTTTCCGTTGTGGAGTAGAACGGCTTTGAGACTTCTCTTTGACGAATCAATGAAGAGTCTCCACTCGACGTTTTTGTACATGTTAGGTTTGAATTTATCCATTAAGCCTTTCACATCTGAACAGAACACAGAACACCAATGAATTCTCTTCGTCGTTTGTGAAGAATTGCCGAAACTCTTTCTCCTTGTCACGATAAAAATAAGCCGATGTTCCTTTCGATAGCAAGTTTTTCTTTTTCAATGCTGCCGCCAAGTATTCAGCTCCGTCCTTCGGTAATCCTAAATCTCGTATGAGATCATTCAATTCTTCTTGGTTGAAGGTTTGGGGAGCTTTTCTTTCATCATCTGGGAGGGAATCGTCATCTTCGGAACTTTCTGCTTGATAGATCTCGGCAACATCCATGACTATCTCTTCATCAAAAAGCTCCACATCCATCGGTTCGGTAGTTCTGATTTCATCCACGCACACTATTTTTGCTGGTTTCTGCACTGATGAAACATTGGCATATACAATTTTACTTCTGGAATTTTTCGTGAAACCAGTGATGTCGGTCATACAAACATAGCAATTCCCTTGACCTATCAGTGCAGATAGTATCATAGGTTTTGTGAATTGCAAGGACTCTTGCTTTCTGGACTTATTCCATCGTATTAACATTGTCTTACACCGACCACAAACTGTATGTGGTATCCAATTCGCACTCCAGTCTATTATTTTAATACCAAAGCAAACCTCATAAAAGAATTTTAATCATGCCTGCGATAGTTTTATATTCAAGTTTTTTATACAATTTTCCCCAGTTTCTAGTTTATTGCATACAGAATATATACATCTTTTTATTTGTGTACAGTTTAAGATGAATCATGCATATGCAAAACATTTAAAAAACTATTTTTGACGTTTTTTTGCTATTTTTTTGTTATTTTCGATCTTCGACCGAAATATGTATGCTCGCGACTACTAGCTACTGGATTCGCATTGAGCTGCTCGAAATTCATAAAGAACAATTTTAGCCGGTTTTTTCCATGGAAGGAAAATTTTAGAGACGTACGAGTTAAATAGACGCCCGGTTTCGGTTTCAGCGCATTAAAATACAAAAGGAGCGTACTCGATCTAGATCAATAAAACTCTTCTTCTACCCATGCTAGCGATTTTGACCCATTTTTAGAGATTTTTGCAGTTACTCAAAATTTTGCGGGTATATCAGCCGATCTGACTCCAGATTCAGATTCAGCGCATCAAATTACATAAAAAAACAACCCCGCGTAAGGTCGAAAACAACTTTTATCATGCTTTTAACAGCAATTTTCCGCAATTTTAGCAGTTTTTTGGAATTTACTCAAAATTTTGGGGATGTATCAGTCAATCTAACCCTCGATTCAGATTCAGCGCGTCAAATTACATGAAAAACACCCCCGCGTAAGGCGAAGAGAACTTTTATTATTCTCTTAACAGCGATTTTCCGCAATTTTTGCGGTTTTTTGGAATTTACTCAAAATTTTGGAGGTATATTGGCCAATCTGACCCCAGATTCGGATTCAGCGGGCTAAAATACGTAGAGATTGATGGGTCCGGTTCTAGGTACTTACCACTTTTTTTTTGTGTGCCGGTGTTATCAACAAAAACGATTTATTTTTTTCAAAAAGTTTGTGCACGGTGACAAGCTCCTCGATTTTTTTCTACGCTGTAGGCCTTCATAGCCAAATTCTATGGGATGTCAAAGTTTTTTCGAAGATCGCAAATTGTTGCTAAACAATATCTCACAGGTTAATGAATCTGGCACCATTCTCTTGGGCATTGAATTCCCTACATTTCATATGAATTTCAAACCGATAACTCTACAAACAAACGATTGTAGCAGCGAAATCAAAGTTGTGATTTTTTTGTCTTTACTTGCAATTAACTACTTATTTAATAATGATAGCGCCTTTTTGTATAAGACCTTTTTTATAGAGGACGTTATGCCGAACAACTTTCATGTGTTAAGTTTTTCGATCAGATACGTTCCCTGAGCACCAACTCAAAAAATCGATTTTTTTTTCAATAATTTTTTATTGCAAAAGTGCAAGTCGGATTTGTTCGAAAACTCAGGGCTATATTCCTGTAGGTCCAAACAACCTATAAAAAAAATTTGCTAACCTCTATGTTTCTTGAAAAGAACTTCGTAAAATATGGCGTAAGGTGACTGGACTATATATATAATATTGATAAAGTTTACACACTTGGCTACTTGGCCACTGTCGAGTTGAGACGTGGTTGAGACATTCTGGTTTTCCAATATAAAAAACGAAATGTTTCAAAAATAACTTTAAACAAAATGTTTTAAAAAAACACCCAAACAAACCCAAACAAACCCAAAATGTTTTAAAAAAACATTTTTGTATTATAAAATTCATCCCAGAGTCGCTTCAATTTTTATGGAGCTCTGTTGTTTTGAAAAACATTCATGTATCAAGTTTTTTTTGTATTTATTTTTGTTTTGTATTTAAACAAATGATAGGAAATTTTGTTGTCTAATAAAATTTTCACATGACTTTAAGAGGTCATGTGTGTTTGTACGCGTGCGTGTGTATGTGCACCTGTCCTGTTGTGAACTCTAAAATTTTCCAATATTCCATGTTTCATCATATTTTTCCAACAACTTCAAAACCCCATAACTTATCGTGTTTATGGAAAATATCAGCCTCCCCCGACGAAATATCATCAATGGTAACTAATCGAAGCCGTCCATGCTAAAAAAAAATTTCTTCCGTTGATTTTCGGAAAAGTAGCCAAACTGCATAATTACCAAAAATTGACTTCTTAAGAATTTCAAAAAATTCTACGGCCGTCAAAATTTCATGAACTGACTTCAAATTTGCAGGATCTTTTATATAACTTCTTACCCCTTTTTTGAAAAAACATCGGCAGTCAAATCGTTGACTTAAGCGCGCAGGCTGTGGTCGAAAAATAACGGATGTGTCCTTTATTTTTTAAGTATAGGGTGTTCCCAGATAAGAATACCGTTTGAATGGAAGTGAATTACAAACTTTTGAAAATGATTAAAAAATCAATCTTTTTGAAATTTCAAAAGAATCAACAGCAAAAACTAATATCTATATCGCTTGAAAAACAGAAAAATGAAAAAATCTTATTGTCGGTTTTTTACATAAAATACTGTATTCTATGAAACTTTTTGACTTCCCCCAACTGATTATCATTATTGAACATGACTATTAACTGATAGAAACAAAAAAATTTATTGCCATTTTTGGGAAAAGCCGTACTTCCAAATATTTACCAAAATTGTATTACTCGAAATTATTCGTGTTATTTTCTAAAATTTCTTGGCTGTAATTGATTTATCGAAATTTTTTCAAATATTCATTATTTTCTTTAACTCTGACTCAATATTCCGACTTTATAATTTTTTAATAATTTACAGGAAAAGTCTCGTGTCATACTGCTTCAATTCCACGTTTTTTTATTTATTCATTTATTTATTTGTGAACGAAAAATCTACCTTGAAACGCGATTTCCAGATTTCCCATTGTAGGTTTTGGAATCGAACGCAGTAAAGCGTACATCGACATTACAATACCAGGAGTACAAAAACCGCATTGTGAACCGTGAGCTTGCGCTATTCTCTCTTGTACCGGATGTAACTTTGTTCTGGTACTGCCGATTCCTTCGACCGTCGTAATCGCCATTCCATGAAAACTGCAGACGGGTGCAAGACATGCATTCACTGCTAAATGACTGGATTTTATAGGTTCAGGAAGAAACGTAACGAATGTCTATACGATTATTAACTATTCATATGTTATATCAATTAAAAGGATACAAAATTTTCCCAGTGGTACGATCAATTCGTGACACCATGACGGTACAAGCCCCACAACCTCCTTCTGCACAGCCCAATTTCGTGCCGCACAGCCGTACTGTTCCGTAAGTGAAGAAGAACATATATGATGTTGAAAAATATGCTTTCAAATTTCCCTCTCTCCAATATATTGACCACTTACGCGCTCTGCTGACCCTTTTTTTCTTTTGTAAACTCCTCTTAAATAAATTCTCATATACTTGTTGTTCTGCTATCCTTGCTATACAAACGTATTTCACTGTGTCTCTTTATTTATTTATTTGATTACATCATATGATATCATTGAAATAACTACAAATCTCAACTTTTTAAATCCTGACCATTCTTTCTGAATAACCTGACGACTCTGCAACGAAATTTCCATTCAAAAGGATACGTTTATTGCGGAGATAATGAAGCAGAGTCCACTCAGGCTCCACCGCGGCATCCACGATCTATTTTTTTTTTAATTACCAATCAAATTACATTGTATCAGTATAACTTTTGGAGAGCCGGATAAATATGAAGATGAAAAAATGTAAAAAATAACTATGATAATATACAGCATTGTAGCAAGTTGTTCTTTTAAGGTATTCCTTTCGCAGGATCGTATTTTGGACGCATAAATATGGGGCACTCGAAATTTGGACTGATTCCTAACCTCTGAGAAGTCGCCGTTATATGGGAAAAGATTCTGGTTCTGCCATTTTTTCGACTTCTATCGTTAATATCTCTTGTAAATATTCGATAACCCTCCATTTTTATCGTCACTATGGATTCCTTACATTTTTTTCTATCTGCGAGACAGTTTGTATCAGGAATGTAGTCTTATTTATGTTAGTATATGAGTTATTCAATAGAAATGTAGTGATGATGGAATCTCCATAAGCTTCCGCAAAAATTTTATGATTTTTGAAGTTTTAATTCTTTATCAAATGTTCGATAACTAGACCTGAAATTTCGCCAATCTTTTTGCCTCCCTCCAATTCAGACAAGATTTATACCAAATTTGAATTTACGATTTTAATTAATCAAAAAGAATTCCAGCTCTGCTCTTAACAATCATAAAAATAAAAAGATAAAATTTTACGTGAAATAGGCAAGGATAGCGCAGATCACAGGCTCTGGGATTGAAACGTCACCAAATCGCTCCGAGATTCCAGGCATTCAAGAAAATTTAGGAAAACGGAGTTTATGATTTTTCGAGCAGAGTTCAGAGTCTACACTGTTCAAGAGATCTGAGCTGGTCTTGTAGGCAGGGAGAACTGACTGCCGAATTAGTCGCGCAGCGCTTCTTATACCCCGTTCCCCACCACAAAATTCTCGAGCGCCGCGAATCTCAGTTTTCGATCGGTTCTGCGCACCTTTCAGTAACGCCTTCTAGGATTGGCCCGTTGCCATGATTCACGCTCGCCCGTTGGTTGAGCGGGCTAACATATGATGCATGAACTACCGCTTTTTATGTTTTTCAGCTTTGTGTGATTTTTAACAACAAAAACGTCCATTTGATTAGTTCTTATTTAATTTTTTTCATCTTTTAGCATTGTTAGTTGATTTAATATGATTTGAACAATTATAATCGATGAAGTCACGTACGCAGTCCTATAGCCCAGTAATGCTCTGCTCGCGCATGCGCCGTAATCGCTTTTACATTTTTCATTATTGATTTGATTTTATATCATTAATTTGTTTCGTGATCATTGTTCTTGGATTCATGTTATTTTTCCGATTATATTGATCGTTTTTACTATCTTATCCGACTTAAAATAATAAAATGCGAGAAGAAATAATTTTCGTAATAATGTGGCGCGGCGTAGTTCAGAACGGTGCCTGTTGCCCCGCTTGGGCCCATGCACAGCGACCCAAGATAGCCGCCACCTGTCACCGGCGTGCGTAGTCGTTACGATGTTTTTGTCCACGATCTTTAGATCGTGGAGTTTTCCGTTAGTTTTGACAGGCTCGGGCCGTCTCCCGGAGTGTTTCGTCACAATTTATCATTGGTAGATTTGTATTTTCTGCTTTCACAAAACCGTCTTCCATGATGCGATTTTAATCAAATGAATGATAAAAGTCCCCCAAACCTGCATAATAACTCATAAAATTTCAAAATAACACAGAGCGCACGATAAGAATCTAGATTGTTTACTATCGGAGTGAAGTCACTTTGGAATCCAAGATGGCGGATAGCGTTTTTAACATTTGAAAAACGGATGAAAAAAGACGATTTTAAAAATTGAATTATAAAATTGATATTGCATTTTTATGAATAAATATTCACGTTTCTCGTTTACTTTTTACGAAATGTGTTATAAACATGAATTTTGCTTTTTCATAGAGGAAGTTATATGTAATGGTGAAAATTTTTTTTCTAGTTTTTCATGTCAATGTGCTCAAAATGTCCCAAAATATCGAAAAATAATATCTAGGAAAAATGTCGGGATGTGTGCGTGTGCGTGCGTACGCGAGCGCGCGCGTGTGTGTTATGGCACTGCAAAATTAAAACGGTTAGAACTCGAAAACCTACAGTTTTGTAGAGATGTTAATCTATACAAGCTCTTTATTCTCTGATAATTTTGTCAGAATTTGTAAAAAAATACGAATCCTACGACGTTTTGAAATTTTTAAAAAAAGGGTGTTGACGCTCTAACTTCCGAAAATTTTAATATTTATTGCTGATTTTTTTTTAATAAATAGATTATCATAATAGGAAGGTTGGTATTGAATTTGAGAAATATCGGTTGAGCGGTTTCAATTTTATGGTTTTTGGAATTTTACGAAAATATGATTTTTTCGAAAAATTGTCTAAGCGCTTTAATTTTTGGAAATTTTGTGAGATATTGTGTATAATACTTCCTCTATAATTTCCAGCAAAGTTGTCGAAATTATTTAATTTAAATGTAAATAGCAAAACTATGAAAATTGAAAGTTGCAAACTGTTTTTTCTGATGGCTCGTCATCCAGTTTTGGGAGCAGTATATAAGCCTAAAAAAGTAACAAATTGTTTTCTCAAACTTTTAGAATAATGCTGAAAGCTTCTTCTATGAGGAAGCCAAAATGAAAAATATAGCACCTCGTAGAGTACGATTTGATCATCGTGCATCTTAAACATCGTGCATCTTGACCATCTTGAGGAAGCAATTTGCCAATTTTAATTTTCAACATTTTTATATATTTTTATACATGGTGTAAAATGCCCTATTTCAAATTTACTAACCAAATTAAGTAATACTATATATAAACGTACCTCTTGGCCATTGACGTAAAATACTAGGGTATGGAATTCTTTCAATTCATGAAACGTTTGTTCGCTTTTACCACTTGCCTCCATTTCTCCACTGGCTTCGGTTGTCAATCCATTCATTTTTATGTTTTCCGTTTTGTTTCCAATTCCTGGAATAAATATAAGATTTTTTTTTCTTATTTACTTCATTCAGCACAATAAATCGTGGACTCGAATTTTTGCAGATATATCAATAAATTACTTCGAAATTTCAACTGTTATTAGGGTTTGAAATTTTTTATATCTGGGCAGATCCATTACTTTTTGATCGCAACCTGCGAGCTTAGGTCAGCGATTTGACTGCCGATTTTTTTTCTAAAAAAGTGGATTATTAAAGAAGATGATCCCCCAAATTTGAAATCAATTCATGAAATTTTGATAGCCGTAGAATTTTTTAGCCATTTTCACGATTTTTTGCCTCATACGAGACTTAAAGACTCGTATGAAGCGGCATTTTTCTTCCTCAGTCTTCCGCTTTAGAGATAAAAATGGTTTTTCATTCTAAACGAAAATCTGGTTGAATTAGCACCCTGTTCTTAAATTACTATTTTTACAAAATTCCTCGTATTTCTGGAACGCTACAATAATGTTGCAAGTAGTTGGCTTTGAGACGGCTCAAATTTTTTATGTAGATTAGATATAGTTGGTTTTTTTACAATAATAACTTATTAAACGCCACGAAATGCTAAAGGCTAGAACTTTTTGAAAAGTTATACAGAACCGCTCCAGTCATCATTTGGGACCGTCAAATAAACTGGAACTCGTCAGACGACGATAGCATCTCATGGTTAAAGTTTCTTTTTAGGAACAATAATCATTCAAATAATTCCATGAAGTACTGGAGGCTCGAACTCCTTGGAAAGTTATACAGGAATACTCCAATCACCATTTAGAATAATTGAATAAACTGGAACTCATTAGAGTATGACAGCAACTCATGGATAGAGTTTCTTTTATCTACAATAATACTTTATTATATTTCACGAAATGCTAAAAACTAGAACTTTTCGAAAAGTTATACAGAATTACTCCAGTCATTATTTAGAATCTATGAATAAATTGGAAAACTCGTCAGACTACGAAAGAATCTGATAGTTAAAGTTTCTATTTATCAACAATAATAATTTAAATAACTCCATGAAGCGCTAAAGTCTAGACCCCTTTGAAAAGTTATACAAAAACACTTCAGTCGTCATTCAGAACCATAAAATAAACTGAAATTCGTACCAGTACGAGTTTTAGTTTTCAGTGTTGTTTTATTGGATATTTGGCACAAAGAAGAGAATGCACTCGCCGATTAAATTAGATTTGCATTTATTACAGAAAAAACAAAGAGCCTTTATTATACTTGGCAGAGTCGAACAATAAGCAGAAGTAAGAAGAGGACAGTGTGGGAAACATAAAAACAAAAAAAAATAAAGCGAATGGAATACAAAACAAAATAATTCCTTAGAAGAAGGAACACACAGGCAGTACAAGCTTGCCCAGTTGTGGGCTCCCGAAGCTTCTCATCACCACCACTACGCGGCAAATCCGTCGAGACAGTTTCTCATAAGCGGATGGTTAGGTCTGCGTTTCAATATAATACGCATCGCTCTATGCCTCAACATCCTCAGCGCGTCTAGGGTACGGTATGAGTTACTCAGCCCTACTGATGAGTCTGTGACCGTACCGAAGACGAAACGCAATGATCCCATTCTTTTCCACCGCTACGCACTTGCCTAGGGATCTTCAACACCAACCTAACCATCCTTTACTTATCCAGAAACTCCTCAACTTTCCACAACTATGTAGACTCTGACCTGATCGTCCCCACGGATGCCTGGTGCAGTAGTTCTCTATACAGTCTACAGCCCAGCGCCGCCTGTCGGTTTTTTATTGAGCCAACTGTATGAATGATTTATTACAACACTTACTCCCACTTGGGATCGACAATTTCAAGCTTTGGCGACTCCCACTTTTTCACGTAAAAACTCGAATCTTGACTTACTGAGCGGCTTTCTACATATATCGGCGATTTGGTACTCCCAATCAAGAAACTTGGTAGAATCTCGGGACAACTACATTGACAGCCCTGTCGTCTGCTGGCCCGAGGCTCTCGCCGAGTATACTTTCTCTGAATAAAACGATTCGCCGCGGTGGGGGTAAAATTGGCAAGTGATTTTTTTGAATTACCGAAGTTATGAGTCATCTGAAGCTTTGAAAATCGAACTTTCAGCTAATTAAGAAATTCTCTTTAGATTGCGCCCAAAATCAACACGATCGGTGGCGTAATTGCTGAGAAAAAACTTTGCACGGGCTCAAGATTATGCAAAAGTTACTGACACATCACGAGTTCGACGTATACGTATACGCGTTTTGACGTAGTTAGTGGTAGTAGAGTTGTTGCCTCTACGCATTCTGATTGGCTCAACGATGTCGGCTCCTCCAGCTGCTAGGCCGACCGCGGGTGAGGCTCAAGTGTTAGAAGGCCTAAAATAGCAAACAGGCATTCTGTATATCTATATATGCGTTATACAGAATGCCTGTTCGCCATTTTAGGCCTTCTAACTTTTGAGTCTTACCCCGACCGCGCTCAGACTCCGTGAATATTATATTATATATATATATATATATAAACCATGTGTCAGTTTTCGATCATCGTATAAACAAACAGAGTTTTGACATTATGGAATGCGTGTGGGATAAATAAAAAAAACTTTCGTCATCTAACGAAGTGCATAGTACTAAAACTTGTGGAATGCTAAACTAAACCGGTATAAAAGCAGTCGCGTAAATGTAGTCTGTGATCTGTGTGTGAAAAAGAATAAAATAAAAATGAAATGCATGTCGACGAAACTTTTTAAGATTTCATTAATTCGTTTGACTGAAAATATGTTTAAACCATAAACTTCCCCTAGGAAAAAAAAGGTTGGGACAAGTACATTGATGATCCCTCGTTTGCTGATAATTCCATCCATGAAAAAAACTTTAAAACAAAATTTTTATAAAAAATGGGCAAAAAAATTATTTTATAAAAAAAACAGAACAATTCGAAAAAAATTTCACAAATCTTGAAAAAGCATTATCTTTAAGAAAAACTGAACTGTATCTATTTTTTGAAGTGTTAAAAGAATCAAATAACAAGGAAAAAATAAAAACCGAAAAATCGCGCTTGAAATCATTTTGGAAACCGATGCCTCATTCTTCTTATTTGATTCGAAGGGCTAAATCAATTTAAAAAAAATCCATCTAATTTACGTGCAGCATTAAAATTTATTATATCAATTCGAGGCCAAGTATTTTCTAATAAATTGAAAAAAGTTACCATTTGAGTTACGTGCAGCACTAAAATTTATGATATCAATCGAAGGACAAGTAATTTATGCGTAACTCCAAATTTCAACATTATGGAACTGTTTTAAGAAGCTTTTAAATCCAAAAAAATCACATGCAAGCTAGTCATTTCTTACTCTATGGTGGCAGAGACAATCGATTTTTTTCAGACTTTCAGGAGCTACTGATATTATTCACAATATTCGACGTCGATTGGATCGATAGAAATTATGTTTAAATATGAGTTAAAATTACTTGTCCGGCCCATCACTTTCCATTAAACTTATTATATTTAAATAAAAATCAGGGCTTTTTTAGAACTGTTGGAGCACAAATATTCATGCAGAGGGAATTTAGCGAATTATCTTCAAGTAATTTTCTCTTAATTGCACTAATTTAATAAGAATGGAAACAAATTGTCCTGTAATATACAAAAGATGTTATTGTGCATCGATAAATAAAAAACATTTTGCACACTAAATATGTTGAAGCTTCCAAAATAACTCCCCAGTTTGTATTGCTATGACGGCAGTTTTTACTTCTCACTTCTTCCAGCGAACGAATTTCATTCGGCATAACTAACCTAAATCGGATTTCAATAAATTTTTAACCGGATTCTCCCGTACAGTTTCGTTTTTTTATGATTGATTTTTATTTGATTTAAATGAAAAGTGATGGGCCGGACAAGTACTTTTAACTCATATTTAAACATAATTTCTATCGATCCAATCGACGTTGAATATTGTGAATAATATCAGTAGCTCCTGAAAGTCTGAAAAAAATCGATTGTCTCTGCCACCATAGAGTAAGAAATGACTAGCTTGCATGTGATTTTTTTGGATTTAAAAGCTTCTTAAAACAGTTCCATAATGTTGAAATTTGGAGTTACGCATAAATTACTTGTCCTTCGATTGATATCATAAATTTTAGTGCTGCACGTAACTCAAATGGTAACTTTTTTCAATTTATTAGAAAATACTTGGCCTCGAATTGATATAATAAATTTTAATGCTGCACGTAAATTAGATGGATTTTTTTTAAATTGATTTAGCCCTTCGAATCAAATAAGAAGAATGAGGCATCGGTTTCCAAAATGATTTCAAGCGCGATTTTTCGGTTTTTATTTTTTCCTTGTTATTTGATCAAGAGACGCGGTAGCGGCTCGACGCCAAGTATTAAAAAAAAAAAACGAAAGTGTAAAAGAAAAGTCAGCGCGAGCCCTGCCGCACTCTTATATACGCGAATATGTCGATTTATGACGTCATAACGTTTTTCAAACCGTTCTCACGGATAAACCATTGTAGTTAAAAATCTGAAAATTAGTGATAATTTTTTTTCGATTTTTCTCTTTCAATTGATCCTTATTGCAAGTAAATCCGTTTACTCAATCCTGAGATATGATGATTTAAGCAATTAAAATCGAATGTTTCGGTACGCTCTAGTCGCTTGGAGTCAGAAAGACTTAAGTAGCGTTTGTTTACCTTTGGACATACGTCCTTTGCACGAAACGTTACTTTTGTCCCGTTTCGTTTCGCCCAGTCCACTGAACGCGATATCCCCTCTACTCGCGCCCGATCGAGCGCGAGAGACAGCGCGCGAAGACTCGTTCCCTCTCTCTCCCACTCGTCGTAACGTGGCGAGAGATCTATACGCATATCCAAAAATGTTCTCACGTTCTTTTTAATGCTACTGCACCGCTGGTTTAGATATTTGGATGCAACAAGGCGTATTTTGAAGAGAAGACATTTAGCTTTACTTTGGTGTATTCGAAAAGTCTCTACGACTTTCATTACGGGTACTACATCGTTTCAACAAACATTGATATTTTCGTTCGTTTGATTTCTTTTTCAACTGGGCCGCAAGTTCACATAAAACAATTTGTCTCCTCAATTTTCGATATATATTTTTTTTTATTTTTCAGCGGAACCTCGAGTACATTGATTGTGGTAACTGTAGTAAAACAATGGGGTTTTTTGGAAAATTCGGAGAGAAAAAATTTTACTTCTTCAATTCCAACACATTCAAATTTTATCAGATTTTTTTGCTAATTTTTGTCAACCAAAAATTTCTACATGGTACGTTAATAAATTGATCTGGAATTTTCGAGAACTATGGAGCCGTATTAGAATATACAGAGTGGAAAAAATTTCATTTCTACTTTTGATTTTTTATTATTAACCGGTTGACTAGTAAGCTTTTTTTTCTGGTTTTCGTGCCAAAACTGGCACGAGTCAATAAATTACCGAAATACATGAAAATTTGTTTCTTGGGATTTTCGAGGTTGCTGATTTCATTCCCAATCTTAATTTTCATGTAGCTACCTTCGAAAAGGATGAAAATAAGGGTTGAAAGTGAATATTTCTGATTTGCTAGCGGCATGTTTTTATGTTATATTAAATGGAAAATCCAAATTTTTTAGGATGAAAATGAATAAAATTCACTATCCCCGAGGGGGTGAAACATGAGGGTTAGAGGTAAAATTTTCAGATTTTTCAATGGGAAATTTTTGCGTTATATTACATATAAAATGTTCGTTTTTGAGGGTACCAGATTCTTTCATCAAAGTAAAATAAAATTCGCTACCTGCGAAAGGGTGAAAAATAAGGTTTGGGGATGAATTTTTTAGATTTCTTATTTCTGAGTTCTTATTTCTTCTGAAATTCTGAGTTTTTTAGAACACTAGACTCTTCTATTGAAATGCACCCCCAACCCTCATTTTTCACCCCTTGACAGATCCGGAGTTTTGGTTTATTTCGACAAAGGACGTTCATGCTCTACAAAAAACATACAGTTTCTATGTGGAAAAGCATAAAATTTCTCGTTGAAAAATCTGGAAATTTCACCCTCAAACCTTATTTTTCACCCCTTAGGGAATAGTGATTTTTTTTTCATTTCAATAAAAGAGTTTCGTGTCCTAAAAAACTTGCAATTTTCATGTAATGTAAAAAACTTTCACATTGAAAAATCTGAAAATTTCACCCCCAACTCTTTTTTTTCATCCTTTCGCGGGTGGTGAATTTTATTTTATTTCGATAAAAGAATCTGGTATCCTCAAAAACGAATACTTTTTATGTAATATAGCATAAAAACTTCCCATTGAAAAATCTGAAAATTTCACCCCAACCCTTATTTTTAATTTCTTCGGGGATAGTGAATTTAGTTCTATTTCTAAATTCTATTTCTAAAGAGTCTAGTGTGGAATTTTCGGGTAATATCGCATAATAACTTTCCATTGAAAAATCTAACAATGTTAGCCTTAACGCTCGATTTTCACCTCTTTCAAGGTGAAAATTAAGCCCGGAAGTCGATTCGGCAACACAAAAAATCCTTGTAAACCCTTTTTCATCCCAATCGGTTGAAAATTTAAAACAAGATTTCAATATGTACGCATATCATACATTATTACCAGAACTAACCCGACTTTTTTTGTATATACCAGTCAACAGGTTATTCGCTCCGTACGCGTAAAGTAGTGCGCTCGTACTACTTTGAAAGTGCGAGCGTGTGTCGTGTATACGTGTTCCCCCAAAAACGCCGGAGTTCCATTTACGGTGGTGCTGGCAGTATGCATGAATACACTAATACTATTAGTGCAGTAGTATTAGATTTTTGGCTCCGCCCACGTACACAGAGCGAATACGTGGTATGAGATGCCAATGCTCGTTTTTTTAAAAACTTGTGAATTTCGTGAATTGTGAAAAAAAGTGCTGTACACCAAAGGTAGTTTCTTTGATATGAGACAAACATTTTATGAGTACTTTTTACACAATTCACAGTATTTTTTCTATGAGTTTCTCAAGAATGCATTTCAGTGTTTCGTGCCATGTCTTATTATAAAGAAATCGATCAATAAAAAATTCAAAAGCAAAAATGACACTTTTTCTACGTTGAATATTCTAATACGACTTCATGATTCTCGAAAAACCTAGATCAATCCATAACTGTTTGAATGAATGAGCTGAAATTGAATAAAAGGTAAAACTTTTCCTTCAAATTCCATTAAAAAATCTCATTGTTTCAGAGTTACGACAATCGAGGTACTTGAAGTTTCACTGAAAATTGCATGGCGGAAAATGTTAAAAAAAATTTAGTGAATAAACAATCGCTGACGCGACTCTTTTTACGCTTGAAATATCGTGTGAAATTTAATATTTCTCGCGATACGCGGGAATTTTCAAAATTTTTCTTTTGCTAAAAACGCGATGATTGAGCGAAAAAATCGTTTCCAATAAAAAAATTGAATCTAAAACCTCAACTTTTGAGGATTCGCTCGTAGAATTGAGGAGAAAAAATTTCATGTGAAAACGCGGTCCAATTGAAAGGGGAATCCAACAAACCAAAAATCAACGTCTTTCGAAATGACGTAGCACCCGTAAAAAGGGTCGTAATGACTTTTCGAATAAACCAAAGTAAACCAAAATAAACCAAAGTAAGCTCTTCCCTTTAAAATCCTCCTTCTTGCATCCGAGATCTAAACCAGTGGTCTAGTAGAAGAAAAAAGAGGGCGGAACATTTTTGATCTTTTATTCGGAAATTTTTCCTCGGTAGTGAAAACACTTGAAAAAAAGTAAAAAAAAAGCGTGACAAATATTGAAAGACCGCAACCTTAGTTTTGAATGATCTTCACATATTATCATTGTTAATTTGAAATTTTCTTCCTCATTATTTGTTTCATGATAGGGAAAAAAATATAAGACCATTCTAATATAGACAAGATTTACATCATTTGAAATTGACTAAACAGTTTTTGTCCGTCAACATAGAAAAAATAAATATTTAGTAGCGTTGATTGCTTTCGCCATCTGAAGGTAGTTATTCAACTTTAAACAAATCATTTGTAAAAAATTTTTTGGAGATAAGAAAAAATGTATAATTTTCCAAAATATTTACTAATTGTCACTCTTCTAAAAAAAAAGCGAAATCACTATAAAAATACTTCAAAAAAGTAAAAAAAGAACGCCAAGTATTAAAAAACCGCCCCTCTAGTTTCGAATGATCTTTACTATATTTTCAGTAAATGAAAAATTTCCTTACCCATTATTTATTGCTAAAATGACATAGTAGGATGATCAAGATAAGAAAAAAAATATGAGATCATTTTAGCATAGCCAAGGATTTTGAATATATTTCGATTTCTGCAAAGAATCATGTTACACCTCCAACTGTACTGGCTAAAGAGTTTTGTGACTTCAAGCGTTCCCAGAATGATTTTGCGATTAAGATATTGTTATTCTAATTTAATGCACAAATTCACTGTCAAAATTACACACAAACTTGGCGTGGATGGTTTTCAAATGGAAGCTCGGCGAAGGAATGGTAATGCTCCATCCGTCTGCATCTAGAGCGAATTTCAATGCCCACTAATTAATTTGTTTCTTATTTCGTTATCCTTCATCCAGCCACGTATGAATTTTTTACTTGTCTACCTATCCATATACTGGTTCATCACAAGTATTCTGTATCCCATTCTCTGATTCATTCACCAGATTGTCTATTTCTTTTATTCCTAAAACCATACTTTCTCCACATTCTATTCGTTTGTTGATTCAATAATTTAAACCATTCGCCTGGATATTTATTGTGTAATAATTCATTAAATCATTCATATTTGCTAAGTATTTTATTTTCTTCATTAATCTCTTTCATCTATACACTATCTCAGGAATCTATTTTATTCATCAAACCATTAATTTTGAATAGTATATTTGATCAATCGTGTCTTCCCGAGCTTCCATTTGAAAACCATCCACGCCAAGTTTGTGTGTAATTTTGACAGTGAATTTGTGCATTAAATTAGAATAACAATATCTTAATCGCAAAATCATTCTGGGAACGCTTGAAGTCACAAAACTCTTTAGCCAGTACAGTTGGAGGTGTAACATGATTCTTTGCAGAAATCGAAATATATTCAAAATCCTTGGCTATGCTAAAATGATCTCATATTTTTTTTCTTATCTTGATCATCCTACTATGTCATTTTAGCAATAAATAATGGGTAAGGAAATTTTTCATTTACTGAAAATATAGTAAAGATCATTCGAAACTAGAGGGGCGGTTTTTTAATACTTGGCGTTCTTTTTTTACTTTTTTGAAGTATTCTTTTAACACTTTAAAAAATAGATACAGTTCAGTTTTTCTTAAAGATAATGCTTTTTCAAGATTTGTGAAATTTTTTTCGAATTGTTCTGTTTTTTTTATAAAATAATTTTTTTGCCCATTTTTTATAAAAATTTTGTTTTAAAGTTTTTTTCATGGATGGAATTATCAGCAAACGAGGGATCATCAATGTACTTGTCCCAACCTTTTTTTTCCTAGGGTCCGTTTTATTTGATAAGAATTAGTTTAGGAAGCGTTCACACGGTTTTGTAGCTGTCTCAGCAAAAGTGACCGTGAGAGGCCGACCGTACTACGCTCGACCACCGCACGTTACCCACGCGAAGTAATACATAATAGCACTAAGATAGATTTTTATAAGCGTGCGAAGTTTAGTTTTAAACACTTCTTCGACTTGGTACGATCTCGAGAGACGTAACAGACAAGAGCCGAAGTTCAGAACAAAAAACTTGTGAATGTTTTATGATTCAGTGAAGAACAGTAATAAATTTAAGTTTTAATCATAAAAAACAATTTAATGAATTTTTATTCCGACGAAAAATCCGTGGCATAACAATATACAGGGTGTCCCATTTTAATCTTACACCTGACTTTTCTCGGAAAATATTGCTCGGATCAAATATTGTGTGGAACAAAACTTTTAGGGGTTGAAGGGGGACGTTTGATAAAAATTGGTTTGTGGATCCAAAATTCAAAATGGCGGCGTTAGAATGGCCGACATGTTTTTTTCGAATGGAAACATAACTTTTTTTCATCACCAAAAAATTTTTCAGCGCAAAACCAACAACTTTTGTTGGAAAAATTTTTTGATTAAGTTCATATTTTTTCAGTGAGAACATCATTTTCAACTATTTTAGAGGTATCCAGGATGTACCGCGAAGAGATCTTTAACGTACCAAGTGCAAGTGCGTTTGCGTGTAAGGAGCATATCAACGATTTCGTTGGGACTGAAATCAGCCATTATTGCTAATTTTCAGAATTTTCCTCTAATTTAAGAACTTTTAAAAATTTCGAGAATCAAGAATTTTTCTCTGATTTCAGAACCTTTACAAATTTTCGATTTCGTCTCTTGCTAATGGCTGCGGAGTCAGACGATAAACGTTTCAATCAATTTTTCATCCGTGGGCGATCACAATGACTTCTAAAATAAAAAATTGTTCTCTGATTTAAAACTCTAAAGTAAGAGAACTACGCAAAGTCAGACTACGTCAGTACTACCAATGATGCTTTCTTTAATCTCTTACAAAGTGAACTTACCTTTAATCGTACGCGAGGCTTACGCTTAAAGATAAGTACACGCAAGCGAGGCTTACGCTTAAAGATAAGTTCACGTAAGCGAGACTTACGCCTACTTTTGAGTTGTAAATCAGAGAAGAATTTTTTATTTTAGAAGTCATTGTGATCGCCCACGGATGAAAAATTAATTGAAACGTTTATCTTCTGACTCCGCAGCCATTAGCAAGAGACGAAATCGAAAATTTTTAAAGTTTCTGAAATCAGAGAAAAATTCTTGATTCTCGAAATTTTTAAAAGTTCTTAAATTAGAGGAAAATTCTGAAAATTAGCAACAATGGCTGATTTTAGTCCCAACGAAATCGTTGATATGCTCCTTATTTTAGGGAGGTGTCGGGGCAATTACTTCCGAGCTGAAAATTTGTATCGACGTGAATATCCTGATCGTCGTCACCCATCACGGCAGATAATCCGAACCCTTGAGCAGCGGGCGAGGGCAGGTCGGATGATCCGCCACCGTCGACATTTCCCAAACGTCAATAATTTTGGTGGATTGCATGAAGCCCGAAACATGGCTATTTTAGCCATGGTAGCAATTGATCCTCATTTGAGTACCAAAGTGATCTCGGAACGTCTGGGGTTTCCCAAATCGACAGTGCATCGTGTATTGAAAGGTGCGAAACTTCACCCGTACCGACTACAATTCCACCAAGACACTCCTAATCCAGATCCGTTGCGAAGGGTAGCGTTTTGTCGGTGGGCGTTGAGACAAATCGAGCGATCCAGGGACTTTTTTCGATACGTTATGTTCAGTGATGAATCCAATTTCAACAACCGTGGTCAAGTGAACCGATGGAACTTTCGGTATTGGTCTGATCAGAATCCACATTGGTTGAGACAGATCGATCACCAGCATCGATGGAGTCTGAACGTATGGTGTGGTATTGTGAACGGGCAATTAATAGGTCCCCATTTTTTCGAAGGGAAATGTGAACTCTGTCCGTTACCTTGATTTTCTACAAAATGAACTGCCTCTTTTGCTAGAAGATCTGGATTTGGAAACACCTCAACAGATGTGGTTTCAGCAAGACGATGCACTCGCTCACTGGGCTCATGTTGTTCGAAATCATCTGGATACAACATTTGGTCAACGGTGGATTGGTCGAGACGGTCCTGTAAATTGGCCTCCAAGGTCACCAGATCTTACCTCTCCTGATTTCTTTTTGTGGGGGTACTTAAAAGACGCTGTCTACCGTCAAGCTCCAACAACACGAGAGAACATGAAGGAGCGGATAAGAGCTGCCTGCCGTGCGATCCCGAGAGATGTTTTCCTACGCACAGTTGATGGTTTTGAGAGAAGAATTCAGGCATGTTTAAACATGAATGGAGGGATCTTTGAACATCTCTAGGGAGGGATCAGAGTACACTCACAAGGAGGGTTTGGAGTCCGAAAATACTGCGGTAGTGACGAACCGCAGAGACCTAATCCTTGTGAGCTCGTACCTATGGGCATAAAGGCATTGCATGCCCCTCTTTTTAAAAAAAGTTGAAAAATAAAATGAAAATAAAAAACACACACACATGCACCTCCACGTATGCACGAATATGCAGACGCACACGCAAACGCACTTGCACTTGGTACATTAAAGATCTCTTCGCAGTGCATCCTGGATACCTCTAAAATAGTTGAAAATGATGTTCTCACTTAAAAGATATGAACTTAATCAAAAAATTTTTCCAACAAAAGATGTTGGTTTTGCGCTGAAAAATTTTTTGGTTATGAAAAAAAGTTATGTTTCCATTCGAAAAAAAACATGTCGGCCATTCTAATGCCGCCATTTTGAATTTTGGATCCACAAACCAATTTTTATCAAACGTCCCCCTTCAACCCCTAAAAGTTTTGTTCCACACAATATTTGATCCGAGCAATATTTTCCGAGAAAAGTCAAGTGTAAGATTAAAATGGGACACCCTGTATATATATCGATCGAATTTATGACTGCTGTTAACATGCTACGTTTTTTTAATGTCTGCTGTGCTGCCGTGTGGTACGTTCTAAAGTTGACGTCAGATTTCCGATCATAAACAACCAATTTCACCAACCAATCACAACGTCTAAAAATGGATGTCGTCAGATCCAACCAATCTGAAACTCGAGAGCATCAAAGTGCCTTTGATGGTGTTTATAAATACAGACGCATAAATTCTTGAATGTGTTGATAACTTTTGCATAATCTTGAGCCCGTGCAAAGTTTTTTCTCAGCAATTACACCACCGATCATGCTGATTTAGGGCGGAATCGAAAGAGAATTACTCAATTGGCTTAAACTTCAATTTTCAAGTTGCTAAATGGCTCCTGAGCTTCGTAATTCAATGCCAATTTTACCCCCACCACGGCGAATCGTTTTATTCAGAGAAAGTATAGTCTCGGCGAGAGCCTCGGGCCAGCAGACGACAGGGCTGTCAATGTACTTGTCCCGAGACTCTGCCGAGTCTCTTGATATCCAGAATTGCACATAAATTACTCCAAACTACAAATGTATCGCAAATTTTGTTTATTTCACAATAAGGTTATGGCACAATGTTTGCAGCACGTTTTCCGGTTTCTCTCATATGAAATGCCGACAGTGACATATAGCGGTGAAAAAAATCCGACGCTAAGACGACCACCCCCACCACTCAAAATTGGTCGAGTTGCAAGACCTGTATCAAGGAGACTATAGGTAAGGAGTGCAATCTCCGTATTGGGCGCCTGTTAGAAAAACGTCCGTAAAAATGTCGGGCAACCCGGGTTCGAGGAACGGCCACTACGCGTCGCATTGTCGTTTGGTACGGCTATATATAAATCCGAAAAAAATTTCACAAATCTTGAAAAAACATTATGTTTAAAAAAAACTATTCTGTATCTATTTTTTTAAGTATCAAAAGTATCAAATAACAAGTAAAAAATAAAAAACCGAAAAATCGCGCTTGAAATCATTTTGGAAACCGATGCCTCATTCTTCTTATTTGATTCGAACAGCTAAATCAATTTAAAAACATTCAATCTAATTTACGTGCAGCATTTAAATTTATTATATCAATTCGATGCCAAGTATTTTCTAATAAATTGAAAAAAGTTACCATTTGAGTTACGTGCAGCATTAAAATTTATGATATTAATCGAAGGACAAGTAATTTATGAGTAACTCCAAATTTTGACATTATTAAATTGGTCTAAGAAGCTTTTAAATCCAAAAAAATCACATGCAAGCTAGTCATTTCTTACTCTACGGTGGCAGAGGCTTATAAGAAAATCGATTCTTTTCGGACTTTCAGGAGCTGCTGATATTATTCACAATATTCGACGTCGATTGGATCGATACAAATTATGTTTAAATATGAGTTAAAAGTACTTGTCCGGCCCATCACTTTCTATTAAAATTGTTTATTCAAATAAAAATCAGGGCTTTTTTAGAACTGATGGAGCACAAATATTCTTGCAGAGGGAATTTAGAGAGTTATCTTAAAATAATTTTCCCTTAATTGCACTAATTTAATAAGAATGGAAACGAATTGTCCTGTAACATACAAGGAATGTTATTGTGCATCGATAAATAAAAAACATTTTGCACATGAAATATGTTCAAACTTCCAAAATAACTTCCCAGTTTCTATTGCAATGACGGCAATTTTTACTTCTCACTTTTTCCAGCGAACGAATTTCGTTCGGCATAACGAACCTATACTATTATTAAGAATATTAAACTAATAATAAATCGCATTTCAATAAATTTTTAATCGGATGCTGCCGTCCAATTTCGTTTGTTTATGATTGATTTTTATTTGAATGAATAGTGATGGGCCGGACAAGTACTTTTAACTCATATTTAAACATAATTTGTACCGATCCAATCGAAGTTGAATGTTGTGAATAATACCGAGGGATCCTGACAATCGCAGGGGAATCGATTTTTTAAAGTCTGTACCTTCATGAAGTAACGAATGACTTTCATGTGAATTTTTAACGATTTTTATATGTTCAGGTTAAAAAAAATGGGTTGATATCGTTCTTATTATTCGAATGAAAGGTTCTACGATTTTTTATTTCCATTAATTTTTTAGTAATTTCGAAGAAACATTCTGAGCCCGACGAGGATTCTCAACAGTCATTTGTCGCCGGAGATTATATTTCAAATTATTGATAAATACTTGGCCTCGAATAGATATAATCAATTTCAGTACTGCACGTAACTTCCGTTATGACTTTTTTTTCACGCACTTCTTTTTTCTCGAAAATAATTATTATGAATGATTAGTGGCTCCTATGCATAAAACGTCAATTTTTCAATGAAAGTTTCCAATTTGTTCGATAAATATTCCAAATTATCAATAAAAACTTGGCCTCGAATTGATATAATACATTTTTATACTGCATGAAACTTGGATAGTACATTTTTCAATTTGCTCAATATTTAGGAATTTTTTTGAAAATTTTTTATTTTCCTTTATAGAATTTTTTTCGATTGTTTCTTATTTCTGTTGAATTTTTTTGAACTTTTAAATTTTTCTTTTTTTACATCTATAGAATTTTTTTTCCTGGTTTTGAATATTTTTTCTATGTCATCCAGAAACAAGGGACCATCAATGTACTTGTCCCAACCTTTTTTCCCTAGGTGAATTTTGGGGTTTGATATCACGTTTTTTTTCTCGACTTCCTCGATTTCATTTTGATGGCTATAGAATTTAAATTTCGATTTCATGTGTTATTTTGTTAGTATGTTTTTTAAGAATATTATTTTGTTAGTGCATTTTCAAAGATTTTAAACACGCACGATGATGATATGATACTGTGATCTCTTTTCCGCACCACCGTAGGGGTAGAGTTCCAGGCGCGTTTTTTTTTACGTCACGTTATGTCCATTAGGAACCCAAGAACATGAGGAAGTTCATGTTGGTGGCAGGAATATGATTTTCGGCTCTTAACGTCGGATTCCGAGAAAAAAAGACCGATTTTTCGTCAAAATTATATTGAAAATATTTCGTCACAGGTCTGTCCTTGGCCTTTAGCGATTTTTTCCCTTTACTCTAATATATTATGGCCATTAGAAACCCAAGAGCATGGAGAAATCCGGGATGGGTGCCGAGGTATGATTTTCGGTTAAAAATTTTGGTTTCCACGAAAAAAGACCAAATTTTCGTCAAAATTGTACAGAAAAAATGTCGTCTTAAGTCTGTCCTTAGACTTAGGCGATTTTTTTCCTTGTACTATAATATGTTATGCCCACTGGGAACCCAAGAGCACGGAGGAATGCGCGTTGGAGGCCGAGATATGATTTTCGTCTTGTAACTTTGGTTTCCGCGAAAAAAGACAAACTTTTCGTCACAATTGAACTAAAAATATTTTATCACAGGTCTGTTCTTGGACTTTGTCGATTTTTCCCTTCTGCTCAAATATGTTATGCTTATTAGGAGCCCAAGAGCACGGAGGAATGCGCGTTGAAGGCCTAGATATGATTTTCAGCTTGTAACTTTGGTTTCCACGAACAAAGACCAACTTTTTGTCAATGATGTACTGAAAATATTTTGTTACATATTTGTCCTTGGACTTTGGTGATTTTTTCCCTTGTACTCTAATATGTTACGCTCATTGGGAACCCAAGGGCACCGAGGAATGCGCATTGGAGGCCGAGATATTATTTTCGGTTTGTCACTTTGGTTTCCATGAAAAAGGGCTTACTTTTCGTAAAATTTGATGTAAAAAATTATCGGCACAGATCTATCCCTAGACTTTGGCGATTTTTCCCAAGTCTTCATACCAGGAATGAAGGGATGTGAAGACTTCTTTCATAGAACAGATTTTTTCGATCCTTTTTCTCCAAAATTCAAGTGAGAGATAGATAAAATTCAAAAAAAATCCAACAGAATTGGCAGTTTTGAGATATTATATACAGGGTGTCCCATTTTAATCTTACACCTGACTTTTCTCGGAAAATATTGCTCGGATCAAATATTGTGTGCAACAAAACTTTTAGGGGTTGAAGGGGGACGTTTGATAAAAATTGGTTTGTGGATCCAAAATTCAAAATGGCGGCGTTAGAATGGCCGACATGTTTTTTTCGAATAGAAACATAACTTTTTTTCATCACCAAAAAATTTTTTAGCGCAAAACCAACAACTTTTGTTGGAAAAATTTTTTGATTAAGTTCATATTTTTTAAGTGAGAACATCATTTTCAACTATTTTAGAGGTATCCAGGATGCACTACGAAGAGATCTTTAACGTACCAAGTGCAAGTGCGTTTGCGTGTGCGTCTGCATATGCGTGCATACGTGGAGGTGCATGTGTGTGTGTTTTTTATTTTCATTTTATTTTTCAACTTTTTTTAAAAAGAGGGGCATTGCATCCTTTATGCCCATAGGTACGAGCTCACAAGGATTAGGTCTCTGCGGTTCGTCACTACCGCAGTATTTTCGGACTCCAAACCCTCCTTGTGAGTGTACTCTGATCCCTCCCTAGAGATGTTCAAAGATCCCTCCATTCATGTTTAAACATGCCTGAACTCTTCTCTCAAAACCATCAACTGTGCGTAGGAAAACATCTCTCGGGATCGCACGGCAGGCAGCTCTTATCCGCTCCTTTATGTTCTCTCGTGTTGTTGGAGCTTGACGGTAGACAGCGTCTTTTAAGTACCCCCACAAAAAGAAATCAGGAGAGGTAAGATCTGGTGACCTTGGAGGCCAATTTACAGGACCGTCTCGACCAATCCACCGTTGACCAAATGTTGTATCCAGATGATTTCGAACAACATGAGCCCAGTGAGCGAGTGCATCGTCTTGCTGAAATCACATCTGTTGAGGTGTTTCCAAATCCAGATCTTCTAGCAAAAGAGGCAGTTCATTTTGTAGAAAATCAAGGTAACGGACAGAGTTCACATTTCCCTTCGAAAAAATGGGGACCTATTAATTGCCCGTTCACAATACCACACCATACGTTCAGACTCCATCGATGCTGGTGATCGATCTGTCTCAACCAATGTGGATTCTGATCAAACCAATACCGAAAGTTCCATCGGTTCACTTGACCACGGTTGTTGAAATTGGATTCATCACTGAACATAACGTATCGAAAAAAGTCCCTGGATCGCTCGATTTGTCTCAACGCCCACCGACAAAACGCCACCCTTCGCAACGGATCTGGATTAGGAGTGTCTTGGTGGAATTGTAGTCGGTACGGGTGAAGTTTCGCACCTTTCAATACACGGTGCACTGTCGATTTGGGAAACCCCAGTCGTTCCGAGATCACTTTGGTACTCAAATGAGGATCAATTGCTACCATGGCTAAAATAGCCATGTTTCGGGCTTCATGCAATCCACCAAAATTATTGACGTTTGGGAAATGTCGACGGTGGCGGATCATCCGACCTGCCCTCGCCCGCTGCTCAAGGGTTCGGATTATCTGCCGTGATGGGTGACGACGATCAGGATATTCACGTCGATACAAATTTTCAGCTCGGAAGTAATTGCCCCGACACCTCCCTAAAATAAGGAGCATATCAACGATTTCGTTGGGACTAAAATCAGCCATTATTGCTAATTTTCAGAATTTTCCTCTAATTTAAGAACTTTTAAAATTTTCGAGAATCAAGAATTTTTCTCTGATTTCAGAACCTTTACAAATTTTCGATTTCGTCTCTTACTAATGGCTGCGGAGTCAGAAGATAAACGTTTCAATTAATTTTTCATCCGTGGGCGATCACAATGACTTCTAAAATAAAAAATTCTAAAAGGGGGACGTTTGATAAAAACCAATTTTTATCAAACGTCCCCCTTCAACCCCTAAAAGTTTTGTTGCACACAATATTTGATCCGAGCAATATTTTCCGAGAAAAGTCAGGTGTAAGATTAAAATGGGACACCCTGTATATTGCATTCAGAAGATAGAAATTTTTATTGCATTTAAAATGAGCTTTCCAATGACTTTTTGATGAATTCACTTTTATTCATATCACTATAGCCAAAGATGCAAAGTGAATGCACACATGTCGATGCACAAAATTTTCAAATTCTGCATGTACCCACCGAGTTTCAATAGGAGCAAGAAACAATATAGTGTGTCTAGACCAACAGAATCGCTTATTTTTTTATGTATGCATGGCATTCTGAAACCATAAAATGTTATGCCATTCTTAAATCAGCCACCGCTGACTTTTTGTAACATTTATGATTATTTTTTTATTATGTTTATTTACTTATTATTTATATATATCCATATTTTATATTTCTTCTGTAATTTTTATTATTTATTTATGTCCATATTCCATAATCAAAAATGCGAAGCGATAATATCTGACGCATATGTTAATACACAGAATTTTCAAAGTTTGCTAGTATCCGCGGCGGTTCATTCATCTTCATTTTCCTACAGACCACAGATTCATTAACTGAATTATGCCAATACTGAAAGTAATAAAGACAGTACGCTTAACAGCCAACAGAGCTCAAAATTGTTTGATGTATCTGTGCATTGGCTTTCGAAGACAGCAATTTCAGACCTATTCAGTAATAAGCGACTGAAGACTTTAGTAATGACTTTCTCTGTTTATATACTACAGTCAATACCAAAAAGTGAAATGATTTCCACACCGGCTGCTTTACAGAAATATCAAAGTTTACAGGTACTCGCTGCATACTGGTAATACAAACTTTGATACTATGGGGAAAAACATTTCAGAATTTCCTGAACCACATTCTCGAAGGTTATTATGTCACATTTGAGAGAAAAAGTGAAAGACATGGTGCATGTTGAGGCAAGCGAAATGGTGTACTTTTGTATGTCTCCATGGCTATTCGCAGACTAAATATCTGATCATATCCAAAAATGATCAGGCGTAGACTTACAGACATAAATTTTTCAACCCATAATGCCAATTGCAAATATGAAGTAGAAATACTCTCTATATATGTCCTTTCATAACGTTCTTCAACTTTAGAGGTGTCCATCGCATTTCAACAATACAAATTTTAATATCACGAGAAATAAAGCACCCAATAACTTTTTGATATAAATTTCCAAATACATCATGCAACTCAAGGGAATATCTATGCATTTACTCGGCCCAAATTGTATAAACTAGACTCTTCGTTCTATATTTTTCATATTATGTTGTTGAAATCATTACGAGGAACCCACAACACACGTATTATCTAGAGAATAATGAATTGAAATTGGGTAGGGATATTCTGTAAGCTAAGGTAGAAAAAAGGGAGTGGAGAGCACAGCCAAACTCAATGAAAGAAAATATTAGAATGCACTAGATTAGACACTTTTATTTAATCAACATTTTTTTTAATTTAAATGATTTCATTTATATACAACCAATTTAGCGAGTTTTTTTTCAATATAATTGCATGACATACAATTTAGGAAGGCACACAGTTTGGAAAGAGCGTTTGAGGTTATAATGAACGAACGTTTTTTTTCTCGCAACTCTCCTGTTGAAAATTTAACCAAATAAGAACAAATGATTGCAAGAAAATTATGTCACAAAATAAACGTAAAAGTTAAAGTGTTTATACAAGGAGACATTTCCCAACATTAATGTTTATATATTAACAAACACGTGCGAACACATAGCCATGAGATTGATTGATCTAAACCGCACTGTTTTCACGAAATTCGCATAACACATTTTACTGTTATATAAGAACTGTGAATCGAATTTACACATCTCGCACTATTTCCCCGAAATTTTATTATATGGACGATGAACGAATTTACGCAGACGGTGACCGAAAGAAATTATTTTGACAGTAGATATAAATTATGTGACACGAAGGGTGCGTTCGACTTGGGCGCTTACACGCTTTCAGCGTCCGAATGTAGAGTATCGTAAAACAAACATGGGAACGATGATGTTACAAGAAGACTGACGGTGTGAAGATAGACGACAGGACCATTGAGAAGTTTTCTAATCGGCGATTGGTTGAAACCGGTATTTTCTCGGTGCGGATTGGCTATGAAGGGCATCAAAATGCTCTTATATGTGTCGGTCAGAACGCGTATACAGATACCTCCAGTTTATAAGTGTGTTAGTAATTTTTGCATAATCTTAGGCCTGTGCAAAGTTTTTTCTCAGCAATTACGGCACCGATCACATTGACTTGGAGCTCATTCGAAAGGGATTTTGAAAATTAAGGTAGATACTGTATGAGCGAAAACAAAGATTTGTTTTTGAAACCGAACTATGTCATTTTACATGATATTATGCGTGTTCTCAATTAATTTGAAGAATATTGACCATTTTATAACGGAGATATGATTATTCGAAATTCTTTCATTTTGCACGGAAACACATAGGGAAACCAAAATATTTGTAAATAAGAGGACTTTTCAAGCACTTTACAGAAAAGATTTCATGTCAGAAATATTTTTATTATATTAGTTGTTATATGAGAAACACGGTGTGAAAAAAAAACGTATGTTCACCATCGGGTAAATGAGATATTCGAGTATAAAGTACGTAGAGTGCCAGTAAAAGGTTCGTTCCGACTAGTCGACCATTGAAATTTGGCAACAGCGCTTTCATAGGAGAGACGACTCATAACCTTATTTCGGGCGGTCATTTTGAATAATTTTTATGAATATTTTCCATTGCAGTAGGTGAAGTACCCAATTATATACATGATACTACATGAATACGGGTGGGGCTCAAAAGTTCGAACGCCTAAAATAGCGAACAGGCATTCTGTATATCTATATATGCATATATAGATATACAGAACGCCTGTTCGCTATTCTAGGCCTTCTAACTTTTGAGCCCCATCCGAAGTGTAATAGGAAAAAGGAAATTAATGAAGAACTTTGATTACGGTTTATCAAATAATTTTTTTATTTGTGTTGCAATATTTTCAATAACTTTTTTATTTTTTGTTACACGAGGGCAGCCAGAAACATCTGATGCCAAGAGGACTTTTATAGCTTCTTCACCACCTTCGGAAAAAGATTTTTTCAAGTGCTCGATTGACAGCCCAGCTTTAGCCATTTTTGTTTTCATTCCCATAGAAATTCCTTCAGTAATGCACTCAAAACTACTTTTATTTAATTTTATTTTTGCAGTTTGCGCCTCAGCAAAAAAAATGGTGTTAATTGTTTTTGTTTCGGCTCGCAGTTCTTCGTTAGTAATGCCTGAAACTCGAACTATTTCCTCCAACATTCTTACGTCGACAGCTCCATTATGGGATCCAGTAGAAGCAGATTCCCCTATTAAATCTTCGGCCAAAGTTGATAATTGGAAGGACTGCTTCAATTTAACCCTTTCCGGAAGCTTTTTTCTTAACGCCGGCAGGCTATCACAAAAACCGTAAACGATTTTTTGAAGCTCTGACAAAAATCCAAGACTCTGTACTTCTCCAAGTAGCTTGGGTGTGTCGAATCTATGGCCATTATGAGCTACGAGTATTACTGGACCTGGCATCAAAAAGTTTAGAAATCGCTGCATTGCAATTCTTCGTGGTACGGTCGCTAATTGCTGTCCGTGTAAATGCAATTCACCACCTTCAACAGTCAACCCTAAAATAATCAAAATTTTGTTTAAAAATAAGTAAAATTCAATACCAATGCCGACAAAAATCATTAACGAAAAATTCATACCAGTAATGATAGATGCCGCTCGAGAAATGTCGTTACTTGGGAGAATATATTCATTAAATTCATCGGAACCACGTTTTGCTGATATTTGAATTATTTCAGAGGACTTGTTGAGGCCCGTTGTTTCAAGGTCAAAATATATAAAGGTGCTTCCATTGGGGATTACTTCGTTTCGTAGAGGTACACAATCGTCAACGTCAACGACTGCGCTCAGCCCGCATCCAGATGAATAAGTAATGCCTTCTTTATTTTCAGCGCTGTTATTTGTTCTCTGTCGAGCCTGGAATAATTGTCGTCGTCTCCTTTTAGCTGGGATTGTCTTCGAAAATTCATTCATGGCTTTCCGCTTCTCGTCTTTTTTTTTTCGAAATTCTTCAGTATTCTTCCCTGGAGAGATGTCAAGTTGCTTGTGGATATTAACGACGTAACCAGTTCCATAATTTTTCTGGCAAACGGCAGCAGCAACACGAAAATCATTCGATTCAGATCCTCCGTAATGTCGAGATTTTGGAGCTTTACTCGCGACAATTGTATGAAAAGCTTCGTTAGCTTGGGTGGAGCCACATGGTGCGAGTTTTTCGGCATTGGCGACGAATTTGTTGAAGATCGTTATTAGCGTGGCCTTCATTTGCGGATCTGTAAGACCTTTTCCTCCCGGTAACAACTTGTGTTTGAACTTAGCCGGATCATCTTTGTACTTGCACCATGTTCTGCTACAGTTATCGTGATCATCAAAAGCATGCGGGACAATTGTAAGAAGACCCGCTCTCACATTTTCAACGTTGTTCTTATTTTTTTTTAATACGCAACCGAAACAATATTTCATATAAGCGATGACTTGACTGGGAATTCGTATACTCCACATATCTTTAGAGAGAGTGCACGTCGCATGATTTATATCCGATTCTTTTTCGATGCGATGTTCCGCTTCACGTCGTACATTGGCAATAGTAGACGAATCGTCGTCCCCAATAATTGTGCTAATTTGAACACGCTCTTCTTTCAACATCGGATTTTTAGTAATAATTTCAACTGCTATTTTTGGCTCCATCGATTTAGAACTGCCTGAGTGATTCACTCTACAATCGTGATCAGTCCGATTATGCCCTTTTTGACAAAGAACGCAGCGTTTATTTCGTGTAGCGTATCCCACAACCTTGCCGCTCAAAGACCCAATTGCAATTCCGTGTCCTGTAACGACCAAAATAGCAATATAGAATCTAATCTTCATTCTGGAATTCTGATAACGAGATTGAAATGTCACGTCAAAAAACACCTGTGGAGCTATTGTAAGAGCGACCGGACCCTTTTTTTTGCCAACCGACATCAAACGAAACTTTTATCTTCGTTGGAGAACGTGGAACTTCTTTCAGATCATGTTGCCTTTCATTATGCTCTTCCGCATTGTCGAAACTGTGGGAAAAAATTCGTGTAGAGGGAATGTGCAGAAAATTATTTTAAAAAGCGAGACAGTGTTGAAAATAGTAAATCAAGCCACATGCGCAGTTCGCACGCCTCGCATATTATTTTCAAAAGCAAATATCAAGCACATATAAATTCCAATAGTACCAAATGTCACCACAATAATCAGTGTTAATACTGTTAATAAAATAATTTGCGATTTGTAACCCGTGCTTAAGTAACAGAGATAAGAATATGTTGCCACAACCGCCGTCTTTATATGCTGAAAAAATAGTCGTCAAAATAACCATTCCGAACGAGCAAGTAAAATCGGGTCCACTCCAAAATATAGTTACATCAAAATACAGCCCAGCGTGGAAAATAAAAACTGAAACAAAAATAGAGTACTCTTTCTTTCTGAATATTACTTGTAGTTTCTCGATGTATCGTTCATCTATCCAGAAGTCGCAGAGCGGCAATCTAAAAACACAGAAACTCAGTTATTTATAACAATAGAAAAAGGTGTTGATTAGCGTATTCATAAAAAAAATCATCAAATTCTATCAATGACATAAATTACGACATGAAAAGGATAATTAACAGCTTGATACTTTATGCATAAATTTTAAATATTTCATTAATGTTAAGTATTTAAGGGGCCATAAAATTGTATTTTGTACAAAACAAACACTGTTATCCTACCATTCTGTTTGGGATAATTTTTTTTCCTGTCGTAAGGCATTTCTGCAGCTTTCTTTTGCAGTCTTCTCAATCGCTTTCCCCACGTATCGCTCATGACGTTTGATTGTACCATCATCAATGGGTGGTACATTCAATTCGGAAAGAATGGTATTCAAGTGAGTTGCACCAATTCCACCATCCAGTATACCTAAGAATAGATTTTTCAAAACATAATGAATTTTAAAAAAGGTTTTTTTGTGTGCATTCTGTAGTCGGTTTGAATCAAATATGAATTTTAGGTTATAAACTTACCGATAGCAGCTTTTACGTTTACAACGTATTGTCTGGCACCGGTATCGCTTCGAAAAATCCATTTTGATGTATGCACGTCTCGAAGAATCAAACATACATGGCATCGTATTTTAAAAACACTCGCGAGACCGATTTTTGCTTCATCAGCTATGTACCGAAACGACAGTGGTACGTTGCACTCACGACACCACATTTCACAACCCAAAACACCAATGTCAATGATACGACGTCCCTCAGGCACTTCATATGGAAACTCCTCTTGCACTTTTCTCCGTTTGCAGGCAGCAACTAAATTTTCTTTCCACTTTTCTTTTCTTTTTGTCGAGAATTGGCCTTGTTTATCACGCACACGCGGTTCAGGCGTCGCCATTTTTTGAATACTGAGCGTTCGGTGACAACGCTATTCGTGAAGTGTTAAACGACATTACCAACTAGTGAATATTCCAACGTTGCCAAATCGCGCAAGCAACTTTATATTCATTCGTGAAGCTTTATTTTCGACGATTTCAACAGTTGGCAATAGCAAAAATGAGAATTTTTTATTAATTATTCCTCTAAGATTTGACTAATAAACCAACATTAAGATATTTTTTTGAAAACAATAAAGTCTCTGGAGCTCGTAAATACTACATTTACATTTTTTACGGATTTATAGAATTTTTTTTTCACGGACTGTGATTTGACTCCACTGGATTACAGTAGTTACCTTAATCTCCAAACTGATTTTCGCTTTACAACAAATCTCCTGGGCTCCGCAATTCTAGAAAATCACATGCCAGTTTTACCCCCACCACCGCGAATCGGTTTATTCAGAGATAATAATAGTCTCGGCGAGCTCGGGCCAGCAGACGACAGGGCTGTCAATGTACTTGTCCCAAGACTCTACCGAGACTCTTGATAATAGTCTCGGCGAGCTCGGGCCAGCAGACGACAGGGCTGTCAATGTACTTGTCCCGAGACTCTACCGAGTCTCTTGATAACAAGTAAAAAATAAAAAACCGAAAAATCGCGCTTGAAATCATTTTGGAAACCGATGCCTCATTCTTCTTATTTGATTCGAACAGCTAAATCAATTGAAAAAAATTCCATCTATTTTACGTGCAGCATTAAAATTTATTATATCAATTCGAGGCCAAGTATTTTCTAATGAATTGAAAAAAGTTACCACTTGAGTTACATGCAGCACTAAAATTTATGATATCAATCGAAGGACAAGTAATTTATGAGTAACTCCAAATTTCAACATTATGGAATTGTTTTAAGAAGCTTTTAAATCCAAAAAAATCACATGCAAGCTAGTCATTTCTTACTCGATGGTGGCAAAGACTTATAAGAAAATCGATTCTTTTCAGACTTTCAGGAGCTTCTGATATTATTCACAATATTCGACGTCGATTGGATCGATACAAATTATGTTTAAATATGAGTTAAAAGTACTTGTCGGGCCCATCACTATTCATTCAAATAAAAATTAATCATAAAAAAACGAAATTGTACGGCAGAATCCGGTTAAAAATTTATTGACATGCGATTTATTATTAGTTTAATGTTCTTAATAATAGTATAGGTTAGTTATACCGAATGAAATTCGTTCGCTGGATAAAGTGAGAAGTAAAAATTGCCGTCATTCCAATACCAACTGGGGAGTTATTTTTGGAAGCTTGAACATATTTAATGTGCAAAATGTTTTTTATTGCACAATAACATCCCTTGTATAGTACAGGACAATTCGTTTCCACTCTTATTCAATTAGTGCAATTAAGGGAATATTACTTGAAGATAACTCTCTAAATTCGCTCTGCATGAATATTTGTGCTTGATCAGTTCTAGAGAAGCCCTGATTTTTATTTGAATAAACAATTTTAATGGAAAGTGATGGGCCGGACAAGTACTTTTAATTCATATTTAAACATAATTTGTATCGATCCAATCGACGTCGAATATTGTGAATAATATCAGAAGCTCCTGAAAGTCTGAAAAGAATCGATTTTCTTATAAGTCTTTGCCACCATAGAGTAAGAAATGACTAGCTTGCATGTGATTTTTTTGGATTTAAAAGCTTCATAGAACAATTCCATAATGTTGAAATTTGGAGTTACTCATAAATTACTTGTCCTTCGATTAATATCATAAATTTTAGTGCTGCATGTAACTCAAGTGGTAACTTTTTTCAATTCATTAGAAAATACTTGGCCTCGAATTGATATAATAAATTTTAATGCTGCACGTAAAATAGATGGAATTTTTTTCAATTGATTTAGCTGTACGAATCAAATAAGAAGAATGAGGCATCGGTTTCCAAAATGATTTCAAGACCGATTTTTCGGTCTTGAATTAAAGATAGGAAGTGATAATTAGCACATATATTTAGCCACAGAAATTTTAAAGTTCGCAGCTATCTGCTGCAATTCAATGTATCTGCGCAATGAGTTTCGAAAACAGCAATTTCAAATCATTTTCATTCAATTTCAAATCAAATTTCAAAGCATTAATGAGCAACTGAAGACTTTTCTAATGAATTTTTCACTTCATATTTATGTTGCAGTGCGAGTCAAAAAGTAAAATGAATGGCAAAGTATATAAATTTTATAGTTTGCAGATTTTTGCTGTATTTCAATGGTCCAAATCTATGTAGTATTATAGTGAAAAGTTGTTCTAAGTCATGATGTTACATTAAAATGACATAGCGCACATAACATTCAGAAAGTCTGTAGGTTTCCATGATGTTGGCAGGCATTATACTCAATCGCATCCAAAACTGAGCAACTGTAGACATATCGTAATGAATGTTTTCACCAATAATTCCACATTTGCAGTTTGCGGAATAGGAATACTCAACATACACGTTATTTCATAAGTATTGTTGTCAAAATTTGTGTTTGCCTACCGCATTCCGAAGATTCAACTTTTCATACTATCAGCAAAAAAAACATCCAAAGACTTTTTGGAACAAGTTTCAAAATGTATTACTCGACAGACCAGGTAGAAAAAGTATAACTACACTTATATCAACACCAGAAACTGTTTTGAGAATCTGATATACAAAATGTGCGATTGATGATCATAGTCGGAAACCACTTGAATTACGTTACCACAATCAGCATGAAGAAATATTAGAAAATCATAGGACACATATTAGGAAACCAATTAATAATATGTATCCATCCGCTGCAAACCGATGGAGTCAAAACAAGGATCGGATAGAGCAGAGCCAAACTCAATAGGAAGCAAAATATGGGAATATTCAAAAATAATGATGACACAAGAAATAAATTAGAAAACATTTATTCGATTGGAGTTTCTCACATTATATATACTAACAGTTCTGTATGTTCTTGTTTTATTAAATATCAACCATAATATTTCAGATCGCAAAAAGAAAATTTGACGTTATAGGTTGACGAACATTTTTTCTTACAACTTCCAGACCTATTTTTGATAAACTGATTTGCCTTATTTATATTATTTACTAACTATGCGAACGTTTGTTACATTTGTCCCGCACTTCGTAACGTCAAACCCCGGCCGGTTCGTTACCACACAGCTATCAAAGGGAACTCGTATATATGACCTACATTATTACATATGATATGTTATCACGCAACTGATGATATATTTACACTGGACAATATTCCGCGAACTCTGGTTTAATTGAAAGATTATCTCAGTTGACACTTATTTCCAATCGAACGAAATAATGAAATCTTGAAAAGTTTCGTTGACATATGCATCGCGCATTTTTTTATATTTTTTAGCACATACAGATCATAGTCTACATTTACGCGGCCGCTTTTATACCGGTTTAGTATACCACAAGTTTTAACAAAATAAATATTAACCACTTTTCACTAACCATTTTCATTTATTAATTAGAGTCCGCACACAACAGCACTTTGGGGATTATAACCTCACCTGTCAAAATGACGTTCAGTATCAAAACAAGTTTCAGGTGGTTTCGGATGTGCGTATCGATGTATTGATATCATATAACCTATTTACAAATGATATAAATGATAAACTTATTTTCAGTCAAACGAATTAATGAAATCTTAAAAAGTTTCGTCGACATGCATTTCATTTTTATTTTATTCTTTTTTACACACGACAGATCACAGACTACATTTACGCGACTGCTTTTATACCGGTTTAGTTTAGCATTCCACAGGTTTTAGTACTATGCACTTCGTTAGATGACGAAAGTTTTTTTTATTTATCCCACACGCATTCCATAATGTCAAAACTCCGTTTGTTTATACGATGATCGAAAACTGGCACATGGTTTATATATATATATATAATATAATATTCACGGAGTCTGAGCGCGGTCGCGGTAAGACTCAAAAGTTAGAAGGCCTAAAATGGCGAACAGGCATTCTGTATAACGCATATATAGATATACAGAATGCCTGTTCGCTATTTTCGGCCTTCTAACACTTGAGCCTCACCCGCGGTCGGCCTAGCAGCTGGAGGAGCCGACATCGTTGAGCCAATCAGAATGCGTAGAGGCAACAACTCTACTACTACTAACTACGTCAAAACGCGTATACGTATACGTCGAACTCGTGATGTGTCAGTAACTTTTGCATAATCTTGAGCCCGTGCAAAGTTTTTTCTCAGCAATTACGCCACCGATCGTGTTGATTTTGGGCGCAATCTAAAGAGAATTTCTTAATTAGCTGAAAGTTCGATTTTCAAAGCCTCAGATGACTCATAACTTCGGTAATTCAAAAAAATCACTTGCCAATTTTACCCCCACCACGGCGAATCGTTTTATTCAGAGAAAGTATACTCGGCGAGAGCCTCGGGCCAGCAGACGACAGGGCTGTCAATGTACTTGTCCCGAGACTCTACCGAGTCTCTTGATAGTAAAATTAAAATAAAAATGTTTATAAATTAGTTATATATTTTTTAAAGAATTGGGCACCAAAAGTTTTGCTACGCCCCTACCTGCACACATTAATATCGGACGTATACGTATGCTCGTATCCTAATGTCCAACACTCAGTGGTATAGACGTGGCAACATCGCTGGTTACTGACGCTATTTTGTCGTGTTGATATACACGCTGCGTGAGTCTATCTTCGTCCACACTACCAAAATGGCATAACAAGATTGGGCGAAAAAAGATTTGGAAGATTTGCGCGAAAAAAAGCGATTGACAAACGAATAAAAGCCCTTTTGGGAATGAAAAGATACCGCGAAGAGGTTAGAACGAAGAAAACCAAGTGTAACACAAATGATGAGTTGAAAGGTGTGCGTCTAGTGCAATGGGACGAATTGTGCAAAAATTTCAAGTGTGGTCGTTGTAAAAAGACGCTCAGTCTCGATAACATTCAAAAAGAAATACGCGCCGGCTTGACTTCATATTGGAGGTTTTATATGTTGATTGTTGCATAAAAACTCAAGTTCCAACAGGGCGGTTCCACATAACCAAAATTAACGAGAGACATTCGGACATCACCACTGGCATCGTCTTCGGTAATTGTTTTTTTTCTAACTCACTCATTAATTAGTCATCAATATCCAGTACAATAATCATATAAAAATAATTTTTTTAATCACATATTCTTTTTATTTACTCGACAGGGGCTGTGCATGCAGGTATCGGTTGCAGTACGTTAAATAAGCTTCTAGCTTGTGCTGATATTCCTACCATCACGGACAGCTTATTCAAACGTTATGAACGTGAAATAGGACCGATGATTGAGGAAGCTGCTAAAGAGAGCTGTAAGCGAGCAGCTGCAGAAGAGCGAGAGCTCGTTTTAGAAAAAATGGTTCAGTTAGCGCAGGAGTTATAAGCCTTCTTTTTTTGATATCATGAAACAATCATTTTGTTAAAAAAGTTCTATCGTTATATCATTTTCTTAAAATTTTGCTGAAAATTTTGATATTTATAGGTAAAACATAAAAATTCTCAATAGTCTCTCAAAAGAGTGCTTGTTAAAAGTAGCATTTTCATCAATAAATATTTTGACTTCTCATCAGTGCCTTCTTAAACTTTGCATACATTTTTATGAAATATTAAAGAAACAAGTTATTTTTTCAAAAAAATGTAAAGAAAAATTTTTCCGCAATTTTTGTAATTATACAGCAAGTATTTACTAAATTTTTTGATTTAAATGTCACGATAGAACTACCTCAAACAATTTACACGTTTATTTGGTTTCAAATATTACGGGTTTTTTGACTCAAAAATATAGTATATATTTAAAATTTTAAATAATATAAATATAGTGTATACTTTAAATAATAGAATATGTTTTAAATAATATAATTATTAATTCGAAGAATTGTGGGATGTCGAAAAATATAATTACTTTATAATTATAGATATTTTATATAAGTAGTTATTAATCCGAAGAATCATGGAATGTTTTAATTAATTTTTTCGCAAAAATATTTTTGTATTTTTTCTACAAGAAAGATTTTGTCATTTTGTTTAATCCGAAGAATCGAGAGATGTTTTGTTTATTTTATCGAAAAAATATTTTCGTGTTATATTTCGTGTTATATACTTAAAATATTTGCATCGTCAGTTGATGAATAAATTGAACCAGAAACAATTGGTTGTTTATTTCTTTTTCTTTTTTTATACTATTTTCTTTGCTATTTTCTTTCCTTTTTACCTGTCCTATTTATATTATTATTTCGACCTGAAGAGTTGAGGCACGAGGTGTATCCGAAAGAACAAATTCTGCGAACATCGATGTACTATGGACCAGCTAACAAGGATTTTGAAGACCGAAATAATAGAATATTTTATACAGCCTTGTTGGATGTCGTGAACATTTTGGTTTCATACGACATGGGTTGGAGTAGGCGTGGGAATGGTCGAAGCTATAATAGCTTGAATGGCTACGGTGCGATTATTGGCTTCTTAAGCGGAAAAGTGTTGGATTTTGCAACACGAAGTCGCAAGTGCAAACGCTGTGATAGTGGTATCACTCAAGAACATCACGATAGCCGGTTAAATTTTACTGGAAGTGCCAAAGCGATGGAAGCCAGTGTTGGTGCAGAGCTGGTCAATAACAGCACAATATTAAAAGAAGCCAAGCTGAATGTTCGTGTACTCATTGGGGATGATGACAGCTCCACGATAGCTGCTGTCCAACGAGGAAACCCTGAAACGATTTTTAAACTCTCTGATATGAATCATCTTCGGAAGCACTTTGTAAACGATTTATAAGACCTCAAAAAAGATTATAGAGAGATGAGAGCAAAGGAAACAATTCCACATCTAAAGAAATGTTTTGGTTATGCAGTTAAGCAAAACCAAGGTAAAACAGCGGATTTGGCAGCTGCCTTACGCAATATTCCTGATCATGTTTTTGGAGCGCACGAGAATTGTGGACAGTGGTGTCGCGGATCCCAAGGACGTCACGTCATTCAAGTAAAAGATGAGAAATTGAATGAAAAATTGATTCAACTTTTTGAGAAATATGCAAAAAATTCTCACAAATTTTCAATGGCTGCTTCCAGTCAAAGCAACGAGAGCTTGAATAATATAATGGCTCATAAGGCACTAAAAAATCAATGTTACAGCCTCAGTGAATCAGCTGATTATCGTATGGCGAGTTCTGTGATTGCGAAAAATGATGGAGAAAAGTATATATTGAATGTCCGAGAAAAACTATCGATGCCAAGTGGAATACATGCGTCACGTCATGCAGAAAGTCGAGAAAAAATCAAACAACGAAGAATAGTTAAAGCTCGTTTACCATCAACCAAAATTCGGCGAAATTTGTTGTCTCTGAAACGAGATTCGTGGAGAAAAAAGAAAGAAGAAATCGAAGGCGTGCAGTATCAGTCAAACTGTGGTATGGATCTTGATACAGAGGATTTGGATTCTATTATTGATTCACCTTTCATTGTTAATGATCTACCGACTATTTTCTTGACAACCGAAAGTTGTAATATCATTTTCTTTGATCTGGAGACGTCGGGTTTAGCGAGTACTAGCGATATTTTGCAAATTGCTGCCAAGTTGGGAGAGCACACGTGCAATATCTACATAACTCCCACGCAACCAGTAGACCCTCGTGCATTCATGGCTACAGGGTTACAAAATGTCAATGGAAAGCTGTACTGTCGCAGAAAACAAGTCAACTCTGTTCCTCTGACAGACGCATTGATTCAATTTCAGCAGTTCTTGAATTTATCTTCCATGCCCTGCATACTTGTTGCCCACAATTGCAAATTCGACTCTTCTCTTTTACTTAAGGCAATAATACATAATTCAATGGTAGAGCAATTCGCAAAAATCGCTGGTTTCTGTGACAGTTTAAATTTGTTAAAAAAGCGTTTTCCCAATCGCAAAGGTAAAGGTTTGTTTAAATTGGAAATTTTAGCCAGAGATTTACTTCAGGTTCAATTAAACAACAAGTTTCACGAAGCTACGTATGACGTACAAATGTTGGAACAACTAACGTCTACCTTTCTTTTAAAATCAGATTTGATCGCTAATTGCAAGGATTACAAAGCGTCTGTCTCATCAAAACTAATGCAACCCCACTTGAGTAACCTCAAAAACGTTGTATCCCCTTCGATCTTGAACAAATTAATCACAGCAAGATTAACTTACGGGATATTGAAAAAAGTGTACGCAGAGCAAAACCGCGAAGGTATCGCGATATTATTATCTAAAAAAGATGCTAATAATAAGACAACCGTTACCAAAGACAAAAGGGTGATAGAGAGAAAATTGTTAATCAACTACAAAAAGACATTTAATTTTATGGGTTGTTATTTATTATGAACCAATAAAGGACTGGTATTTACAGAGTTACAGAGTAAATGACCTAGCTTTGCTATCCAAAATAATTTCATTATCTGAAACTCAATTTTAATTACTACAAAAAATGAAAATTTTGTTAATTTTTGTCGTTATCATTTCACTAAGTGTTAAGGTTATTTATCACTTGCGTGAGTGCGAGAGAGATAGCTTCAAAATGGTTACACGGTTCACTCGGACACCCTTGATTTTTTGAGAAAAATAAAAGTTACACCTCTGATAAAATGAGAGTAGCGTGTAACTCATATTTTCTTTCAAATATCAAGCTACTTGGAATAAACCGTGCAACAGGTTTTTTACCGACTGAACAAGTGATAGATCGCCAATTAGCCATTGTGTAGTTGAATTATCGTCGTCCAGCTTCTAAAAATCGACAATAGAGGCGCTTCCAATGCATCGCTATTCTTTATGGTTATTTTACTTACCTCAAACAAACGTATACAAAACGTCGATTGTTAAGTTGATTTTTTGAGGTTAGTTTTCTTTTGTCGTCGAAGATTCTTTTTTGTTATTGAGTTTAATGTAATTATTTATTAAATTCCATGAACATTTTTAAATACGAGAATCATGACGGAAAAAATAAATAATAAAGTATTTAATTATTTAATGGGATTTGAATCTAGTGAATTAAATAATCAAAAACTGCCAACTTATCGTGATGTGATCAATGTATTCATGTCTAAGCATCGATTTCAAAAATTAACAATCCGACAAAGCTCTACTACCTCCGTTAACTTGGCCCCCCCATTTAATTATTTTAAACTTTCGTTAATGCAAATCGTTTGAGAGTCGTTAGAGAGAGTATGAGAGAAAAGAAAAATTGTTTGAGAGTAATTATTTTTTTGGCAAAAATGATTTTATTTTTTGGCGTGAAGCTGGCCCCCATTTTTTTTATCTCCTGGAAAAATGGACTTAGACGTTTCATTTTTTTTTTAATCGTTTGAGAATCGTTTGAGAGAGATTGAGAGTGAAAGAAAATTATATGATATTTTAATTGATATTAAATGATTTATAATTAGGTGATTTCACCTAGGGTCCCTAGAACTGAGGCACTTCCGGTGTGCGCAGCGGGTATGCGCAGTGCACTTGCGCAAAGCACATGCTGTACATGCACGTGGGATCAGCTGATCAGCAGCTACAGCAGTCGACCTACATTTTTATACTAATATATTTTAACGTTTTCCAAGCAAACTATCGATCAGATAAAATGAACTGCCGGACTGAACGATCAGTACGAAAGATTAAAAATTTTATCCCTTTTCACCAGCCAAGATGCTATGAGGATTGATTAAAATCAGATATAAGGTAAGTAAGTTTTTTATTTTATTTCCTTTTTGGAACAGCTTACCAGCTGTTTTCTCCAAACTCCTGCAGTTTGCTCATTATCGTCTTTCTTTGAGAAAATTTCAATCGTGAAATTTTGAAAAAGCATTCGAGGAAATCGATGGTCGTGCATTTACAGGCACGAAAACGTAGGCGAAAAATACTGGAGCAAAATGCAGGATTACGAAGCCAGCATGCCCGCGTTTCGCTCATCAGCTGGTCTACGACTACGTGAGAAAAATTTACTATTTGTTCGGAGGGACAGCATCGAGGCTCTCTAGTATCTTCAAAATGAAGTTTCCGATATCATCGATCACGATGACGACGAGGAGCAAACCAAAGAGGTTTTTTTATTTATTAAATAAGCGATTTTACTGAAAATGCAAATTTTCATATTCACTAATTTCATTATTTATAACATTTAGAGTTGATCAAAATTGTATCTTTTTTTCCAACACAGTTTCAACTACTCGCATCCGTCATATTCCGGGAACAGGAGTCAGCCCGAAACATCGATTTATCGTCGTCTTCGAGCACCGAGGATTCCGAAACATTTGAAAAAATTGCAAGAAAACTTCACGTCCGTCGAGCCGAATTGTATGATAAGTTGACGGAATTTTTTTCCGAATCGCTCACGCAGCCTCGAGACAATTTAATTGCTTTATTGCCATTATGATGAACGAGTGAAACCGGTGAGATTTTTTATCAGCCATTTTCTCGCTTCTCTGCCTTCACTTTCAAAGAAATATAAATCTCGAGTACAAAATAAAATGAAAAAGACAGAAAATCCTGCATGTAAGAGAAGCAAAATTGTAAGGACACGAGAGCTTTTTTCTTCCAAAGCAACGTTGCTTCACATGATTTTAAGCGAAAAAAAAGAAAAACAGTATAAATATTTGATAATTCAACAATACAACATCAACTGGTTATCGTAATATTCGTTCAATCATTTACTAATATCTTTCGTCGTACTTGAAGAAGAAACTAAAAAATTTGAATTCGAGTCAAAAAAATTCTCATTTCTTTTCGCTGGGCTACTCGTTTTTTTTTTTTTTAATTTTGTAAAGACGAAAAATTATTGGAATACATTTATATTTTGGACTTATCATTCAAAAAAGAATTTTCTTCTAAATAGGGTAGTCGACAACTCATTGTTGATTGACAATGATACTCCCAATCGAATTCGGAGTAGAGGAAATTAGTGAGCGGTTCAAAAGAAGCAGTCACTGCGTGGCTCAAGAATGTCCAAATTTGTTGCGTAAAGGTCTTCTGGAGTTGTTCCCTGGCTGTGTCGAAGTGACCTCACCGCAGTTTACCATTATAACTCTTAGTCAAAAATTAAGTGATAAAAGTCACCCGTGGAGCAGGGAAATGGAAACTGAGAAGCTGGCTATATTCGTACGTTTTTCCAGTTGTTACCAGCTTACCAGCGGTTTTCTCCAAACTCCTGCAGATTGCTCATTATCGTCTTTCTTTGATAAAATTTCAATAATTCATCGTGAAATTTTGAAAAAACACTAACTTTGAACAATTGAAATATAAACTATTCTTATATGCATTTTTTTATTTTTTACACAGTTACATAAATATTCTTGTGATTGGTGAAATTTCAGCTGTGTTTTGCACCGTTCCAAGAGTTATAGCAACGCAACTGGGCGAGGTTCGTTCGGGGCTGGTTTTAACAGCGGCTGTTACATCCGATCAAGAAACTGGAGAACGCAGGTTGGAAGCTGGTGCTATGGTTTTTATGATTGCTGTAACTGCCAACCATTGAATAACGAAGATGCACAATCCGAGGTTCAGCCTCCACCCTTCTACAAGGACGTTTCATCGTAAATCAAGCTGGTATAATTGAATATTTTATTCTGGAACTTCTTTGTTCATTTTTCAATGATGAATTCTCATTGATAATCTGAAAAATTATTCTTAAAGTTCTCCCCACGATCCAAGTACGTTGAACAAAAATTTAAACATTTTTGAACCACCTTTTTTTAATATTGTTTTCAATTTTTGTGATTATTGGATAAATACGGACCTCCGTGCTGTTGGCATGGACTGAAGCGATTCACTTTGTTGGTAGGAAAATAATTTTAGAGTAGAGATATATGATAGTGAATTTATACGGAGTGACGAAATGAAGAGTAGAATTGTACAGTACTTTCTAAGATATTGAGAGCACAATTTTATTGAGACCCAAGAGGCATGCTTAAAAATTTGATGTTCTGTACAGACTGGGCAGCTCTGGGAACAATCAGTAGTTGGAAGAATGTTGTTGGTTATCCAATCGTTAACGTGAAATCCGTACCCTGTTTTTATCAAGGAATGGAATGCATTGATGAGGAATTCATGCAGAACTTTTTTTTAGAGAAACTTAAACTTGTTGAATATAACCTCAAAAATTGATATTCCATTTTACTGAATGCATCGCAGTAAAATACTAAAGAGAAATTACATATCACACCTGTCAGCTTAGTCAGAGATGAGTCTGAGTTCTTTGGCTTAGTATTGTAGGCTAAATATTCTCGACAAAGCGCTGAAAACACCTGACAATTCGTACGAACTCATCAAATCCGATACGCGAGCCTCTGCGTGGTAAATATCAAGAGACTCGGTAGAGTCTCGGGACAAGTACATTGATAGCCCTGTCGTCTGCTGGCCCGAGGCTCTCGCCGAGACTATACTTTCTCTGAATAAAACGATTCGCGGTGGTGGGGGTAAAATTGGCATGTGATTTTCTTTAATTGCGAAGCCTATGAGTTATGTACGACTTTGAAAATTGAACTTTCAGCTAATTGAGAAATTCTCTATCGAATGAGCCCAAAAACAGCATTATTGGTGGCGTAATTGCTGAGAAAAAACTTTGCACGGGCTCAAGATTATGCAAAAGTTACCAACACATTCAAAAATTTATGTGTCTGTATATTATAGTATAACACCATCAAAGGCACTTTGATGCTATCGAGTTTCTGATTGGTTGGATCTGACGACATCCATTTTTAGACGTTGTGATTGGTTGTTGAAATTAGTTGTTGATGATTGGAAATCTGACGTCAACTTCATAACGTAGCACACGGCGCAGCACAGCTGGTAACAGCAGTCATAAATTCGATCGATATACATATATATATGTACAAACCATGTGTCAGTTTTTGATCGCATGAACAGAGTTTCGACATTACGAAGTGCGTGCGGGATAAATAGAAAAATAATTTTCGTCATCTAAAGAAGTGCATATTACTATTTATTTTGTTAAAATTTGTGATATATTAAACCGGTATCAAAGCGGCCGCGTAAATGTAGTCTGTGATATGAGTGTGAAAAAGAATATAAAAAATGCGCGATGCATATGTCAACGAAACTTTTCAAGATTTCATTATTTCGTTCGATTGGAAATAAGTGTTGACTGAAATAATCCTTCAATTAAACCAAATTACAAAATATTGCCCAGTGCGAATATATCGTCACTGGCATGGTTATATATCATGTGTAAATAGGTTATACATACGAATAAATAGAACAAAAACACACGGAACTGTTAGAATGATATTAGAAACTTTACTTGAATAAATGTTTTCTAATTTATTTCCTGTGTCAACATTATATATAAACATTCCCATATTTTGCTTGATATTCAGTTTGGCTCTGCCCTCTCCGATCCTTGTTTTCACCCCATCAGTTTGCAGAGGATCGATACATATTATTAATTCGTTCCCTAATATGTGTCCTATGATTTTCCGGATTCTGCCATACAATTCCATTTTTTCATGAATGATTTTTATTTAAATGAATAGTGATGGGCCGGACAAGTACTTTTAACACATATGTAAACATAATTTGTATCGATCCAATCGACGTCAAATTTTGTGAATAATACCAGAGGATCCTGAAAGTCTGAGAAGAATTGATTTTCTTATAAGTCTCTGCCACCATAGAGTAACATATGACTAGCTTTCATGTGAGTTTTTTGGATTTAAAAGCTTCTTAGAAGAATTTAATAATGTCAAAATTTGGAGTTACTAATAAAATACTTGTCCACCGATTGATATCATAAATTTTAATGCTGCACGTAATTCAAGTGGTAACTTTTTTCAATTCATTAGAAAATACTTGGCCTCGAATTGATATAATAAATTTTAATGCTGCACGTAAATTAGATGGAATTTTTTTCAATTGATTTAGCTGTTCGAATCAAATAAGAAGGATGAGGCATCGGTTTGCATAATGATTTCAAACGCGATTTTTCGGTTTTTTATTTTTTACTTGTTATTTGATTTTTTTGAACTTTAAAAAATAGATACAGAATATTTTTTTTTTAAACATACTGTTTTTTCTAGATTTGTGAAATTTTTTTCGAATTGTACTGTATTTTTTTTTTATAAAATAATTTTTTTGACAATTTTTAAAGAAAATTTTTTTTAAAGTTTTTTTATGGTTTGACTTTTGCAAATCAATTCGAACTTCTCTACACGATATTTCTCTTTTTGAATTGCGATAATCATATTCTATTACTTTGTAAAATATTATTCAATTGTGTTCCTATATATATGATGGAATTAAAAATCGTAATTGTATCTTCGTAACCAGATTAGAAAATTAGGTTATGCTTTGGAGCTTCGCTGTGCTCTACCATTTTTTCTTTCTTTATTTCGGGGACTATTTATTATCTTCTTCGGAAAAGCGGAACTCAATTATCCGAAAAAAATAATTCGTAGTACATACCCATATTTTCGGTAAAATAGATGAGTTAAGAACAAATAAATCGTACCATAAACTATATTGTTTGTGAAAGGGAATCGTTAATGAGATTTATTCTGTGTCGGTATTTTCAATGTTCAAAAATGTAATAGCAAAAGTTTAATGCCACTGGGATCTGAAAAGAAGCTCACCTATTTGGTTTTGATTTGTTACATACAAAAGTTTGAACGTTGTTACAGATCTGGATAACACGAGCTGGCGTCAATCCAAATTGGGAACTTATAGCACCAAAAGGATTTAGATTTTATATGCCAATAAGGAGTGCAGGTCGTGGATGGTTAGATGCAACCACAACAGCATATGTCGAAAGTCGTTCTCCGTCTGTCAGTGGTGACAATGAGTTGCCAACCGAATTGGCAGTAAAGGAAATTAGTGAGCGGTTCAAAAGGAGCAATCACTGCGTGGCTCAAGAATGTCCCACATTGTTGCGTAAAGGTCTCCTGGAGTTGTTCCCTGACTGTGTCGAAGTGGCCTCACCGCAGTTTACCATTATAACTATTAGTCAAAAATTAAAGTCATCCATGGAGCAGAGGGAAATGGAAATTGAGAAGCTGGCTATATTTGTATGTTTTTCTCTTTTTTTTCGACTTATTCCAGCAAATTTTATAAAGGTTTCAATATCAAATTCTTTAAATTATTACAGGTTGTTCCGACAGCATCTGACATCTGCACGCAGTCAAAGATGGTCGGTTATTGGGCTGATTCCATAAATCCTTTCAGCGGACAACCCTATCTCAATCCCCTCAAAATTAGTTTAGTTAATTTCGTTTTTTTGAAGTTAATCGTCAACTCATGATCCTCGATAATGTTCATTTTCTTGATCGCCGAGCCAATAAAGCCTCTCGTTCACACTGATAAACCTATTTTTCTTTTATTGTCCTTCTCATTATGTTTCGATTCATCGTTCAATTTAAATTAAGCATTCATAGTAGGGCATCAAAGAATTCAATTTTAAAGATTTGTGAAATTTTTTATTTGACATGACGTCTAACAATTTAGACAACTTTAAACGTAATTGAAATGTTTTGTAAACACTAAAATCAACGTTGTACATAATCTGATATTTCTTAATATTCAACATCTTTTAAACTCTTATAGCTATTCATTTTTTTTGCATTCAAAGGTAGCATAAAAAAAATATATAAATACGTTGAAAACAAGAATATATATAGTGCGTCGAACGGAAAAATCAGAAATATTCTTTTTTTCTTTCTTTCAATTCTTTCACCGTTTTTGCGTGACTCGTAGAAAAGCACTGTCGATGTATTGCCATGAATCAACTGTATAACTCTATAATTTACCATTTTATAGATATATTTACACCTGATATGAGATGATATGAGAGGATATAAGGAATAAGGCATTAATTGCTATCACAGCAAAGAGATCATTGATAAACGAGGGAAGTTGATTATTGTACACGAAGGCTATGGACTTGGAGCCCCATGAAAGAAAGTATGAGATACGAGACACTTTTAGCTCGAGTAATGCTCTACACTCTATAGAAATCACATTTCTGTTGTTCTAATGTACAAGATGAGATGCGGTAAGACATCTGTCTTAGCCGATGCAGGTGTTGTGTTTTGCTCCAAATCGTTAGAGCACTCCCATTTCTTCATGTTCCGAAATGAATATCCGGTGAAATGGTTTGCCATGTAAGCAACTATACCAATCAATCTGGAATGAATAAAATAATAGTGTACAAGATGTCAAATTACTCTATTTATTATATATAACTCAAACTCTTGATGTGGAGTACTAAAAATTCTCACCGGTACAGGACTTCATTTTCTTCATCATCTTTCAGTTTTAAAACGGTTGGAAAATTTTCCAGATTAGATCGCACGCCGTGCAAGTCTGTGGTACAAACGCGAACATCTGCATCAATGAGCAAATGCACACCCAGTCGATTTATTCGGGTCATTTTCCCAGGGCAATCCTTGTTGAAACATGGTAATTTTGTGAGTTGCGGCCAGAAGTTGAGAGCATTTTCCAAGGCACTGTACCCAAATTTTTGTATGATTCTGTGATTTGGTGACATCACTACCAATGAGTAATCTCGCTTGCACGAACGGGTACACTCTTTAAAGATATGCAAACTGGGTTCCGTTTTCATAGCTAGGTTTAGGAAGTTGTAAATGCTATCATACGCACTCAGTGCGTACGAGACCGTCTTATTTACCGTTTGCACTTTTGGTTTCGGTGTATACCTGTTGAAACATATATTATAAAAGATAGTTAAACACAATACATTTATGTTGAAGGTACGACAGTCTTTCGATATATACGAGATTCTCTAAACTGTCATCAAAAAGAATAAAACTAATTTACGTTGTAAAAAAAAAGTGTTTGAATAATTCTTCTTACAGCTCTTGTTTTGTTGCTTTATTCCAAAGCGTTGATTATGCCCGGGAGAAAACAAAATAGAAAAATAAACTATACTGTTGATATCAGGGGCGGATTTGATACGCTGGCCACCCTAGGCCTATGTAAAATTGGCGCCCTCCCCCCACCCCCACTCCCTGTAAAGCACGAAAAATTGAATAATAATATGAATATGTAAGAACTAAAATTCAAAAATAACGAAAGTATCTGTAAATGATAATATTACCTCAATCAGTGTCTTTAGATACTGATGTATACCATTTTTATCAGTGAGTAGCAAAATTAATGTTAATCAAATCATCACAATCCAATGATCGTAGCAATTCCGATTCGATGCAAAGGATAGCCAGAGCATTCAGCCTGCCCTCGTTCATTTTAGAGCGCAAATAATTTTTCACTCGCCGCAAACACGAGAAACTTCGTTCACCGGAACAGTTCGTAATTGGGATACAAACACACATGCGTAGAGCTATATCAACGTTAGGATAAATGCTGTAGAGATCGTCATCATGAAGCCATTTTAATAATGTCATCGGCGTGTCAATTTGGCTTTGGCTCGAAAAACACTGGCAGCGAAAGTGCAGGCACTCTTCTACAAAATCCTCTTCAAGATCAGAAGCGTAAATATTTTATAATGCTGCAGCCCTCTCTTTTACTTCAGCTGGGCTTAGATTCGTCAGATTTGTAAGAAACGAAAATTTGTCGTGAAATTGCTGATATGCCTGTCGTCGTTTTCGAAGCTCGCAAAGAAGTTTATCTATGATGACCAAAAACGTGGAGACCCGTAATTTTTCCCGACCACTCATTTCCGTTTGTTCGGCCGACTCGTCAGAATGGAGTTTTCGTTTTCTTTTGCGCTTCAGTTCTTTTTCATATTCTCCTGTTTCAGACAGGTTCAGCGCTTTTTTCTCATATTCATCGAAGTTATTCCGAGTTTCGCACATGAGACCGATTAATGAGTCGTAAATCTGAATAGCGGTAAATATGTCAACGTTTACAGCCTGCAATTTTCTATTAGCAATATTCAACCGATTGAGTAGGAAACCCCAAAAAACGGTCATGAATGCCGTCTCCAATCGGTCCAATTTCAATCGAATTCCTTTGGCTTCAGATCGACTGATCGGTTTTTCGGTTGAATCATTTTCGAAGGTGTACAGCGCTGTATAAATTTCGTGCCAAGACTCCAACAAACTTTTGCATGCATCTGCACGAGCAGACCAACGAGTTGTCGACAAGCTTTTTACGGTACTTGTCCCTGATCCCGCTTTCAACTCTTCTTTGGAGTGACGTTGAGCTTTTAAGATCTCCCAGCGATGTGTTGATGCAGTAAAAAAATTGTACACTTCTTGCAGAAGTCCGAAAAACCAACAAGCTTCTTCGCAACTTTCTGCTGCCGATTGCCCAACAAGATTTAGCGAATGAGCTGCACAGGGAATATACGCTGCTTCCGGGGACAGTTTTTTTATTTGTGCCTGCAGTCCGTTGTAAACGCCGGACATATTGGAAGCATTGTCATATGACTGACCACGACAGTTCGAGATTTCGATTTCAAATTTTTTCAGGGCTGAAGTGACAGCGTCTGTCATCTCTTGCGCTTTATGACCTGTATTGGGGATAAATTGAAGGAAGCGCTCGATCGGCGAACCATCATTTTGAACGTAACGGATTACGAACGTTAACTGATCAACATGCGATATGTCTGGTGAAGAGTCTATGATCATGGAGAAGTATTTCGCTGACTTGATCTCACTTACGATAGTACGAAGCACTGTATCGGCCATTAGTTTGATAAATTCATCGCAAATCGTCGACGACATATAACTTGTACGTCCACTACCCGGATTGCCATACCTCGAAATATGATCAGCCAGAAATGGATCAAATTCAGCCAGTAGCTCCAGAGACATCAAATAATTTACATTATTTGCCGAACCGAACTTTTCGTCATGACCTCTGAATGGTAGTCCTCTAGATGCTAAAGCTTTTATAGTTGCCGCTACACGTTTTAAAACATTCCTCCAATACGTTGTTTCCTCATTAAGCTGTGCTGTGAGCCGCTGATCGATTCGACCGAGAACATTTCCTCTCTGCTTCATTTTCAAAATGCACGATTTATGGGTTGAGGAATTCTCGTGTTGCGCGACCCGACTATGAGCGTTTTTCCAATCATTGAACCCTACGCTGCCAAACTGGGTAGCACCATCAAACGCAAGACACGGCCCACAATAAACTCGACCAGTGCTTGGAGAATAAATTAACCAACTTCGGTTTGCTTTCTCTCCATTCAAAAGTTGCCGTTCAAACAATGACTTCGATAAATGACGCGTGCGGTCTTCGTACACGCGGTGGCTTTGGGCAAAATCGATATTCATATTTTGCTGCACTCCGTTCATCGCTATCCAGTCTCTGGTCTTATCGTTTATAAGCCATTGAGCTGGATCTTCGCTAACTCCAAACGTATCATTTTTCTTTTTCTGGTTATCCAACGATTCTGCGAAAATCTCGGCTGTAGAAGCAACGTGAGCTGTCGTGACTTCGAGCTGGTTACTGAAGGTACTTGTACTGAGTTGTTCCGGTTGTTCGGTATTTTCACTGTCACTAATTTTAGTCATCGTACACGGAGAAGAAAAATCATTATCAGGGTCAGTCATACTTGCCGCCGGCTTCTTGAAGAACGCCACTAATTTGTTCATTTTTTTCATGACATCATTCTGTTTGTCCGTCTTTTCTTTGGCTCGCTTCCTGTACTCCGCTCCACTTAATTTTTTCCGCCCATCACTCATATTTGCAATATTAAATACTAAACACCTCTTTTTTGAAATATAATATATATTTGATCGGGATAAAACACTATATAAACCACTAAAATATTCGCAGATTATGAAGTAAACACAAATATTGTTGCAAATCATGCACACTCGTTATTACTTTTACACTGAACACTCACTTTTCACTAACAGAATAGGTTTGGATCGAATGAAGATTCTCGAAAAGTCAAGAGCAGAAAGGACCCGAGCATGTTGCAGCACGTTTGCACAACATAGTATGTTATGGTTGTTAATATACAATGTTGCTGCATGTCAACGAGCTGCAATTCGCTGAAGCCTGCTCTTTGCTCTTGGCTCTTCGAAAATCTTGATGATTCGACTTAATCCTACTCTGTGAGTGAAAAGCCAGTATTCAGCGCAAAAATAATAGCAGAAGTATGTGATTTGCTAAAATAATTCTATCAATTCCTTGATCTGCTCGACTTTTGTTGATGCAATAAGATTTATTCCGATCGAACAGGTATTACGGTTTAAAAAATGTTGTTAGTTGTTACGTATTTGATATTGCAAAGTGAGTATTAGGAGAAAAAAGTTAAGCGGAACGACATACAGGAAGCAAGCAAAACAGATCTAGAAATAAATTGATATGGTTGAAAAAATTAACGAATTAAAGACGCTTTTTAGAAGGCCTGCGGGCGGGAAGCGGTGGTAATATTTTGGATCCCAGGAATGGTTATTCTTCTCCTCCATCGTATACAAAAACTAATACTGATGGCAGAAAAAAAATCAAATGATCCAGTACTAAATATCTGTGTCATACAGCAAAGAGAGAATGATATGCTTGAATTTGGAGTAAACCAGTGAGCGAAAATCCAGTTCGATGATCCAAACTTTCATAATAGTAATCTCCTTACATGTCATTTTTTTTGCGAGGTACTATGGACACATTTTTGAATTTCTATGTGTTAACGTATAAGTTCACAGAGAGCGTGACTGCTAAAAAAAAAATAAATTTCGCCAAGTTCTGCCGCCCCTCAAATTTAGTCGCCCTAGGCCGGGGCCTATTTGGCCTATCGAGAAACCCGCCCCTGGTTGATATAGTTCTAAGAAGTACACGAGAATTGAGAGTTCGAGGGGCATCCGCGGTCGCGGCGATGTAAAAATTTGACATTTTACATTTCGAGGTTACGTTCGGGTTCATCAGCTGACCCAGCTGACTGCAACACTCAACTAAAAGCACACGGTAATATTCATGTATGCGCACGGCACGGGCGCACGGTTACAGCGTCCACCTTGAGCGCTACCATAAACCTAGCCGTACAACTTTGATTTTTTAATGTTTCAAATATTCATTACTCTAGGTGCTCTCGTAGACCAGCTGATGAGCGAAACGCGGGCATGCTGGCTTCGTAATCCTGCATTTTGCTCCAGTATTTTTCGCCTACGTTTTCGTTCCTGTAAATGCACGACCATCGATTTCCTCGAATGCTTTTTCAAAATTTCACGATTGAAATTTTCTCAAAGAAAGACGATAATGAGCAAACTGCAGGAGTTTGGAGAAAACAGCTGGTAAGCTGTTCCAAAAAGGAAATAAAATAAAAAACTTACTTACCTTATATCTGATTTTAATCAATCCTCATAACATCTTGGCTGGTGAAAAGGGATAAAACTTTTAATCTTTCGTACTGATCGTTCAGTCCGGCAGTTCATTTTATCTGATCGATAGCTTGCTTGGAAAACGTTAAAATATATTAGTATAAAAATGTAGGTCGACTGCTGTAGCTGCTGATCAGCTGATCCCACGTGCATGTACAGCATGTGCTTTGCGCAAGTGCACTGCGCATACCCGCTGCGCACACCGGAAGTGCCTCAGTTCTAGGGACCCTAGGTGAAATCACCTAATTATAAATCATTTAATATCAATTAAAATATCAACTCTCGAACGATTTTCTTTCACTCTCAATCTCTCTCAAACGATTCTCAAACGATTAAAAAAAAAATGAAACGTCTAAGTCCATTTTTCCAGGAGATAAAAAAAATGGGGGCCAGCTTCACGCCAAAAAATAAAATCATTTTTGCCAAAAAAATAATTACTCTCAAACAATTTTTTTTTTCTCTCATACTCTCTCTAACGACTCTCAAACGATTTGCATTAACGAAAGTTTAAAATAATTAAATGGGGGGGCCAAGTTAACGGAGGTAGCTCTACTGATGTAATAAAAGGTGTGATTGATATTTGGAACAATTTCTCCATTCCGACAAGTCGCATTCAACACATCATTAAGAAATTCGAGAAATTTTATGATCAATACAAAAAGTTTAAAATTGATCACAAGAAAAAAAATAAACCACCAGCACAACAACAAAGAATTCAGAATTTTACACAACAGTTGGATCAATTATTTGACATAGCTAATTGCGAAGAAACTATACATTTACCAGAGTATTTACAAGTCTATTTAACGAAATGCCGAGAGAAAGGTACCAATAATAAGTGTGTACCACTTGAATGTATGTCATTTGAACAGTTGACTATTGGCAATCAGCTATATGTTGCAGAAATAACAAATGAAAATAATAATACTGGGGAAATTGGTGAGTTACAAACTTATTAATAAATATTACGGTCAATTAATGAATATTTTGTACTTTTAAATAATTCTTTAGGTAGTTGATGAAGTTAACAAAAGATTTCTTAACTTTTTTTCATAGCATTTTATTTATTAATATTACAAATAATTCTTTTGCAGTTTCAAGTCAAAAATCAGTTCAGTTCTCATTGTCAGATATTATTGGTAGTCAGTCGTCGAAAGGCAGTGATTTTAAACGTGATCATTCGGATTTTGAAGATGAACTACCTGAAGTAAAAATTAGGAAGACATCCATCATAACACCTGAGCTTGTTTCGGCATTAGACCGTAATCAAATCAGCACTAGATCAGCAATGCATGTTATATCTGCAGTACTTCTCAGTCTCGGATTAGACATCAATGACTATAATCTAAGTTATTCAACGATATATAATGCTCGCAAAAAATTCAGAGAAGAGATTGTGGAGAAAATTAAAAATGAGCTACAACTGCCTAGATGTTTAATTGTCCATTGTGGGATGGAAAATCATTGCCTACTGATTTCTGCAAAAAAAAGTAGAGCGACTTCCTATTGCTGTCACTGGAGTAAATACTGATCAACTCCTAGCAGCTCCAATGGTTAATGAAGCAACAGGAATCAAAGAAGCTGAAGTTGTTTTTGAAGTTTTGAACCAATGGAATATCATTGATAGCATAAAAGGAATGTGTTTCGATACTCCAGCCGTAAATACTGGTAAATATTTTTTACGTTAATTATGTTATTATTGAATTTTGTGATCTAGAATAGATTCTTTTATCCCTTTTTATCTTTTTATCGTTTTTGCATCTACATTATCTATACCTAAGATTTGTAATTATTGTCATGTATTTACTCGGATATAGGTATTAAAAATGGAGCATGCACTTTGTTAATGCAAAAATTACAAAAGGATTTATTGCATTTGGCATGTCGGCATCATATTTATGAAATAATTCTAAGAAACGTGGTGGAAGTCGCTTGGCCAATTACATGCGGACCAAATGTGATGATTTTCAAAAGATTTCAAGACTATTGGGATAAAATAGACATCTCTCAATATGATATTGGAATTGATGACCCTGAAATAAAAAATATCCTGGATGGGATAAAGAATGAAAAACTTTGTTTTATTCAAAGTCAATTAAAGGTAAAACTTTTACTAGTCGAAATATAATTTTGAAAATGTAAGAAAATTTATATCCTTTGTTAAGTTGAAAATATATATTTACTAGTAATAACTCAATATTTATGAGAGTTCTCTTTCCTTAGAATCATCAACCGCGAGACGATTATCGTGAGATTTTGACCCTCAGCTATATTTTTTTGGGTGGTATTCCAAATGGAGGTATCAAATTTCGAGCTCCAGGGGCAAATCATCACGCAAGATAGCTATCTAAAGCATTGTATTGTCTAAAAATATATATGTTTCGAAAACAGTTCGAAATATCTAAAAGCGATGTTAAGGCACTTCGAGAAATTTGTGTCTTCCTGATTCTGTTTTATATTGAAAGATGGTTCACAGCTCCAGATGTGACTCAAGCTCCTTATGGTGATTTCAAGTTATTTTAAAATTTGTTAGCGTACAAAAAAATTCATCCTAGGATAGCTTCGGCTGCACTTGAAAAATTGTGTCTTCATTTCTGGTACTTGCACGAACACCTTGCTGTTTTAGCACTATTTGACCGATCGGTACCACGTGAGCAAAAATTGAAAATGATCGATTCACTTAAGACCAAAAACTTTTCAAAACTTCCCGCGAAACGTATCACAGTAAAAAATAAGAAAGATTATGTTTCATTCGCAAAAAAAGAGATTAGTGAGTTTGTCAGTAAGGAATCATTATTTATTTTCAAGCAGTTTGAGTTATCTTGGGACTTTATTGACATCGATCCTGAGTCGTGGGATTCGAACGAGAGTTATAAAAAATGTTTCGAGACATTTAAACAATTACAAGTTGTCAATGACACCGCGGAGCGAGGAGTGGCATTAATTGAAAAGTACAATAATTGTTTAACTCATGATGAAGAACAGCGACAATATATTCTCCAAATCGTTCAAGACCACAGTAAAAAATATCCATCGGGTAACAAACAAGAGTTTGTATTACCTGATGCTTCACTATAAGTCTATTAAATGATGTTAAAAATTTAAGTCGCAAAATTGATTACGTATTTATGAGAATATTGAATAAAAATTTTTTCCATTCTAATAATAATTATTATAACTTTATTAATGATATTACTCTCAGTAGTATAAGAAATAAAACAAAATGATTTTAAAATCTCAATGTATGATTTATTGATTCCATTTTTTATCAAAACTAGAGCAAAATTCAATTATTTATGTCAATCAATATAATTAATATCATATTACGTTTTCCATCAATTATAAAAATAATATTTATGAGAAAAAAATTTTTTTTTGAGCGTTTTTGTGATTTAAAAGAAACAAAACTAGCAATTTTATCGATTTTCAGCTAATTATTTTTTTAAATCTTAAATATCTCTTAAACTATCGATTGTATTCCGTACATATATCAAATCTTTTTTGTAGGAAATTAAATTTCCTAAAAGTTCATCATTTACATTTTTTCTGTAGCTCTCGTCGTTAACGAGATAATGGCTAATCTCATGATAATCTCATGAAAAAATCAGTTTTAGTGACCCGCAATAACTCACCAGTGTGAGCCACGGTTTCGATGCAATAGGGACTTTTATAGAGGGTTCAATTCTGAAGAAAACATATTTGTGGGTATGATGATACCATCAAATTCCGCAGAGTCATAAAAATTAAAGAAAAAAAAATCGAAATTCACGTGTATATAAATGGGAAATCTTCAAAATTGAAAAAAAAGTACTTAGAATTAAAATTCAGAGCTCCCCTTTGGACAGGGTCTTTTTTTCAGCGTAAAGAATGATATTTTGTTAAAATCTTCGCTTAAAACGAATCACCCTAGTAACACATCAATAAATAAACGTATAAACTTTTATTTATCCATTCGTTATGGCCTTGAACGTCCGTACACTTACAGAACGCTTATAATTTATATAACGGAATATATCTCTCTGTTACCTCGATCCCCATTTCAATATAGTGAAAGCATCATCGTGTGAAAAATCCGCGTATGTTTTCGTGTATGGGTTACGGAAAGAAAATACCAGTGCTTTCAAATCAATCCATTATTATCGATAGTACTAAAAACCTTTTTCATTTGTTACATTTTGAGAAATTTGGTTATCCACTCAACACTTATTTGATGTACTTTGTTATAAACAGTCAAAGCATGTAATCGATCATTATTTAGAGTACGAATGACAAAAACTCGAATGGAAATGAAAAATAAACGCACCTTTTTCAATTTTCAAAATCTGATGAGAGTCCCTCTCGTTGATTTATAAAAACACTTTGAGTTGCTCACTGAATCCTGAAAGCATTCGGTTTTATTCATTAAAACATTTTTAATTGTAATGAATAATTTAGGATAATAAGAATCGTTCGTTACAATCGGGGATTTTGGTTGATGAACAACCGTAAATTACAATCGATCACGCACTGCTGAATTAACTCGTTGGCAACAACTTTTGTAATGAATGTTAACACACGAATAAACACAATTCATGAATAAACACAATTGTTCCTCAATGATTGTCTCCAGAGCACTCATCACATGTTAAACGAACCCAATCAAAAACGGAACGAATGATCCAAGTATTACATAGGTTCAGACGTTTCGAAAGAGCCTGTACCGGAAAAAATATTGAACATAAAACATGCATTCGCACGATTGGATCTGCGCAGTTGATCGGATTGACGAGTCCCAGATATGCTCCCTTCCTCGGAATCTCAATTTTTCACATCTCCCTTCACAATCTTTTTAAGAAAACACATACGTAACAAATGTGATTATGAAACATATGCAAGGTCATAAGACTTTTATCACTGGAAACCGTAGCGAACAAACATTTGTCAACGCAACACACGCACTCTGTGTGTAACTCAGAATATACTATAAACTCTGTCGCACGAACGAAAGGCCGAGACGCGTGTGGAGAACTAAGCGTCTCTCAATTTTTCTCTTCACTCATGGGTTATCAAATGCGATACACTCTACGCTGCTTTCTGACGTATCAGCATTCAGAGTTTCCCGCATTGAAAGAAAAAAAATATAGGATAAGCAAAATTTATGGTGTGTTTGTAACAAAGGATAGAAAAGTTGAGAAAGTTGTTAAACCAATAAACTTTTCTTCGTGTGTTGAATTACGCGCAAAACGGCCAGAAGCAGACTATTTTTATTTTTAAGCCCCAGAGATTTATTTTTCAAGCTAAAACAAAGAATATACTAAAGAATATGAATTTTTAGGGCGCTGGAAATGAACCTCATATTGTTAAAAATGGATGAATCGTGTTTCTATTTAATTCTAAATAAATCATGTTTCTACTTAAGTACGAATAAAAATTGATTTTTTAGTTGTTATAATGTATTTCTAAAAAGGCTACATCTTCGATTGATTTGAATATTCGTATAAATATGTTATTTGATACGCTGGTTATGAATATAATAATGAAAACACTCATCAATTCGATTCCTAAGGTCAAACCTCAGAAAAATTGTTTTTACATTTACGCTCCCGTTCAAAAGTTTAGATTCATCGAAAGAAATTTTTACCCACACTAAAAGTTTGATAGCTCAGTCAAAAATCAACGGAATCAAGTTAAATAAATGTTATTTTAAAGGCGATAAATTGAGCTTCAATTGAGCTTCAAATTGAGCTTTTTAAATTTGTTCAGAATTTTTTGTTAGCTTACACGCGCTTTAGAACAGCGCCGTTTTTCGACAAATTTTGAGTCTTCGTAAAGCTACTGTGAATACAATAGAAATTTTTTCCCCTACTTTTCTCCATAATAGCTTTGAAGAGAATAAAAAAGCTACATTTTTGTTTTTTTAAAAAACATCATACGATTTTTTTCACAAGGTCATCTTAAGGAGTTTCGGTACAGAAATCTAAAGCCCTAGGGAAAAAAGATTAGGACAAGTACATTGATGGTTCCCTTGTTTTCTGATCATAACGCGAAAAGTGTAAAAAAAATTCCATAAAAAAATTATGAAACCAACTGTAAATAATTTCAACCGAACAATTGGAAAAAATTTCACAAATTTTGAAAAAAACATTACATTAAGAAAAATACAAATCTGCAAGTATTTTGTAAAGTGAAAAAAATTAAAATAAAACATGAGAAAAAAACCGAAATATCGCGCTTGAAAATATTTTGAAAAATGATGCCCCATTTTTCTTATTTTTTGCTAACAACTAAATCAATTTAAAAAAAATTCCATCTGAGTTACTTACAGCAATAAAATTAATGAAAACCGCTGAAATTCGCTTAGGGGAAAAAAGGTTTGGACAAGTACATTGATGTTTCCGTGTTTCCTGATCATATCACGAAAAATGTGATAAAAATTTCATAAAAAAAAATAATGAAGGCAACTGTAAATAATTTCAATAGAACAATTGGAAAAAATTTCACAAATTTTGAAAAAAAACATTACATTAAAATAAATACAAATCTGTAATTATTTTGCAAAGTGAAAAAAATTCAAATAAAACATGAGAAATAAAAAACCGAAATATCAAGCTTGAAAACATTTTGAGATACGGTGCCCCATTTTTCTTATTTTATTCTAATAAAAAAATCAATTAAAAAAAAATACATCCAAGTTACGTACAGCGATAAAATTAATGATATCAATTCGAGGCCAAGTATTTTGTAATAAATTGAACCCTAGGAAAAAAAAAGTTGGGACAAGTACATTGCGGGTCCCTCGTTTGCTGAAAATTCCATCTATTAAAAAAACTTTAAAATAAACTTTTTTAACAAATTGTCAAAAAAATTATTTTATAAAAAAAAATACAGAACAATTCGAAAAAAATTCCGCAAATCTTGAAAAAACATTATCTTTAAAAAAAACTAATCTGTATCTATTTTTTAAAGTGTCAAGAGAATCAAATAACAAGTAAAAAATAAAAACCGAAAAATCGAGCTTGGAATCATTTTGGAAATCGATGCCTCATTCTTCTTATTTGATTCGAACATCTAAATCAATTAAAAAAAATTCCATCTAATTTATGTTCAACATTAAAATTTATTATATCATTTCGAGGCCAAGTATTTTCTAATAAACTGAAAAAGTTACCATTTGAGTTACGTGCAGCACTAAAATTTATGATATCAATCGAAGCATAAGTAATTTATGAGTAACTCTAAAATTCAACATTATGGAATTGTTCTAAGAATCTTTTAAATCCAAAAACATCACATGCAAGCTAGTCATTTCTTACTCTATGGTGGCAGAGACTTATAAGAAAATCGATTCTTTTCAGACTTTCAGGAGCTTCTGATATTATTCACAATATTCGACGTCGATTGGATCGATACAAATTATGTTTAAATATGAGTTAAAAGTACTTGTCCGGCTCATCACTATTCATTCAAATAAAAATCAATCATAAAAAAACGAAATTGTACGGCAGCATCCGGTTAAAAATTTGTTGAAACGCGATTTATTATTAGTTTAATGTTCTTAATAATAGTATAGGTTAGTTATGCCAAATGAAATTCGTTCGCTGGAAGAAAGTGAGAAGTAAAAATTGCCGTCCATGCAATAAAAACTGGGGAGTTATTTTGAAAGCTTGACCATATTGATCGTCCAAAATGTTTTTTATTTATAGATGCACAATAACATCCCTTATATATTACAGGACATTTCGTCTCCATTCTTATTAAATTAGCACAATTAAAGAAAAATTACTTGAAGATATCTCTCTAAATTCCCTCTGCATGAATATTTGTGTTCCATTAGTTCTAGAAAAGCCCTGATTTTTATTTGAATAAACAATTTTAATTGAAAGTGATGGGCCGGACAAGTACTTTTAACTCATATTTAAACATAATTTGTATCGATCCAATCGACGTCGAATATTGTGAAAACTTTAAAACAAAATTTTTAAAAAAAATGGGCAAAAAAATTATTTTATAAAAAAAATACAGAACAATTCGAAAAAAATTTCACAAATCTTGAAAAAGCATTATCTTTAAAAAAAACTAAACTGTACCTATTTTTTAAAGTGTTAAAAGAATCAAATAACAAGTAAAAAATAAAAACCAAAAAATCGCGCTTGAAATCATTTTGGAAACCGATGCCTCATTCTTCTTATTTGATTCGAAGGGCTAAATCAATTTAAAAAAATTCCATCTAATTTACGTACAGCATTAAAATTTATTATATCAATTCGAGGCCAAGTATTTTCTAATAAATTGAAAAAAGTTACCATTTGAGTTACGTGCAGCACCAAAATTTATGATATCAATCGAAGGACAAGTAATTTATGAGTAACTCCAAATTTCAACATTATGGAACTTTTTTAAGAAGCTTTTAAATCCAAAAAAATCACATGCAAGCTAGCCATTTCTTACTCTATGGTGGCAGAGACAATCGATTTTTTTCAGACTTTCAGGAGCTACTGATATTATTCACAATATTCGACGTCGATTGGATCGATAGAAATTATGTTTAAATATGAGTTAAAAGTACTTGTCCGGCCCATCACTTTTCATTTAAATCAAATAAAAATCAATCATAAAAAAACGAAACTGTACGGGAGAATCCGGTTAAAAATTTATTGAAATGCGATTTAGGTTAGTTATGCCGAATGAAATTCGTTCGCTGGAAGAAGTGAGAAGTAAAAATTGCCGTCATTCCAATACAAACTTATTTTTGGAAACTTGAACATATTTAATGTGCAAAATGTTTTTTATTTATCGATGCACAAAAACATCCCTTGTATAGTACAGGACAATTCGTTTCCGTTCTTATTAAATTAGTGCACTTGAGGGAAAATTACTTGAAGATAACTCTCTAAATTCCCTCTGCATGAATATTTGTGCTCCATCAGTTCTAGAAAAGCCCTGATTTTTATTTGAATAAACAATTTTAATGGAAAGTGATGGGCCGGACAAGTACTTTTAACTCATATTTAAACATAATTTGTAACGATCCAATCGACGTCGAATATTGTGAATAATATCAGAAGCTCCTGAAAGTCTGAAAAGAATCGATTTTCTTATAAGTCTTTGCCACCATAGAGCAAGAAATGATTAGCTTGCATGTGATATTTTTGGATTTAAAAGCTTCTTAGAACAATTCCATAATGTTGAACTTTGGAGTTACTAATAAAATACTTGTCCGCCGATTGATATCACAAATTTTAGTGCTGCACGTAATTCAAGTGGTAACTTTTTTCAATTCATTAGAAAATACTTGCCCTCGAATTGATATGATAAATTTTAATGCTGCACGTAAATTAGATGGAATTTTTTTCAATTGATTTAGCTGTTCGAATCAAATAAGAAGAAAGAGGCATCGGTTTCTAAGTTTTTTTTATGGATGGAATTATCAGCAAACACGACACCATCAATGTACTTGTCCCAACCTTTTTTTCCCTAGGGGAAGTTTATGGTTTGATATCACGTCTTTTTTCTCGAAAGTTCCTTATTTATGTTTTGACGACTATATAATTTTAATTTTAATTTCTATGAATTATTTACGATTTAATGCTTATAACATTGGTTTCCACGAAAAAAGACCTATTTTTTGTCAAAATTGTACTGGACATATTTCGTCACAGGTCTGTCCTCGGACTTCGGCGATTTTTTCCCTTGTACTCTAATATGTTTTGTCAATTAGGAACCCAAGTGCACGGCCGCAAGCGGGTTGGAGGCCGGGATATGAATTTCGGCTTATAGCGTAGGTTTCCACGAAAAAAGACCTATTTTTCGTAAAAATTGAACTGGAAATATTTCGTCACAGGTCTGTTCTTGGACTTTGGCGATTTTTTTCCTTGAATCTTAATATGTTTTGTCAATTAGGAACCAAAGAGCACGATGGAAAGCGGGTTGGAGGCCGAGATATGATTTTCGGCTTATAACGTTGGTTTCCACGAAAAAAGACCTAAATTTCATCAAAATTGTACTGGAAATATTTCGATAGAGGTTTGTTCTTGGACTTTGGTGATTTTTCTCCTTGTCTTCTAATATGTTTTGTCCATTGGAAACTCAAGCGCATGTAGCAATGCGTGTTGCGGGCTGAGATATGATTTCCGGCTTATAACGTTAGTGAAAAGAAAGGAAAAGAGAAAAGATAGATCAAATTCAAGACACAACGAATACAACAGAATTGGCCATTTTTAAATGTCGTTTTTGCATTCTGAATCTGGACATTTTCGTGTCATCCAAAATATGCCCCCGATGAAATATATTTCCAAAGTTTGCAAGTGGCCGCGAAGATCCAATTATATCTACAGTTTGATAGTTGCAGAAAAAAGGCACCCGGAAACATTTATTATGTCAGAATTCAAAGAAGTAAAAAAAACTGAGTGTACTTGATTCAACAGAGCAACGGAATTCAAAGACGTTTAAGGTACCTGCATTGCTTGTGGAGGAAAACAATTTCATTTCAGGATAATTTAGAAATAAATTAGGAAATTCAGAAATTTAGCATAGAATTTAGAAAAAGGAAAATTAAGATAATTAGTAAAGCTGAAAACTTTTGTGATGAATTTTTGAAATTACATGTTACGGTTGGAGTAAAAAATTTAAATAATTGGCACACATGCTGCGACACAAAAATATCAAAGTTTGAAGGTATTCGCTCCATACCGTAGTAATACAAACTTTAATACTATTTGAAAAGAAATACTTTAAAACTTACTGAACAAAGTTCCATTACATATTACCATAAAAATAGGGGGTGATACTTAGCACATATACTTATCCACAGAAATTTCCAAATTCGCAGGTATCTGCTGCAATTCAATGTATCTGTGCAATGAGTTTGGAAGACAGTAATTTCAAATCCATCCATAAATGAGCAACTGAAGACTTTTGTAATGAATTTTTCACTTCATATTTATGTTACGGTGCGAGTCAAAAAATAAAATGAATGGCACAGTATATAAATTTTATAGTTTGCAGATTTTTGCTGTATTTCAATTATCCAAATCTATAGTATTAGAGTGGAAAGTTGTTAGAAGTCATGATGTTACATTGAAATGACATAGCGCACATAACATTCAGAAATTCTGTAGGTTTCCATGATGTTGGCAGGTATTATACTTAATCGCATCGAAAACTGAGCAACTGTACACTTATCGTAATGAATGTTTTCACCAATAATTCCACATTTGCAGTTTGCAGAATAGGAATACTCAACATACAACTTTTCATATTATCAGCAAAAAAAGCATCCAAAGACTTTTTGGAACAAGTTTCAAAATTTATTACTCGACAGACCAGGTGGAAAAAGAATAACTACACTTATATCAAGACCAGAAACTGTTTTGAGAATCTGTTGTACAAAATGTGCGATTGATGATCATAATTGGAAACCTCTTGAATCACGTTACCACAATCAGCATGAAGAGATAGTAGAAAATTCTAGGACACACATATTAGGCAACCAATTAATAATATGCATCGATCCACTGCAAGCCGATGGAGTCAAAACAAGGATTGGAAAGAGCAGAGCCATAGTTAAAAAGAAAAAAGACAGCGCAATTGAAAGAGAACAGAAATCAAAATTGTTTCATGTATCTGTGCATTAGTTTCTGAAGACAGTAATTTCAGATCTATTCAGAAATATGTAGGTGAAGACTTTAGTTAATGAATATCTTCGTTAATATATTCCAGTCGGAACCAAAAAGTTAAAAGATTGGCATACCTGCTATTTCACAGAAATATCAAAGTTCATAGGTACTTGCTACGTACCAGTTATACAGACTTTGGTGCTATAGGGAAAAACACTTCAAAATTACGTGAACCACATTTCTGAAACTTATTATGACACATTCAAAAAAAAAGTGACAGATACGATGCATGTTGAAGCAAGCAAAATGCTGTAATTTTGTATGTCTCCATGGTTATCCGTAGAAAAAATATTTGATCACATCGAAAAATGATCAGGTGTAGACTTACAGACATGAATTTTTCAACCCACAATGCCAATCGCAAACATGGTCTGGAAATATTCAATATACATGTCGCTTCATCACTTTGTTGAACTTTAGAGGTGTTCATTGCATTTCGAAGATACAAATTTTGATATCATGAAAATTAAGCACCCAATGACTTATTGAAATAAATTTCCAAATTTATCATGTAACAACTCAAGTGAATATATCTATGCATTTACATGGCCCAAAGATTTTTCAAAACTTGGGTGTATGAACAAGCAATCATGAAGGCTTTTCGTTATAAATATTTCAAATTATCTTGTTGAAATTAATATAAAAAAATTGAAATACGAATATGTCTCGTATTGTCTGGAGAACAAATAGAAATTGGTATGATAATACACTGTAAGCTAAGGAGGTGGAAAAAAGGGACCGGTGAACACAGCCAAACTAAATGAAAGAAATTATGACAACAATACATTGAATTACTTGACCAAAGTTTTATAAAATTTATTTGAATTCGTTTACACACAACCATCCACCTCTTTCTTTAATGTAATTACCTAACATAGAATTTCTGCTTGGAAAGAACGTTTTAGAGGTTATAATGAACGAACGTTTTTTTTCTGATTGTTATTATTATTATTCAACACTAATTAGTCACGTCATTAATAATATCGATTCCTTCCACTTTTCAATAACCACTTTTATTTTTCTACACTCTGCACGCAACAGAGCTCCGGCGGTCATAACCTCAAACGTCAACATGACGCGAAATCTCGCAAATTTGCTATCTATGTATATATTACGATATCGAAGTAGAACAGATAATTCTTAATTTTCACGACACACATTATTCACGTTTTCACTTCTCAATATTTTACTCACTCTCAGTACACTGTATGAGATCAATTAATCCACTTTTGAGGTTTTATTTATTATAGATATTATTGTCGTGAATTGGGCTCGAAACTTATTGAAACTTCTTTTATGAAAAAAATAAAATTGCTAATATCCACTGCTATTTCCAATAATGTTTTATTTATTTAAACGAAATTTGCAAATCTTGCACCGTTGATCCACGGGGCTACGATCGCAATCACTTTATAATAACATAACAGACGATAACAGACGGTATACAAGAAAACATTGAGGACTATCAGAAACTTTCTCATCGGCGATTGGTCGAGACGAATAGATTCTCAACGGTGATTGGTTATGATGGGCATCAAGAAGATCTTGTATGTATCGGTCTGAACCCATATACGGATACGTCAGCTGCGTAAATGTGTTGGTACTTTTTGCATAATCTTGAGCCCGTGCAAAGTTTTTTCTCAACAATTACGCCACCGATCATGCTGATTTTGGACGCAATCGAAAGAGAATTTCTTAATTAGCTGAAAGTTCAATTTTCAAATTGCGACATAACTCCTGAGCTTTGCAATTCAAGAAAATGACATGTCGATTTTACCCCCACCACCGCGAATCGTTTTATTCAGAGATATATAGTCTCGGCGAGAGCCTCGGGCCAGCAGACGACAGGGCTGTCAATGTACTTGTCCCGAGACTCCGCCGAGTCTCTTGACAAGGCCATCAGTCAGCCGTCAGTTATTGATGTTATAACAAACGGATTTTCGACATTACGAAGTGCGGGGTGACAAAAAAATATTTTTCATCTAATAAAGTGTTAAATATGTATTTATTTTATTAAAAATAGTGGTATGTGGTGTCATACAGTATTACGAAAACCAGACATATAGTGACTTTGACGCTATATATAATACATCCATCTGTCAGTTTTTGATGGCATGAGCAAATTAATAGCAACAGCGATCTGAATGATAAAATTTCGGAGAAATAGTGCGAGCTGTATGAATTCGATTCAAAATTCTTATATGACTATAAAAAAAAAATGTTATGTAAGTTTTGTGAAAACCATGTGGGTTAGTTTACGCTCATCGCAATCGGTTCGCGAGTGTTTGTTATATAGAACATATATTAGTATTGGGAAATTTCTCCTTGTACAAATTCTTTGATTTTACGTTTATTTATGACATAATTTTGTTGCAATCCTGGTTCTGGGTTCTTCAAAAATTTTCAACGGGAGTTATGTGAGAAAAAAAAACTTTCGCTCATTATAACCTCTCAAACGTTCTTTCCAAACAGAAATTTTATGTTGTGTAATTACATTATAGAAAAAATATGCGTGATTGTATGTAAATGAATGCAAATAAATGTTGAAAAACTTCGGTCAAGTAAAAGTGTCTAATTCAATGTATCGTTGTCATATTTTCTTTCATTACATTTGGCTGTGTTCACCGGGCCCTTTTTCCCACCTCCTTAGCTCACAGTGTATCCATACCAATTTCTATTCATTCTCTAGACAACTCGAGTGACATTCGTATTTCTATTTCCTCATATTGATGTCAATAAATTGGAAAATTCATATCAAAAAGTTTTCATGATTGCTTGTTTACAAACACGAGTTTTAGAAAATCTTTGGGCCATGTAAATACATAGATATTCACTTGAATTGTTGCATGATGAATTTGGAAATTCATTTCAATAAGTCATTGGTTGCTTATTTTTCGTGATATCAAAATTTGTATCTTCCAAATGCAATGAACACATCTTAAGTTTGACAACATGATGAAGCGACACGTATATTGAGTATTTCCAGACCAAGTTTACGATTGGCATTATGGATTAAAAAATTCATGTGTGTGAGTCTACGCCTGATCATTTCTGGATGTGATCAAATATTTTGTCTGTATACAGGGTGTCCCATTTTAATCTTACACCTGACTTTTCTCGGAAAATATTGCTCGGATCAAATATTGTGTGGAACAAAACTTTTAGAGGTTGAAGGGGGACGTTTGATAAAAATTGGTTTGTGGATCCAAAATTCAAAATGGCAGCGTTAGAATGGCCGACATGTTTTTTTCGAATGGAAACATAACTTTTTTTCATCACCAAAAAATTTTTCAGCGGAAAACCAACAACTTTTGTTGGAAAAATTTTTTGATTAAGTTCATATTTTTTAAGTGAGAACATCATTTTCGACTATTTTAGAGGTATCCAGGATGTACCGCGAAGAGATCTTTAACGTACCAAGTGCAAGTGCGTTTGCGTGTAAGAAGCGAATCAACGATTTCGTTGGGACTGAAATCAGCCATTGTTGCTAATTTTCAGAATTTTCCTCTAATTTAAGAACTTTTAAAAATTTCGAGAATCAAGAATTTTTCTCTGATTTCAGAACCTTTACAAATTTTCGATTTCGTCTCTTGCTAATGGCTGCGGAGTCAGAAGATAAACGTTTCAATCAATTTTTCATCCGTGGGCGATCACAATGACTTTTAAAATAAAAAATTCTTCTCTGATTTAAAACTCTAAAGTAAGAGAACTACGCAAAGTCAGACTACGTCAGTACTACCAATGATGTTTTCTTTAATCTCTTACAAAGTGAACTTACCTTTAATCATAAGCGAGGCTTACGCTTAAAGATAAGTACACGCAAGCGAGGCTTACGCTTAAAGATAAGTTCACGTAAGCGAGACTTACGCCTACTTTTGAGTTGTAAATCAGAGAAGAATTTTTTATTTTAGAAGTCATTGTGATCGCCCACGGATGAAAAATTAATTGAAACGTTTATCTTCTGACTCCGCAGCCATTAGCAAGAAACGAAATCGAAAATTTGTATAGGTTCTGAAATCAGAGAAAAATTCTTGATTCTCGAAATTTTTAAAAATTCTTAAATTAGAGGAAAATTCTGAAAATTAGCAACAATGGCTGATTTCAGTCCCAACGAAATCGTTGATATGCTCCTTATTTTAGGGAGGTGTCGGGGCAATTACTTCCGAGCTGAAAATTTGTATCGACGTGAATCACGAGAGAACATGAAGGAGCGGATAAGACCTGCCTGCCGTGCGATCCCGAGAGATGTTCTCCTACGCACAGTTGATGGTTTTGAGAGAAGAGTTCAGGCATGTTTAAATATGAATAGAGGGATCTTTGAACATCTCTAGGGAGGGATCAGAGTACACTCACAAGGAGGGTTTGGAGTCCAAAAACACTGCGGTAGTGACGAACCGCAGAGACCTAATCCTTGTGAGCTCGTACCTATGGGCATAAAGGCATTGCATGCCCCTCTTTTTAAAAAAAGTTGAAAAATAAAATGAAAACAAAAAATACACACACATGCACTTCCACGTATGCACGCATATGCAGACGCACACGCAAACGCACTTGCACTTGGTACGTTAAAGATCTCTTCGCGGTACATCCTGGATACCTCTAAAATAGTCGAAAATGATGTTCTCACTTAAAAAATATGAACTTAATCAAAAAATTTTTCCAACAAAAGTTGTTGGTTTTCCGCTGAAAAATTTTTTGGTGATGAAAAAAAGTTATGTTTCCATTCGAAAAAAACATGTCGGCCATTCTAACGCCGCCATTTTGAATTTTGGATCCACAAACCAATTTTTATCAAACGTCCCCTTTCAACCCCTAAAAGTTTTGTTCCACACAATATTTGACCCGAGCAATATTTTCCGAGAAAAGTCAGGTGTAAGATTAAAATGGGACACCCTGTATAACCATGGAGACATTCTAAATTACACTATTTGATTTACTTCAACATGCAGCGTATCTGTCACTTTATTTATTGAATATGCCATAATGAGTTTCAAAAATGTGGTTCGGGTAATTTTAAAGTTTTTTGCCCCATAGCACCAAAGTCTGTATTACTGGTACGCAGCGAGTACCTATGAACTATATTCCTGCGAAGCGGTAGGTGTGCCAATCTTTTCACTTTTTGGTTCCAACTGTAATATATGAATGAGATACATGAAACAATTATGCGTTCTGTTCACTTTCAAGTGCGCTGTCTTTTTTCCTTTTAGTTTTGGCATAATAAATTTTATGAATCGGTGGTAATTTTTTCTGTCTGTACCAAAATTTAGATGAATAAATCGCAGCGAATACTTGCAAATTTGGAAAATTCTGTGTATTGACATGCATGCCAGGTATTAGTACTTCCTTTTTTGATTATGGAATATGGATATCTACAAATAATAAAATAAATCCAAAAAAAATCACATCAAAGCTAGTCATTCGTTACTCTATGGTGGCAAAGACTTATAAGAAAATCGATTTTTCTCAGACTTTCAGGATCCTTTGGTATTATTCACACAATTCAACGTCGATTGGATCGATACAAATTATGTTTAAATAAGTGTTAAAAGTACTTGTCCGGCCCATCACTTTCCGTTTAAATTGTTTATCCAAATAAAAATCAGGGCTTGTCTAGAACTGATGGTTCACAAGTCACAAGTATTCATGCAGAGGGAATTGAGACAATTATCTTCAAGTAATTTTTACTTAGTTGCACTAATTTAATAAAAAACGGAAACAAATTATTCCGCAATATACAACGGATTTTATTCTGCATCGATAAATGAAACAAATTGTACATAATATATATCCATCCATAAAAAAAAACTTGGAAATCGATGCCTCATTCTTCTTATTTGATTCGAACAGCTAAATCAATTGAAAAAAATTCCATCTAATTTATGTGCAGCATTAAAATTTATTATATCAATTCGAGGCCAAGTATTTTCTAATGAATTGAAAAAGTTACCACTTGAGTTACGTGCAGCACTAAAATTTATGATATCAATCAGTGGACAAGTATTTTATTAGTAACTCCAAATTTTGACGTTATTAAATTGTTCTAAAAAGCTTTTAAATCCAAAAAAAATCACATGAAAGCTAGTCATTCGTTACTCTATGGTGGCAAAGACTTATAAGAAAATCGATTTTTCTCAGACTTTCAGGATCCTTTGGTATTATTCACACAATTCAACGTCGATTGGATCGATACAAATTATGTTTAAATAAGTGTTAAAAGTACTTGTCCGGCCCATCACTATTCATTTAATAAAAAATCAATCATAAAAAAACGAAATTGTACGGCAGAATCTGGTTAAAAATTTGTTGAAATGCGATTCATTATTAGTTTAATGCTTTTAATAATAGTATAGGTTAGTTCTTATTCCGTATGGAATTCGTTCGCTGGAAGAATAAGTAGGAAGTAAAAATTGACATCATTAAATATAAACTGGACAGTTATTTTGGAAGCTTGAACATATATATTATGTACAATTTGTTTCATTTATCGATGCAGAATAAAATCCCTTGTATATTGCGGAATAATTTGTTTCCGTATTTTTATTAAATTAGTGCAATTAGATAAAAATTACTTGAAGATAATTGTCTCAATTCCCCCGCATGAATACTTGTGACTTGTGAACCATCAGTTCTAGACAAGCCCTGATTTTTATTTGGATAAACAATTTAAACGGAAAGTGATGGGCCGGACAAGTACTTTTAACACTTATTTAAACATAATTTGTATCGATCCAATCGACGTTGAATTGTGTGAATAATACCAAAGGATCCTGAAAGTCTGAGAAAAATCGATTTTCTTATAAGTCTTTGCCACCATAGAGTAACGAATGACTAGCTTTCATGTGATTTTTTTTGGATTTAAAAGCTTTTTAGAACAATTTAATAACGTCAAAATTTGGAGTTACTAATAAAATACTTGTCCACTGATTGATATCATAAATTTTAGTGCTGCACGTAACTCAAGTGGTAATTTTTTCAATTTATTAGAAAATACTTGGCCTCGAATTGATATAATAAATTTTAATGCTGCACATAAATTAGATGGAATTTTTTTCAATTGATTTAGCTGTTCGAATCAAATAAGAAGAATGAGGCATCGATTTCCAAGTTTTTTTTTTATGGATGGAATTATCAGCAAACACGATACCATCAATGTACTTGTCCCAACCTTTTTTTCCCTAGGGGAAGTTTATGGTTTGATATCACGTCTTTTTTCTCGAAAATTCCTTATTTATGTTTTGATGAATATATAATTTTAATTTAAATTGCTATGAATTATTTACGATTTACTGCTTATAACGTTGGTTTCCACGAAAAACGACCTATTTTTCGTCAAAATAATACGATCAAACGAGCCCACCGAAGGCGGGCGAAGTTCGATCGATATTATATGAAGACGTCTCGTTCTCGATGATTTACATGTAGTGTTAGCTATGCTTCAATCCACAACGTTTAGAGTATAAAAAATTTGACATTCGCGCCTCTTCCATCTGAAGGTCTCTCCGCAACATGCCGTTCATCGTTTGTCATTTAGTTTAGAGTTTAATCTCAAAAAAAAAATTTTTTGTCCGATGATTACGGGATATCGGGTCCCAATAAGGGGTGGGAGGTAATCATCTTCGAACGAGACGTCTTCATATAATATCGATCGAACTTCGCCCGCCTTCGGCGGGCTCGTTTGATTGTATTATTATACTACGACGTCTCGTTCTCGATGATTTACATGTAGATGTTCAGAGTCTACAAAAAAAATTTTTTGACATTCCTTCTTTTTTTTTTTTATTTTATTAACATCCAGATAATATAAAGGAAACAGATAATTATTTATTTTTCAGGATCGACAGAGCAAATGTGTCATTTTGATCCATTATAGGCCTATTATAGAATTTCGCAAACGCTGACGATTTTCTTGACCAACCAGCCGTGCGTTTGATAGTATCTACACTTAAACCCTTTGTTAATGCCTTAGAAACGGCGGCATGTTTGGTGCTGTAAGCCGTAAACGCATTCGTATTTATTCCTGCTTTTTTAAGAAATGACTTTACCCAATGTCCCAGAGTTTGGGCACTCACTGGTTTATGAGGCTTCGCTATAGAAATGAAAACAGCTTTCTGTTCTCCTCGTAAACACTTTGTCTTATCCATGTATTGCAAAAAAGTTTTTGCAACACATTTTCTTTGAAGAAAGGTAATATCAGGTTTGGTTGATTGGCTCCAAGTCTCGATGTCTTTATTTGTTCCGAAATTCTTATTTCGATTCCAGCTTGAGTTTGGTAAATATTATCTATGTAGATTAATGACATCGTCTGTAACCGATGAGCTGTGGTAAGTAACATTAGCGTGATTGTTTTTTCTGACAGAATCCGAAGATCAATCTTATCTTTATCTGATATTTTATCTATGTATTGGAGAACAATATCAACATCCCACGTGGTATCATATTTAGGACGAGTCGGTCGACTTTTGTATACTCCTCGCATAAATCTCGACATCAGCTTTTCACTACCGACATCTGTAGAGGCAATTAGACCTATTGCTGCTCTATCTGAATTTAGTGTTCCATATTTGGCACCATTATTATAACGTTTTGTGAGAAATTCGATGATTTTTAACTCATCTACGTTATATGTATCATAATTTTGTTCTTTGGTGAATTTCCACCATTGCCGTAAGGACGACTCGTATTGCTTTTGCGTGGATTGGGCGATAGAATTAATCATTATATTTGTCGTCTCTTGTGAAAATCCTTTATTCAAAAAAGCCTGCCTGATAATTGTCCTGCCACCAGGGAAAATGTTTGCGCCAATGGATGTGTTAGAGTCCTGCAAGGAGACATTAATAGTCTTTTATGTGGTTGAAAAATAATTGGTGTTCCCCTAAACAAGGACTGAAACATGGGAAACCAAGACTGTGTTGGCCAATTTGGCACTACAACAATACCATCTGCTTTGTCTGTAATGATCTTCTTTAATGTCCGTAAAATCAAAGCAAATGGGGGAAAGGCATAAAAATTTTCATTTTTCCATGACAAGGTAAAAGCATCTACCTTATACACTTCAGGATTTGGAAATCTTGAGCAATATTTATTAACTTTTTTATTTAAATTTGATGCAAAAAGATCAATCGTTATCGGGCCAAATTGTTTTGATATTTTATTAAAGGCTTCCTGTGATAATTCCCATTCAGTGTCCATGTTCGTAATTCGCGAGGCAATGTCCGCGTAAACGTTTTCTTTGGAAGAAATGTACGATGCAAATACCCAAATCTTTCGCTCTTCTAGCCATAACCAAATTTCTCGAGCCAACTGATTTAATATTGGATACTGAACTCCCCCTGCTTTATTTATATACGCAATCGCCGTTGTATTGTCCACTCTAAGCAAAATTTCACAATTTTGTAGAGTTGCTGTAAAACCTTTCAGAGCAAAAAATGCTGCTAGCAACTCAAGATAATTAATATGGTATCTCCTCTGAGCGTCATTCCACCATCCATTAATAGATTGACCTTGACAATGTGCCCCCCATCCTGTTAAGGAAGCGTCTGAAGATAGTTCAAGTGCGTATTTTCCTGTTCTTATAGGGTTTTTTCCTATTTTGCTATTTAGTCTCCACCATGTGATATCTTTTTCCAATTTATTTTTTATCATCATTTTTCCATCATAATCTCCATCGTTGGTAATCAATGCCAACCATTTTTGCCTTTCTAATAATTTACAATGTGCATGGCCGTACGCTACAGCTGGAGAAGCCGCATTCAAAACACCCAAAAAAGTGGCAAAATCACGAATTTTACAGGATTGCCCAATTTTCATATTATCAATTAAGTGATCTATTTGTTTTTTCTTCTTATCTGTGAGTTCAATATTGTATTCCACAGAATTAATCACAAATCCTAAGAATTTGCATCTTTGAGATGGGATCAAATTACTTTTTTCATTATTTATGACGAACCCTAACGTTTCTAAAAAATATTTGGACTCCAATGTGATATTTTTGCAACGTTCAAAGTTTTTTGCCATAAAAAGTATGTCATCTAGATAAATCGTCGTCACAATCCCTTTAGTCTTCAATACATTCATGACTGGCTTCATTATTTTAGTAAAAATGTAAGGACTGGTACACAAACCAAAAGGCAGACATGTAAATTCATATATAATGCCTTTGAAAATAAACCTCAAATATTTCCTACAATTTTTGTGTACAGGAACTAGAAAATATGCATCTTTGAGATCGATGGAAGCCATAAATGATTTTGGAGTCAGTAAATTCTTTGCTGTTCTAATATCCTCCATTTTAAAATGAGGAGGATCTATGAACTTGTTTAAACCTTTAAGATTCAAAATGAACCGGTAACTACCATTTGGTTTTAAAACCAAAAAATATGTCGATATAAATTGACCTCTACAGCTTTCACATTTTTTTATTGCATTTTTATCGAGTAGATTCTGAATTTCAATCTCAATCGCCCTTGCTTCTTTATTCGACCACCTTTTTTGTTCAGGAATATGACTTTGATATGGAATCTCATTAAAAAGAATAGAATATCCCTCTATGGCATTCAAAATGACATTATCTGAAGTTATTTTTGTCCATTTGTGGATAAATTTAGAAAGTCTGCCTGCTATTGATCGTACCGAATTTATTTCCTCGATCGATCCCTCGCATGTCGATTTTTGTCGCGATTCGATGTTTGATTCGAACGATACTGAGTCCTCGGTTTGAAGTGGAAGAATTGTTTCTTCTGGTGAGATGTGCCCGCCTGTTTGTTGACAGACGGGCTTTTCCAGTTTCCCTGATATTGACGCTGGAAAGGCTTCTTCGTATTTTTTTCCAGTGCTTTCAGATTTTGACATGCATTTTCAATAGTTTTGGCCTCTTTTATCTGATCAGCAAGCTTTTCTCCATATAACCATTCGCTGGAATGCAGTGACTCTACCAAATGCTTCACATTTTTATTCATTATAGGTGTAATGAACGACTTTCTTGCCAAGGATTCTTGGTAAAATACATCTGATAATAGTTTTCCCGTATCAGACAAATATTCTAATAACTTAATTTGATCAATTCCCTCTTCTTTTTCCTCGAGTAAGAGAGACATAGCCGCACCGATAGATATAACAGCTGTTCCAATGCATTGCTGAGTACTAACAAAATGTTGGTCACGTTTTCTAGCAATCTCAGACATTGCTGCTGCGATTTCGAGATTGATTTTTGGAGGTTCGGTATACAACTCTCCCTTACGTGGATACTTTTTTAATATATTTTTTCTAACCTCTTCCGGTAGGCCCTCTTGCAACCAAATCTTCCAGCGATTTTTTACCTCGACATGAAGGTGGTGCGAGTCGTCTGATTGCTCATTAGGATCTTCTCCCAAAAGTTGAAGAATTTCTGTGTCTAAAACAGATTCCTTGAGAACACTTCGTTCCTCTTCCTTTCCAACTATTGATTGTTCGCTATTTGCGCAATCTGACGAGTCATCTAATTTTTTGGCATTATTTGCCTCATTTTCCTCGTTGACATGATCGTCTGAGAAAAAAAATATCATACTTACATTAAGAGAATTCTCTAACTGCTTTCGACTCCCCTTTTTGGGTGCACAATTCGTGTGGAATACGTGCCGTGTTTTTTCGTGTGGAAGAAAACACGTAATTTTGAAATTTGATACCAGTGACATTTACCTGCAACTGCATCGTTATCACTTTGGATTGATGCAACCTCGTCAATAGCTTTTTGCTTCACAAAGTGACTGAGGAGGGTTGTCAGATTATCCAACTGATTCTGCATTTTTTGCATTTTCTCCATGGTTTCTTCTTCTCTTCTTTTCTTATCTCTTGAAGGAGATCTCGAGCGTTTACGTTTTTTCTCCTTACCCATACTTAATAAACAAAAATTATTTGATGAATTTTTTCTCCGCGCGTGTGGATCGTTGAGCACAACGAATAACAATGACAAACGATGAACGGCATGTTGCGGAGAGACCTTCAGATGGAAGAGGCGCGAATGTCAAATTTTTTATACTCTAAACGTTGTGGATTGAAGCATAGCTAACACTACATGTAAATCATCGAGAACGAGACGTCGTAGTATAATTGTGCTAGAAATATTTCGTAACAAGTCTGTCCTTGGACTTTGGCAATTTTTTTCCTTGTATTCTAATATGTTTTGTCAATTAAGAACCAAAGAGTATGGTGGAAAGCGGGTTGGAGGCCGAGATATAATTTTCGGCTTATAACGTTGGTTTTCACGAAAAAAGACCTATTTTTCGTCAAATTGTACTGGAAATATTTCGTCACAGGTCTGTTGTTGGACTTCAGCGATTTTTTTCCTTGTACTCTAATATGTTTTGGAAATTAGGAACCCAAGAGCACGGTGGAAAGCGGGTTGGAGGCCGAGATATGATTTTGGCTTGTAACATCTGATTCGTCGAAAAAAGACTGATACCGCACAATCAGTATACTAGTGTTACGTCGCGGGTTTGTGTCCACCAGAAACGGATAGACTAAGAATCGACCAAATGGCGAATTAACCCAAGTAACGGTTTATTCGAGGTCCCTGTGTTTGGAAGGGGGTTTTCCCCTCCGGGATTGGAACCGCTTGCGCTGCCGATCTGCGTTGGCGATAGGGTTGGAAAAGGCGAAATAAATTAAATGGCGAAGTAGCGAGCACTTACCTTTTCCTCGTAGCGGTAAAGCGTTTAGGGTGTAAAGCGACTTACGGAGTGTCCGGGGGAGTCTCGATTTCAGGGGGTTCGGGAGTGCGAACCCTGATTATTGTTGACGCCTCCGAAGAGACTGGTGATACAGCACGATACAATTTGGGCGTGCCCTCGATGTTCTGGCTCAAAAGACGCCCGGTTGGGTACTCCTTGCTGATCACGTATATTTTGCAATGAAGAGTGATTTGAGAAATAATCTTGACGGATGGTTTCGATGGTCGTTCCAGATTTACGGATTTGAGTTTTGAAGAGCTTATTATTTTCAGAGTTCTGGGTAAATGAGAAATAAACAGATGATTCGAGTTTGACGAAAAGAAATACGCTCGTTCCCTTTTATTTAGTAAAGAGTTCGGAATTACAGGACGGCGGACGAACCGTTGTAACTTAATTAAAACGCGAAGAAAAATATGATTTTTACAATAGGTGTACGCGGTGAATTTTTGGCAAACTTGCTCGAGAGGTTTTCTCGAAACGCGCGAATCGAAGCAACCCGAATACCGGGAACGCGTATCGCGGTCCGTATTCGCTTGACGAGTCGAACAAAACAGAATTTCCGGAGTTTATGCGCACAAGAATTTCCGTAGTGGGGAGACACACTAATAATTTATCGGATGAGTCTAAATTTAAATTTAATAAAATTGAATTGAATTGATTGATTGATTAATTAACTGAATTTGGTTGATTGGTTAATTAATTTAATTGGTTAAAACGGGACTATTCGAGATTGATTTGTAAATTATTGAAATTTTGAAGGTAAATTTAAATTTTCGAAATAAGATTATTTGGGCTCGAATTCTTGGATTCACGTGGGGTGATTCAAAAATAAAGAAAAACGCGGGATTAAATTTGAATCGCTGAAATGATTTCAAGTTGTGATCGAAATTTAAATGTTGAATTGACAAAAATAAGTTAAAATACAAAATCGTGGAAACTATGTGAACCTGAAGTTTGAGTTTCGAATCAACGAAACAAACCCAAGATCACAGTTACCGATTCGAACTGTTAAAGCAAGCTTGTGGTTTGGAATTCGAATTAACGAAATAAACGCAACTTTGAGATTTTTAAATTTGAATTAATTATAAAAGATGGTGAAACGTAAGTTTGTTTGGATAAATTGAGTCAATACGGATCAATGTGCTGTTGTGTCCGCGAAGACCGTCGCGAAGGGACGAGTTATCAAGGACGAGTATTTAAGGGATTTAGGCCAAAAGAGCTGAACTCCAACTCGATACTTTTACAACAAGTTAACAATAAGTTTATTTAAGAAGTTACAAATTCGAGGTTTTATTGCCTCGAGACCGATCGTTACAATTCTCGTCAAAGACTGTCGAATTTTGGGTTAGTCGATAATTTTATAGATTTGGGGGTTTTCCCCTTCTCGTGCGAATATAACCTAGATTTCCTTCTGGAAGTTTCGATGTTGACATCGAGGGTCGATGCGCTCGTTCGGGAGCATCGATATTTCACCATTGCTGCGTTTGCGCTGAGAGTGCTTAATTTGTTTTAATGAGTGCGATGTACGGGCACAACATCCCTCCCCCCTTTGGGAGACGAAATTTATTTCGGCTATTTCTCGCACGGAATTAAAATAAACAAATTTGTGTGACGCTTAAATATGTTTTTCCTTTTTTTTTTTTTTAACTTTTAGTAGGATTATGTTTAGGTTATAATGAAGCGTTTTGTGTGGCATTATTTTTGTTTTTTGGGCGTGCCTTAGTTATGTAAATTTTATCATCAGTAGATCTAGATGCAAGTTCTTCTATGATTTTTGGTCTTGCCACGAAAGTCGGGGCTAGTTCAATATCATTAGTTTGTTGTATTAATCGAACTCTTTGACAATGGTTAGCTTTAAAAATTGTTAAAATGATAATTATTATGATGATCAGAGTCATGCTAATGGCACTTAGAGAGTAATTTCCAATTATGTGATAAGGATGTGCCCAAATATTCGGTTCTTCTTTTAGTTTTTGCTGAAGAATTTCAATTCGTTCGCCTAATTTATTCGTTTCCAGTGGATTAGTAATTATTTTTGATGGTACGCTGTAATTGAAAATTGGGTGATTAGCGTTTACCATTCCAATCGTATTTGTTAGATTATATAGTGGTATAAATGTTATAAATTCGTGTTGTCGTAGTTCGTTTAAAGATAACAATTGAAAATTTATTGATGTGGCGGAACATTCTCCGTCCAAAGCCAGTAATCCTGTATTGTGGATTATTTCGTGTGTCGTAGATTTATTTTTACAATCTATTCTTACGCTTTCGGGTTTTGGGGCTACGAATAGCCATCTACCTTCTTTTTCCAGTGCGATTATTAATGTTTTCTCGAGTTTTACAATTCGTTGATTACATAATAGTTTTTCGGGATTATTTCCTAAATAAATCGCTATTTCGCATGGCGTATTGCCGTTTATTGTTTGTAGTGACTGTTTCGGTTTGTAATAATAGATATTGTCGACTTTTCTGGCTTTGTTTAAATCTTCTTCGGACATTGTTATGTACATTCTTTTGTAGTTGTCAACCATTATTATTTTAGATGTGGTTTCTATGAATTGGAATTGATTTTCATTGATTTTCGTAGGTAGTGGGTATACTTTGTTGACTTTCAAAATTGAATTTTCGATTAAAGGGAATTTTATGATTAGAACAAATCGTAGTTTTGCTGTGTAGCTAGTAATTTCTGCTGTTTTCAGTAAGTTAGTCATTTCGCTACTCTTGACGTTCGTTGGAAAGTTTAATCCTTTAGGAATGTAGGGAGTTGCTTCTATTAGATAGTCAGCCAACTGCTTGGGTGAAATTACCGTAGGATTTATTGTTCCTTTGTAAATTTCTGTTAAAAAATTTGCTAGTTGGTTTACGTCGCTTGTAAAAGCTTCGACTGTCGTTGTAAATGTGTTTATGTTTTCGTCTATCATTTGTTTCCTTTTTATTGTTGAAAATTGACCTTCTACCGTGTTTTTAATTCTTTCTATCATATGCATTAAGTTGTCCATTTTGTCTATTATTTCGGAAGTAGATTCGTTATAGAGTTTTAGTGTAGATTGTAGAATTTGTACATTTTCCTTTAACATATCTTCGTCAGTTTTTTGTCTTGTTATTATGTCGTCAATGTTTTTGTCTATTTTTTCGGCGTCATCTTGGTCGAGATTCCCAGTTATTGCTTTGATTACTGTTCCTAGACCGTTAATTAATCCTCTTTTGTTTCTACTTTCTCCTGTGCCTACGAAGTTGTATATCGCTGTTATTGAGGAACTGACTTTCTTCAATAACGGTTTTAATGTGCTGTCTACGGTGGAGCATAGTGAATCGTCAGTCGTTTTGTTGCATAATTTTTCCAGGGTTTCTAGTGTTTTGAATAAAACGTCTGCTTTTCTTTCCATATAGTGTAGATCCATGTGGATTACTAATTTCCATGTTCCTTTTACCAAATATAATGATCCTATTTCCTCGAAGTATATTCCTGGCGATGTTTGAAAATTGTTGATTCGATATTCATTGATTACCGATGACTCGATCCCTCCTACGACTGCTATTGCGCTCGCACACCTGTAATGGGTTGTTTGAGTTAGTCGCTAGTCGGTCGGTACGGTAGAAATCGACTTATCTCGATGTCGGTAAGTGCGTCGGGTGGTTACTGTTTTGAAAGGATTTTGACCTTATTTTTTTTTTGTTTATTTTTTTTTTTTTTTTTATTTATTTTCTGACTACTTATCAATTCGCTGAATCTGCGTTTTGAGTTTTCATTTCACCGCGAATGTTTCTCGTATTCTTAGTATGCTATCGTCTTTGAGTGTGTTTCATTTGCGAGTAAAATATTATAATGGCGACTATTGTCCACGTTAATTTAAAAGAGGCAATGTTTTTTATCGTGGCGGAGACCCGCCGTAAGGAGGTGTCGGTGAGTCTAGATTAAAGTTATAGATATATATATAACGGGTGGATCTATACAATGAATTTGTTTTCATGAATCTATATTTTTCCTTTTTAACTTTTTAGCGCGTTTTGTACGGGCCCCCTTTGCCGAAACGGCGTCGTGGCACCACGCTAGAGTTTGCAGCGCATGTTTTCCGTGAGGAATTTATTGTAAGTTATTTTCGTTTGTTTTATTTATTTTTATTTGTATTTTTCTTATTTCTTATTTTATTTAATCCCCTCTCTCTTTTTTGTTGCAGGAATTTATTGAGGATTTTGCCGAGTACCGTCGGTATTGTCGGGCCGAGCCCAATGACGAATTTGGTCGGCCGCGGGGTACCGAGGGGTTCGACATCGGGTTTATTCGATGGATGTTCGAGGGGAGGTGGGGCCAGCTCCACCCGGAAGACGACTGGGATCATCCAGCTTGGTCCCACCCTTTAGGCGTCGCCTCCGCATACGATGCGGATTAGATTGTATAAAGATGTATTTTGTTTTATATTTTTCTGTGAAATAAATCGACCCGTTTGTTTTGTACTTCGGATGTGTTGGTCCCTTTATTTCCTTTTATGCGTATATTCTCTTCATATTATTTTATTTTTTTACCTTATATAATTTTTTTTTTTTTTTTTTTTTTCTTCGTGTTTATGTGCTATATATTTTGCGAGAAAAAGATTTTGTATTTTATGTTTCGCGTGTGCTGTAACACCGGCGAGGCTTACCACGGCTAGTCGGTAACGTCGGCTAGTGGGTCGGCTAGTGGGTAACGTAGGGCTTGATTCGCTCCACGTGGACTCGAACAGTTTTGCGTCCCCTGCTGATACTGTAGTTCACTGATGAATCCTTACTTTTTATTTCAAATGGTCCTGTCCATTTTGGTGTTAATTTTGCTGATCTGCCTCGACGAACTGTTGGGTCGAGCAGCAGTACCTTATCGCCAACGCGGTATTCGGTGTTTTTTGTTGTTTCCCATTGTTTTTCCGCTATCTTCTCCTTTTTTTCCATTAATTTTTCTCTCGCGACTTGCCAAGTCGCCCGGAGTCGTTCCCGAAGTTCGGCTGCATAGTCGTCGTACGAGTATGTGGTTCTCGGCGGCTCTTTGAGTGCAGTCGGTAAAACAGGTTTTTGACCATACCTCAATTCATACGGGGTGAATCCTGTAGATGAGTGAGGTGTTGTATTGTACGTATACATGGCGTATGGTAGCTATAAATCCCAATCCCTTTGATCCTCTTGAACGAAATGTTTTAGATATTCTGCCAGAGTGCGATGGGATCTTTCCAATGCTCCGTTTGATTGCGGATGATATGCGGTTGTTTGAATTTTTTTGATGCGTAATAATTTGCACGTTTCCTTAAAAACGTTGCTCAGAAAATTCGTTCCTTGATCGGAAAGAATGGTTTGAGGAGGTCCATGTTGGCAAATGATCCGAGTGGTCAATGCCCTTGCTACTTCTTGTGCCTCCTGATTTTCCAATGGAATTGCTTCGGAAAATTTTGTTAATAAACATTGTGCTGTTAGAATATATTTATTTCTCCGGTCGGTTTCGGGTAGAGGTCCTACTATATCGACCGCGCATTTTTCAAATGCTCTTTCTGGAGTGTCGGTGATAATCATCGGTGCTCGATTTAGCTTCGTTACTTTATTCTTTTGACATTTGTCGCATTTCGCTACGTATTCTTTTATTTCCTTTTTCATTCCCGGCCAACGATACTTTTCTTGAATTCGTTGAGTCATTCTTTTTACTCCGGGGTGTCCTCCGAGAGGCGTGTCGTGATACTCTCGTAGTATTGTTTTTCTGTCTTTCTCTGACAGGTCCGTCGCGTCGGAGTCGAGGTGTTCGGTTTCACTCTCGCTATCTCCTTCGTCGCTGTCCACTATATGCGTCTCATTTTTATCTTCAGCCACACTCGGCTGATTATCAAGTCGGCCATTATGATTAGGGCTGGACCGATTGTCCGAGGAGGCTGGTGTTGTTGAAGAAGATGGAGTCGCGTCGGCTCTGATTTTTCGCGGCCTTCCTCTTCCTTCTTTTTGCAGCTGATCTGTGTTTTTGTTTTGACTGCGCGTGATTGCGTATATGCGGCTCAGTGCGTCAGCATTAGTGTTCTTTTTGCCTTCTTTATATTCAATTTTGTATGTGTATTCTTCTAATTTTATTCTCCACCGCATTAGTCTGGAGCCTGGATCTTTTACGTTGAATAACCAGGTGAGGGGTTGATGATCGGTAACGATAGTGAATTTCGTTCCATAAATGTACGGGCGAAACTGATGTACAGCCCAAACTATTGCCAGCATTTCCTTTTCCGTTGCTGAGTAGTTTCTTTCCGCTTTGTTTAGCGTTCTGCTCGCATAACAAATTGGTAGATCTTCCCCTACTTTTCCCTGTGATAAGATAGCTCCGATTGCCTTGTCCGATGCGTCGGTGGTGACGACGAACGGCTTCGTGAAGTCGGGATATTGAAGTATTGGTGCGGTGCTGAGTGTTTCTTTTAACGTCTCGAACGCTGCCTGCGTATGCTCGTTCCACTCGAATTTTCTGTCCTTTTTTATCAGCTCTGTTAATGGTTTTGCGAGTTTTGAAAAATCTTGAATGAATTTTCTGTAGTATCCTGCGAGTCCCAGGAATGATTGGACTTCTTTAACATTTTTTGGTGAAGGAAAATTTTTTACAGCCTTGATTTTCTCCGGATCGGGTTTCACTCCCACTTCTGTGATGATGTGACCCAAATATTGCGTTTCTTTTCTCAGAAATTGGCATTTCTTCGGTTGCACTTTTAATTGAGCTTCTCTCAACCGTTTGAAGACATCTCGTAGTCGTTCGTTGTGTTCCTTGAAACTTGATCCGTGTATTACGATATCGTCCAGGTAAACGTAACATTTGAGACCTTGAAGACCTGCTAAAACAGCATCCATCAATCTTTGGAAAGTCGGTGGTGCGTTTTTTAGTCCGAAAGGCATTCGATTGTATTCGTAGTGGCCCAACGGAGTTGAAAAGGCAGTTTTTTGTTTGTCTTCTTCCGCCATCGGAATTTGATGAAATCCAGAGGCAAGATCAAGTGTGGTGAAGTACTTTGCTTTTCCCAATTGATCCAAGATCTCTGTGATATTGGGCAGAGGGTAAGAATCTCCCTCGGTGACCTCGTTCAATTTTCTGAAGTCAACTACGACTCTCTTCTTGACGTTACCTTGAGCGTCTGCTTTTTTAGGAACGACCAGTAATGGCGCGTTCCACGGACTTCTGCTTGGCCTAATTATTCCGGCTTTAAGCATTTCCTGCGTCTGAGTCATCACTTCTAGTTTGTGATTCTCGGGCAGTCGGTACGGTCGAATATTGACTGGTACGGTGTCCTTTTTCGTGTAGATGCGATGTTCTACTAAGCTCGTATTTCCTAAAGATTCTCCTTCCAGGTGGAATACATCTCCGAATTCCTGGCAAAATTCTTGTAGAAATTTTTCTTCCTCTTTGTTGAGGTGCGAATGTTCACCAATTTGCATCATTATTCGACTTACTCTGTTACCTTTTTCTTCGGCGTTGGTGACGTAGATTTCTTCCTTGGCTGGACCGCTCGCCGTTTCGCCTGTTTTCGTTTGATTTTGTTCTTGGACGCTTCCTATTTCTTCGATTTCGACCATCGGTCTTTCGATCGAGACTTCCTGGTCTAACGTGTTTAGAAAAAAGATGGGGAAAATCATACTTTTTTCGTGAACCGTCCCTTGTCCTATTTTTATTCCTTTTTCGATTTCTCTGGCTGCTACGCATCCGATTGCCAGTTTTTTTGCTTTCACGTAGTGAATACTCTCGGAACGGGGGGGTAATTTTAATTTCTCCGAACCGTTCACTAAAGGCTCGACGTGACCATATATTTTGATTATACGGCCACCCAATATGTCGACCTTGTGTTTTTTCATGAAATCGAGTCCCAGGATTCCGTCTGTTTTGATTGGAACGTCGTTGTCGACGACGAAAAATCCGTGAAGAATGTTGACGGCGGGCGTTTCGATCTCGAGTATGACTTTACACAGGGCGTTGAAGGCTTGTCCTCCGACGCCAGTCAGTGCGACGGTTTCGTCGATTATTTCGGTATCTTCTTTTAGAGCGCCCCTTTTAATTATGCTGCATTGGGCTCCCGTATCAGCTTTCAAAAGGAGAGCTGAATTTATTGCGTGCGGTGACGGGATATAAAAATCGCTAGCCATTCCCCAGGAACCGAAAGAATTTATTTCTAGTTTTATTCGCGTTTGGTTTGCCTGAGGTGTGGGTGAGCCTGTAGCTCGCTCGGCCTCCAAACAGCTGACGAGCGCGTTCTTTCGCTCGGCCGTACGTGCAAGGAGACTGAGGTTCAGCGACCCTATCGTTTTCTTTTCTTCCGCGTTACCTGACTGATTTTGATTTTGATTATTTTGATTATTATTTTGACCGTTATTCGGTCTATTATTTTGATAACCTCTGTTTTTACCCCTGTTTCCTTGATTTTCGCGATTATTTTGATTATTATTATTTCCTCTGTTTCCTTGACTTCTATTTTGGTTATTCCGATTATTTCCTCTTTGATCGCCATTTTTATTTTTCCTATTCCAGCAGTCATCATAGACATGACCTGGTTTTTTGCAATAATTGCAGAAGACTGAATTTATGCTTTTATTTTGGTTAGACTGATTGTAGTTACCATTATTACCGTTATAACCGTTTTTATTCCCTGAGCTTCTACAGTGGCGCGCAAAGTGACCCTTCTTATTACACTTACTGCAAATAGTCGTGTTATTTCCAGGTTCTCTTCGAGTTCCCTGTTGTATCTTTTCTTCGTCAATCGCGGCTGTGATTGCTTCATTAAGTGTTGGATATGCCCTAGCTTTAATAATTGTTTGATATTCGCGTTTGAGACCTTGAGTGAAACTCGAAAGGGCTACTTCGCGTATGTGTTTTTCTACCGCCATTTGTTCGATCATTGTCGAGTGCTTTTTTGTACTTGCATCAATTAATTCCATCATTGTGTCTTCTACTCTTCTTCCGAATTCTTTTACTGTTTCGTTAAATTTCTGTCGACAAGAATACAGCTCTGTTTGAAGGGCTCCTACGGTTCTCGTACCGCAGAATATTTCTAGCATAACGGATTTAAACGTTTCAAAATCTGGAATATTTTTATATCGTACTTCTGCTCGAGCTTTACCAGTTAATTTAGTAGTTAACACTGATTCTAGGAGAATCTCTTGGTCCTCTTCTAAAATATGTTTATTGACATGAGCGAAAGAGTCTACAAGTTCTCGCGCTTCTTCCGGTTTTGAACCGTCGAATCGAGGAATTAAACTACGCGCTTCTTTAAGAGACATTGAGCCTCGAAGCCTGTTAGTTCGCGAGTGATTTGGAGAGGAATTTTGAGAACTATTTCCTCTATTATTTTCGCCATTATTTCCAGGGTTTCCGGGATTATTATTTCGACTATTTCCGGGATTTCCGGAATTCTGATTATCTCCCGTTGTGTCTAAATTTACTGTTTCGACCATTGTTGATACTAAAGGATCTGTTGTTTCTACTACCGAATTTTCCGGCGTATTTTCCGCGTCTAAATAATCGTCTTCCGATGTCGGAGATCGATTTAAAGATTGGGCGCTACTTCATCGCCTTCTACTTTGCGAGGTGATTTCGTTTTTTCTTTCGCGATTGTAGTCGAGTTTATCGTCGAAAAATGAATTGAGCGAACGCGAAATAGTGCTTACGCCCGGTAATTTGAGACGTTCAGCGTACTCGTCGTCTGACATATAAATTTTTATATACGATCTGGCTTTGGCGGATTACAATGTTATTTAGAAATGTTCCGTCACTTACAGTAAGATGATCGCTAACATGATGTCCAGATTTGTTGTAGTGTTGAATTTCTTCCGCTCTGGTTCCAGTCGTATTTTGGGTTGAATCTTGACGTAGATCGGTCTGCCTTGGATGCGATGATCGGTGATCGAACGTCCGTTCGATATATCGACTTTTCTAGAATTATCGGTCCTCCTCAGCAATTTGAATTCCTTCCGTTTGACTGTCGTAGACGTGTCAGGTTTCTCGAGTAGTGGCTATCCCACCGCTGCCACCAATGTTGTGTCCGCGAAGACCGTCGCGAAGGGACGAGTTATCAAGGACGAGTATTTAAGGGATTTAGGCCAAAAGAGCTGAACTCCAACTCGATACTTTTACAACAAGTTAACAATAAGTTTATTTAAGAAGTTACAAATTCGAGGTTTTATTGCCTCGAGACCGATCGTTACAATTCTCGTCAAAGACTGTCGAATTTTGGGTTAGTCGATAATTTTATAGATTTGGGGGTTTTCCCCTTCTCGTGCGAATATAACCTAGATTTCCTTCTGGAAGTTTCGATGTTGACATCGAGGGTCGATGCGCTCGTTCGGGAGCATCGATATTTCACCATTGCTGCGTTTGCGCTGAGAGTGCTTAATTTGTTTTAATGAGTGCGATGTACGGGCACAACAGTGCCGACTCTTGAATTATTAGATGGTTTAATTTAATAGAGTGGACTTACTCGAATATTCGAAGGCAAAAGGGGTGAACTGGATTTTTCTCGTGGCGCACAAACTTTTACAGAATCGAAACACTTGATTCTGAAAGTGACACTCGCGAACGCGATATGCAGGTTGCTAGGATTTTATTTGGAAATACAAAATTATGGAAAAAAAAAACAAAATAAGGCAGATTTGAGCCGGTACCGACACTCAAACACACGCGCTTCGCGAAGCTCGAGAGTTATGACCACAACCGACGCGATTAAAAATGAATTTGCTCGGACACGAATATACTCCGAAAAAATTGAGTGAGCGAAGCGGGTGAGTGAAGATCGAAGACTGACTGACTCCTTGACACTTTTCGACTCCTCCGATTCGCGAATGGAGGGGGTCCAGGCATTAATCTTTCGCTAAGTGTCTCACGGTAACTGGAGCTATAGGGCCGACCATGCACGTAGACCGGATGCTAGCAGTGCGAAAAATATCAGTAGAAACTCCACGTGCGTCGCTCTAGACTAAACCGAGGCGAGCTCGGACGCCCGGATGGAGATAAGAGATTCGCGTCGCCTCTCGGCAGAAGTTTGCTTCGCGTAATCAGAAACTATGGGAAGGTATTCGTGCAACTTTGACTTATACAGGTCGGCTCGGAACTCTCCCGTTACCGTGAGAAACTTTATTTTGGAACGGTCTTGCGTTTTCGCTATCGCTGCGAAACATTATTTTTATAGTACTCCCGTGGTATTAATATAACAAGTATTTTTTAAAAATCCCCAAAAAAATAAAATTCGTTTACGGGGTTGAACCCGAGGACGTAACACTAGTGAAGAACATTATACACTAATGCTGTAGGATTGTAATATATTTGATATTTTCTTACGGTTCGAAATCATTTTTGTTGTGTGATTTAAGAAGTTTTGTTTACATTTTTTGTGGTATAATGCGAAAACGGGCGATCATCAATGTAATTGTCCAAATTTTTTTTCTCCGAGAGAGGATTTTTACGGCTTGATATCAAATCTTTTTTCTGTAGTAGTTCTAGACCACAAAAAATATTCTTAAATAAGATATTCTCAAGATCTCCAATGTTTCTATTGTGATATTTAAAAATAATTCTCCTTTCTCCAATGATTTTCTTTAAGTTTTGTACAATTTATAACAGTTTGATATTCTTCGAATGTTTGAAGAGATATCCTCAATTTTTCAACCATTTCGAACATGTCTATAATTTTGTGGGATTAAAATCATATTCCGTAAGGGTTTTCAATATTTTGTATCATTGTGGAATTTTCCCCCGTCATTTATAAATTTTGTTTTCATCTGTTTTGATGAAATCATTGTGAATAAAGAAAACATGAAGATTTTTCAATGAAACGAATTTTTGGATTGATTTTCCTTAAAATTTGACAGAAGGAGAAAGAAAAATATATATATATAATGTTCACCAAGTCCACCAGAATTCGCAATTTTCACATATGTTTATTGATGCTAGTTATTTTTATTTCATTAAAAAACGTGCTTCCAAGGACTTTTTGAAGCAATCTTTTCCATTCGTATTATCATTCCCAGAGATAGAAAGTTGACGCACCCACGTCGATGCATAAAATTTTCAAACTCTGCATGTAGCCACCAAGGTTCAACCGGACAAAAGAAAAAGTATGAAGTGCGTCAAGACCAACAGAATTGCTTACTTTTTAATATGAGCAATGCATTTTGAAAACATAACTTCTTATGCCATTCATAAACAAGCCATCGCTGACTTTTTGTATCATTCATCATTATTTTTTATTATTGATTATTATTTATAATCCATTTCCAAATCCTATAATTCATGTATAATTTTTATTATTTGTAGATATTCATATTCCATAATCAAAAAAAGGAAGTACTGATACCTGGCATGCATGTCAAAACACAGAATTTTCCAAATTTGCAAGTATTCGCTGCGATTTATTCATCTAAATTTTGGTACAGACAGAAAAAATTACCACTGATTCATAAAATTTATTATGCCAAAACTAAAAGGAAAAAAGACAGCGCACTTGAAAGTGAACTGAACGCATAATTGTTTCATGTATCTCATTCATATATTACAGTTGGAACCAAAAAGTGAAAAGATTGGCACACCTACCGCTTCGCAGGAATATAGTTCATAGGTACTCGCTGCGTACCAGTAATACAGACTTTGGTGCTATGGGGCAAAAAACTTTAAAATTACCCAAACCACATTTTTGAAACTCATTATGGCATATTCAATAAATAAAGTGACAGATACGCTGCATGTTGAAGTAAATCAAATAGTGTAATTTAGAATGTCTCCATGGTTATATACAGACAAAATATTTGATCACATCCAGAAATGATCAGGCGTAGACTCACACACATGAATTTTTTAATCCATAATGCCAATCGTAAACTTGGTCTGGAAATACTCAATATACGTGTCGCTTCATCATGTTGTCAAACTTAAGATGTGTTCATTGCATTTGGAAGATACAAATTTTGATATCACGAAAAATAAGCAACCAATGACTTATTGAAATGAATTTCCAAATTCATCATGCAACAATTCAAGTGAATATCTATGTATTTACATGCCCCAAAGATTTTTTAAAACTCGTGTTTGTAAACAAGCAATCATGAAAACTTTTTGATATGAATTTTCCAATTTATTGACATCAATATGAGGAAATAGAAATACGAATGTCACTCGAATTGTCTAGAGAATGAATAGAAATTGGTATGGATACACTGTGAGCTAAGGAGGTGGGAAAAAGGGCCCGGTGAACACGGCCAAATGTAATGAAAGAAAATATGACAACAATACATTGAATTAGACACTTTTACTTGACCGAAGTTTTTCAACATTTATTTGCATTCATTTACATACAATCACGCATATTTTTTCTATAATGTAATTACACAACATAAAATTTCTGTTTGGAAAGAACGTTTGAGAGGTTATAATGAGCGAAAGTTTTTTTTTCTCACATAACTCCCGTTGAAAATTTTTGAAGAACCCAGAACCAGGATTGCAACAAAATTATGTCATAAATAAACGTAAAATCAAAGAATTTGTACAAGGAGAAATTTCCCAATACTAATATATGTTCTATATAACAAACACTCGCGAACCGATTGCGATGAGCGTAAACTAACCCACATGGTTTTCACAAAACTTACATAACATTTTTTTTTTTATAGTCATATAAGAATTTTGAATCGAATTCATACAGCTCGCACTGTTTCTCCGAAATTTTATCATTCAGATCGCTGTTGCTATTAATTTGCTCATGCCATCAAAAACTGACAGATGGATGTATTATATATCACGTCAAAGTCACTATATGTCTGGTTTTCGTAATACTGTATGACACCACATACCACTATTTTTAATAAAATAAATACATATTTAACACTTTATTAGATGAAAAATATTTTTTTGTCACCCCGCACTTCGTAATGTCGAAAATCCGTTTGTTATAACATCAATAACTGACGGCTGACTGATGGCCTTGTCAAGAGACTCGGTAGAGTCTCGGGACAAGTACATTGACAGCCCTGTCGTCTGCTGGCCTGAGGCTCTTGCCGAGACTATCTTTTCTCTGAATAAATCGATCAAAAAAATTCAACAAAAATATAAACAATGGAAAAAAATTCTGTAAAGAAAAATAAAAAATTTTCAAAAAAAATCATAAATATTGAACAAATTGAAAAATGTACTATCCACGTTACATGCAGTATAAAAATGTATGCTATCAATTGGAGGCCAAGTTTTTATTGATAATGTGGAATATTTATCGAATAAATTGGAAACGTTAATGAAATTCATGATAATTATTTTCACGAAAAAAGTTAATGAAAAATAAGTTATAACGGAAGTTACGTGCAGTACTAAAATGTATTATATCAAGTCGAGGTCAAGTATTTATCAGTTATTCGAAATATAATCTCCGGCGACTAATGAGCGTTGAGAATCCTTGTCGGGCTCACAACGTTTTATCAAAATTACTAAAAAATTAATGGAAATAAAATCATTAAAAATTCACATGAAAGTCATTCGTTACTTCAACAAGGTACACACTTTAAAGAATCGATTCCCCTCCGATTTCCAGGATCCCCTGGTATTATTCACAACATTCAACTTCGATTGGATCGGTACAAATTATGTTCAAATACGTCTTAAACGTACTTGTCCGGCCCATCACTTTTTATTCAAATTGCTCATTCGAAAACAAATCAAAAACGAAGTTGATGCATGTGTTAATATTAAGGAACAGTAATTCCCGAGAAAATAATTTTCCTTCGAATCGCTCTTGTCAAAATGAAACGAAAATAGAAGATGAAGTTGATTAATCTATTTATATTATATGGAGTCACAATTCACAACAAAATCATTTATCTCCAAATTCCAGGAATCCACGTGTCGTACTCGACTAGTGATATTTATCAAAATGTGTACGTGACTATAGAAAAAAAAAACTTGCATGGCTAAGTAGGTTCGAAAATTTCCTAGTAATGTGCCTGATTATTTCTCATTTTCATTGGTTCTTACCGAATGGCATATGTTCACTGAAGAAAATGAGAAGTGGATATTGCTATACGGACTTGCGAACAATCAAGGGTAATTATGTAGTTTGATTACTTTTCCGAAAATCAACGAAAGAAACTTTTTTAGCATGGACGGCTTCGATTAGTTACCATTGATGATATTTCGTCGGGGGAGGCTAACATTTTCCATAAAAACCATGTGTTTGAGGTTTTGAAGTTATTGGAAAAATATGATGAAATATGGTATACTTGAATATTTTTGAGTTTTACAACACGACAGAGCGCGCGGGCACACACACACACACACACACACATCAAAGGTATTCTAAACCCGCCCAGCAATACCACACAAGCATCAAAAATGCTCTGAATACACCTACCGATTTCGCATAAACATCGCATATGTGTATCCGGAACAACTTTTGATGTGTGTGCGAAATCGTCGTATTGGTTCAGAAAACTTTCGATGTGTGGGTGTGGTTTCGCTGGGCGGGTTTAGAGCAACTTTGGTGTGTGTGTGTGTGCGCGTGCGTGCGTGCGTGCGTGCGTGCGTGCGTGCGTGCGTGCGTGCGTGCGTGCGTGCGTGCGTGCGTGCGTGCGTGCGTGCGTGCGTGCGTGCGTGCGTGCGTGCGTGCGTGCGTGCGTGCGTGCGTGCGTGCGTGCGTGCGTGTGTGTGTGTGTGTGTGTGTGCGTGTGTGCGTGCGTGTGTGCGTGTGTGTGTGTCCACCTGTCCTAATGTGAACTCCTAAATAGCCTGATATACGCCAAATCCCCGCATTTTTCCAACAACTTCAAAACTCCATAACTCATGGTTTTTATGGAAAATGTTAAGCCTCCCCCGACGAAATATCACTTACTATAGTTCAATCGATAACTTCGAGAAGAAGAAAAAAAAATTCCATTGATTTTCGGAAAAGTAATCAAACTACATAATTACCCAATCAAGTTCAAATTACTTGGAGATATTATTTTTATTTCTATCCATTTTATTATATTTATCATTATAGAAAAGCCCTGATTTGTTTTCGAATGAGCAATTTGAATAAAAAGTGATGGGCCGGACAAGTACGTTTAAGACGTATTTGAACATAATTTGTACCGATCCAATCGAAGTTGAATGTTGTGAATAATACCAGGGGATCCTGGAAATCGGAGGGGAATCGATTCTTTAAAGTGTGTACCTTGTTGAAGTAACGAATGACTTTCATGTGAATTTTTAATGAATTTATTTCCATTAATTTTTTAGTAATTTTGATAAAACGTTGTGAGCCCGACAAGGATTCTCAACGCTCATTAGTCGCCGGAGATTATATTTCGAATAACTGATAAATACTTGACCTCGACTTGATATAATACATTTTAGTACTGCACGTAACTTCCGTTATAACTTATTTTTCATTAACTTTTTTCGTGAAAATAATTATCATGAATTTCATTAACGTTTCCAATTTATTCGATAAATATTCCACATTATCAATAAAAACTTGGCCTCCAATTGATAGCATACATTTTTATACTGCATGTAACGTGGATAGTACATTTTTCAATTTGTTCAATATTTATGATTTTTTTTGAAAATTTTTTATTTTTCTTTACAGAATTTTTTTCCATTGTTTATATTTTTGTTGAATTTTTTTGAACTTTTCAATTTTTCGTTTATTATTTCTATAGAATTTTTTTCCTGGTGCTGAATCTTTTTTCTATGTCATCCAGAAACAAGAGACCATCAATGTACTTGTCCCAACCTTTTTTTCCCTAGGGGAAGTTTATGGTTTGATATCACGCCTTTTTTCTCAAAAGTTCCTCATATTATATATAACCTATAATCCTATAACCGTCATGTTGTGACGGTTATAGCATTTTAGTAAAAATTTCTATGAATTATTTGCTTAGTACATTTTTATAGATTCCATTCTCATACGAACATTTTTTATGGGATAATCATTTTCATGGAATTATCAGCAAATAAGGGACCATCAATGTACTTTTCCCAATCTTATTTTTCCTGGGTATGATGTTCGGCTTATAAAGTTGGTTTCCACCATAAAAGACCAATTTTTCGTAAAAATTGTAGTGAAAATATTTCGTCACAAGTCTGCCTTTGAACTTTGGCGATTTTTTTCCTTATACTCTAATATGTTATGCCTATTAGGAACTCAACAGCATGAAGGAATCCGGGATAAGGCCCGAGAAATGAATTTCGGTTTATAATGTTGGTTTCCACGTAAAAGACCAATTTTTCTTCAAAATTGTACTGAAAATATTTCGGCACTGGTTTGGTCTTGGACTTTAGTGATTTTTCTCCTTGTCTTCTAATATGTTTTGTGTAATAGGAACCCAAGAGAGTGAAGAAATGCGTCTCGTGGGCTGTAATATGATTTTCGGCTTATAACGTTGGTTTCCGCGACAAAAGATCTATTTTTCGTCAAAATTGTACTGGAAATATTTCGTCACCTGTCTGTCCTTGGCCTTTGGCGATTTTTTCCAAATCTTCATACCAAGAAAGAACTGACGTAAAGATTTCCTTAAAAGAACAGATTTTATTTATCCCTTTTATTCAAAATTCAAATGAAAGATAGATCAAAATCAAGACACGAAAAATCGAACAGATTTGCCTACTTTAAATGTCGATTTTGCATTCTGAATCTAGAGATTTCATTTCATCCAAAACGTGCCCCCAATGAAATATATTTCCAAATTTTGCAAGTGGCCGCTGAGGTCCAATTATCCACAGCTTGATAGTTGCTGAAAAAAAGTACCCAAAAATTCTAACATTTATTAAGCCAGAACTCAAAGCAGCAAAAAAAACTAAGCGAACTTAATTCAACAGAGCAACAGAATTCAAAGACGTTTAAGGTACCTGCATGGGTTTTGGAGGAAAATCATTTTAGGACAATTTAGAAATGAATTTAGAAATTCGAAAACTCACAATGGAGTAGAAAAAGGAAAATTGAAGTATTTAGAAAAGCGGAAGACTTTTGTGATGAATTTTCTAGATTACATGATACGGTTGGAGTAAATGATTTGAATGATTGGCACACACGCTGCAACACAGAAATATCAAAGTTTGGAAGTATTCGCTGTATATCAGTCATACAAACTTCAATACTATTTGAAAAGGAACACTTAAAAACTTGCCGAACCAAGTTCCATTTACATATTACCATAATCAAAGATAAGGGGTGATCCGTCGCATATATATTTATCCACAGAAATTTCAGAGTTCGCAGGTATCTGCTGTGGTTCAATGTATCTGTGCAATGAGCTTCGAAGACAGCAATTTTAAATCTACCCATAAATGAGCAACTGAAGACTTTTATAATCAATTTTTTACTTCATAATATAGATGTTACAGTTAGACTCAAAATGTAAAATGAATGACACAGTATTTAAATTGTATAGTTTGCAGATTTTTGCAGTATTTCAATTATTCGAATCTACAGCATTATAATGAAAAGTTGTCAAAAGTCATGATGTTACATTAAAATGACATAGCGCACATTGCATTCAGCAATTCTGTAAGTTTCTGGGCATGTTGGTAGGCATTATATTTGATCGCATCCAAAACTGAGCAACAGTAGACTTATCGCAATGAATTTTTATTATAATAATTCCATATTTGTAGTTTGCAAAGTGGAAATACTCAACATACATGTCATTCTATAAGTTTTGTTATCAAAATTTGTGTTTGCATACCACATTCCTAAGATATGACTTTTCATATCATCAGCAAAAAAAGCATCCAAAGAATTTTTGGAACAAGTTTCAAACTTTATTACTCGACAGACCAGGTGGAAAAAGAATAACTACACTTATATCAAGACCAGAAATTGTTTTGAGAATCTGATGTAAAAAATGTGCGATTGATGATCATAGTTGGAAACCTCCTGAATCACGTTACCACAATCAGCATGAAGAAGTAGTAGAAAATCAGAGGACACATCTCAAGCAACGAATTAATAATATGCATCGGTCCGCTGCAAACAATGGAGTAAAAAACAAGGATCGGAAAGAGCAGAGCCAAACTCAATAGGAAGCAAAGTATGGGAATATTCAAAAATAATGATGACACAAGAAATAGATTAGAAAACAATTATTCAATTGGAGTTTCTCACATTATATACTAACAGTTCCGTGTGTTCTTGTTTTATTAATTATCAACCATAATATTTACCATTTATCCTTACAACTTCCAGACCTATTATTAATAAACTGATTTGCCTTATTTATATTATTATTCACTAACTTTGCGAACGTTTGTTACATTTGTCCCGCACTATTCGTAACGTCAGACTCCGGCCGGTTCGTTACGACACAGCTATCAAAGGGAACTCGCATATATAACCTACATTATTACACATGATATATAATCACGCAACCGACGATATATTTACACTTGAAAATATTCCGCGCATTCTGGTTTAATTGAAAGATTATCTCAGTTGACACTTATTTCCAATCGAACGAAATAATGAAATATTTAAAAGTTTCGTTGACATAAGCATCGCGCATTTTTTTATATTTTTCATTTTCACACACAGATCACAGTCTACATTTACGCGACCGCTTTTATACCGGTTTAGTATACCATAAATTTTGACAAAATAAATATTAGTATACACTTTGTTAGATGACGCGAAAATTATTTTTATTTTCCCGCACGCACTTCCTAACATCATAACCCCAAACGTCAACACGACGTGAAACTTCGGCTGGTGACTTTCGAGTGATTAGTGATTTCGAGCTCTCGAGCTCCTCAGCTTTCCGCCAAACTTCCTTGCTTTTTTTATTGAATGTCATTGGCCCAAAAATTCTCTCACCCTTCATTGGTTGCAGCAAAATTTCTCTCACCAGGGATTGGTGATCATGGGGGCCAAGGGGCCTATGTTTGTAGCGGTTGGAGTGCGCGTATACAGATGCGTCAAATCATGAATGTGTTAGTAACTTTTGCATAATCTTAAGCCCGTGCAAAGTTTTTTCTCAGAAATTACGATACTGATCATGCTGATTTTGGGTTCATTCGACAGAGAACTTCTTAATTAGCTAAAAGTTAAATTTTCAAAGCCGTACATAACTCATGAGTTTCGTAATTTAAGAAAATCACAAGCGAATTTTACCCCCACCACCGCGAATCGTTTTATTCAGAGAAAGTATAGTCTCGGCGAGAGCCTCAGGTCAGCAGCAGACGACAGGGCTGTCAATGTACTTGTCCCGAGACTCTACCGAGTCTCTTGATTCGCGGTGGTGGGGGTAAAACTGGCATGTCATTTTCTAGAATTGCGGAGCTCAAGAGATGTTTTGTTAAGCGAAAATTAGTTTGGAGACTAAATTTCAAAATCTCTTTCGAATGAGCCCGAAACCAACACGATCAGTAGCGTAATTGCTGAGAAAAAACTTTGCACAGGCTCAAGATTATGCAAAAGTTACTAACACATTTAGAAATTTGACATGTCTGTATATAATACCATCAAAGGCCTCATGTCCCTCCCTCGGTCTAACTTCGCGGCGGTGTCGCGGACTAACGTCACATGCCGAGAGCTCGAAAGTCACCAGCCGAAGTTTCACGTCATATTGACGTTTGGGGTTATATGATATGTTATGAAGTGCGTGCGGGATAACTAAAAATAATTTTCGTCATCTAACGAAGTGCATATTACTATTTATTTCGTTAAATTTTGTGATATACTAAATCAGTATCAAAGCGGCCGCGTAAATGTAGTCTGTGATATGTGTGCGAAAAAGGATATAAAAAATGCGCGATGCATATGTCAACGAAAACTTTTCAAGATTTCATGATTTTGTTCGACTGGAAATAAGCGTTAACTAAAATAATCTTTCAATTAAATCAGAGTGCGAGAAATATTGTTCAGTGTAAATATATCGTCAGCAGGCTAGGTTATATATATGAAGGCGTCAGATTATATATATGAATAAATACAACAAAAACACACAGAACTGTTAGAATGATGTTGTAAACTTTCATTGAATAAATTTTTTCTAATTTATTTCTCATGTTTCCCATATTTTGCTTCATATTCAGTTTGGCTCTGCCCTCTCCGATCCTTGTTTTCACTCCATCGGTTTGCAGCGGATCGATACATATCATTAATTAATTGCCTAATATGTGTCCTATGATTTTCTACTATTTCTTCATGCTGATTGTGGTAACGTGATTCAAGAGGTTTCCGGCTATGATCATCAATCTCACATTTTGTACATCAGATTCTCAAAACAGTTTCTGGTCTTGATATAAGTGTAGTTATTCTTTTTCCACCTGGTCTGTCGAGTAACAAATTTTGAAACTTATTCCAAAAAGTCTTTGGATGCTTTGTTTGCTGATCATATGAAAAGTCGAATCTTTGGAATGCAGTAGGCAAACACACATTTTGACAACAATACTTATGAAATGACATGTATGTTGAGTATTCCCACTTTGCAAACTATAAATGTGGAATTATTAGTGAAAAAATTCATTACGCTAGGTCTACAGTTGCTCAGTTTTGGATGCGATCAAATATAATGCCTGCTAACATCCATGGGAACATACAGAATTTCTGAATACAATGTTCGCTATGTCATTTCAATGTAACATCATGACTTTTGCCAACTTTTTTCTATAATACTATAGATTTGGATTATTGAAATACAGCAAAAATCTGCGAATTATAAAATTGATATACTGTGCCACTCATTTTATTTTTTAAAACTAACTGTAACATATATATGAAGTAAACACTCATCACAGAAGTCTTCAGTTGCTCATTTATGGATAGATTTGAAATTGTTGTCTTCGAAGCTCATTGCGCAGATACATTGAACCGCAGCAGATACCTGCGAACTCTGAAATTTTTGTGGATAAATATATATGCGACGGATCACCCCTTATCTTTGATTATGGTAATATATAATGGAATTTGGTTCGGAAAGCTTTTAAGTATTCCTTTTCAAATAGTATTGAAGTTTATATGACTGATATACAGCGAATACTTCCAAACTTTGATATTTCTGTGTTGCAGCATGTGTGCCAATCATTCAAATCATTTACTCCAACCGCATCATGTAATCTAGAAAATTCATCACAAAAGTCTGCTGCTTTCCTAAATACTTCAATTTTCCTTTCCTACTCTATTCTGAGTTTTTGAATTTCTAAATTCATTTCTGAATTGTCCTGAAATGGGTTTCCTCCAAAACCAATGCAGGTACCTTAAACGTCTTTGAATTCTGTTGCTTCGTTGAATTAAGTTCGCTTAGTTTTTTTGCTGCTTTGAGTTCTGGCATAATAAATGTTAGAAGTTTTCGGGTACTTTTTTTCAGCAACTATCAAACTGTGGATAATTGGACTTCAGCGGCCACTTGCAAACTTTGGAAATATATTTCACTGGGGGCACATTTTGGATGAGATGAAATCTCTAGATTCAGAATGCAAAAGCGACATTTAAAGTGGGCAAATCTGTCGGATTTTCCGTGTTCTTTCATTTGAATTTTGAAGAAAAGGGATAAATAAAATCTGTTCTATTATGGATATCTTTACGTCAGTTCTTTCTTCGTTCAAAGACTTGGAAAAAATTGCCAAAGGCCAAGGACAGACCGGTGACAAAATATTTCCAGTACAATTTTGCCGAAAAATAGATCTTTTATCGCGGAAACCAACGTTATAAGCCGAAAATCATATTACAGCCCACGAGACGCATTTCTTCACTCTTTTGGGTTCCTATTACACAAAACATATGAGAAGATAAGGGGGAAAATCACCAACGTGGAAGAAAAAACCAGTGCCGAAATATTTCCAGTACAATTTTGACGAAAAATAGGTCCTTTTTTGTGGAAACCAACGTTATAAGCCGAAAATCATATCTCGGCCCCCAACCCGCTTTCTACCATTCTCTTGGGTTCCCAATAAGCATAGCATATTAGAGTAGAAGAAAAAAAATAGCCCAAGTCCATGGACAGACCGTGACGGAATATTTTCTGTACAATGTTGACGAGAAATTTGTTGTTTTTCGTGGAAACCAACGTTATAGGCCGAAAATCATATTACGGCCCACAACACGCATTTCTTCATGCTCTTGGGTTCCCAATAGACAAAACATATTAGAAGATAAGAAGAAAAATCACCAAAGTCCAAGACCAAACCAGTGCCTAAATATTTTCAGTACAATTTTGAAGAAAAATTGGTCTTTTACGTGGAAACCAACATTATAAACCGAAATTAATTTCTCGGGCCTCGTCCCGGATTCCTCCATGCTGTTGAGTTCCTAATAGGCATAACATATCAAGAGACTCGGTAGAGTCTCGGGACAAGTACATTGACAGCCCTGTCGTCTGCTGGCCCGAGGCTCTCGCCGAGACTATATTATATCTGAATAAAGTAAATTTCGGTGGTGGGGGTAAAATTGACATGTCATTTTCTTGAATTCCGAAGCTCAGGGGTTATGTCGCAATTTGAAAATTGAACTTTCAGCTAATTAAGAAATTCTCTTTCGATTGCGCCCAAAATCAATACGATCGGTGGTGTAATTGCTGAGAAAAAACTTTGCACGGGCTCAAGATTATGCAAAGTTACTAACACATCTATGGATTTACTGTGTCTGTACAGAACACCATCAAAGGCCTCTTGATGCCATCTATAACCCATTTCTATGGAAGCTCGGGTCCCGGGATCCCGGCTACAGAAATTAGTCCAGTCATTACGTCGGAAAAAACGGGTTAGAAATGCAAATGAACCAAGAAAGCTAAATTTTTGATATGTCGTGGGGGGGGCCTAGAAAAGCTTAAGTTCAAATTGTCGACCAAGATTTCCTATGTGCATTTTGCGCCACCTTAAAAAAAGGGTTGAAATCAGTTTTTTTACAATAACTCGGTTTTCTGTTGAGATACGAGAATTTTGAATTCATAGTTTTTTGTTGCTTTTTTTGTGCTCTACAATTAAGGTCCTATACATTTTTCACCTATTGTTTATATTTTTTGAGATATCGATCGAAGAAGTCAGAAATTTAGGTAATGAAATTTGTTTTTTGCTATTTTCTCTTTTCTCGCGATAGATATCGAAAAATTGTCTATTATAAAACTTGTAGAGCGTGTTCAGATCTACAATTTCGTTTTTCAAATTTTTTCCTCCGACCAAAATTATGACCTCCAGCGCGCCGCAAAGTTGACCACAGCGCCGCCCGACGCTATAAAATGTGCGTCCCGCCACCGAGCGCGCCAATAGAGCGACCGTTGGAATTTGAGAGGTCAGGTATAACAGACCCTTTTTCGTTTTCGCGCCGAAACATCTGCTCTTTTTCATAGCATTTCGATCAGTTGTCTCGAGTCATTTGGAGCAAGCATACATGTTTTATAAATCTCGTGAACATGGGTGATTGTTTCATTTGCCAAAAACCTCTTATTACAGACATTTACGTTGCGAAAAAGAGAGCTGTTCAGACTCTCTTAGCGGCGAGTGTGAAAAGAGGATGTGTGGAGCATCAAAACTTGTTACAAAGTATCGATTCCGTGAATGTTCACAGTGCGTGCTACAAAAAATATGCGAATCAAAGACTAGCATCGTTTGCCTCTCGACGAAGTGAATCTGCATCGGAAGAACCAGAATCCGAAGAACAACCTCAGCTCATACCCACTTTTGATTTTAAAAATCTATGTTTATTTTGTGGTGAAGCATTTTGCGACGAATCAAAATTGCCAGTGCATAGACGAAAAAAAATTCATTCGGTGCACGAAACATCGATGAAAGAAACCGTTCTACGGTACTTGTCTGGACGTGATGATGGATTTGCTATTGCTATCATCGAACGAATTAATTGTGTCCCCGATCTCGTCGCAGCAGGAGCTCGGTACCATCGAGCATATATTTCACGTGTATACCATCCAGTACCTGAGGAGGGGATTAATGGAGGACCCGCAGAGGACAAAATAGCCGAGGCAATGGAGGGAATTTACTCATTTCTGAAAGAAAATTCGGACGAATGTCAATTTTCAATGAATGAGTTGATGAACCAATTGAATGGAGATTTCGTTCCCGACATCAGAACGATTAAAAAACATTTACAAGTCAAGTATGGAGATGACATTCTTATAAACGAAAATCAAGGACGTGATTGTGTGGTTTGTTTTCGGAATACTGGCTTCAAAATACTTTCGAATAAATGGTATGAAGAAAAAAAAAAGGACTCTCGTGAAGAAAGGTTAAGAGTTATTCGTGAAGCTGCTGCAATAATTCGCGAGGACATTAGAGGTGTCGTTTACGATAAAAATAATTATCCCCCATCGGATGCGTTCGTGGAAGATGTCGAAGCTGCTGTTCCTGAATCTTTGCAAGTTTTTCTTGCCACGACCATCACAAAAGATAAACGCGGTGCATTGGAGCAGTGGAAAAAAAAATGTACAGCGATAGCTCACTCCATAATAACAGCTGTGCGTCCTCGTTCGTTTTTTTTTCCAGCGGTTCAAGAGTCTCTACAACTAGAAGAGTTGACCGAGGAAGAACTTCTTCAACCAGGACCATCGAAACGACGAAGAATATTAAAAAAAAACGGGGGCCCTTAATTATTATTTTTGGCTACACAAAAAAATAATTGTTCAATAAATTTCATGTTTTTGTTGCATAATTTGTCTGGTTTATTTGTTTATGTTTTATCCCAATAATTTCCCGAACAATCTCCCATCCGTTTCGACGTGTGCATACAACCGTGCGAGCGGCTGCATCGAAGCGGGGCACGGACTTACTGACTTTGCGGCGTGCTAGAGATCATAATTTTGGTCGGAGGAAAAAATTAAAAAAAAGAAATTGTAGGTCTGAACACGCTCTACAAGTTTTATAATAGACAATTTTTCGATATCTATCGCGAGAAAAGAGAAAATAGCAAAAAACAAATTTCATTACCTAAATTTCTGACTTCTTCGATCGATGTCTCAATAAATATAAACAATAGGTGAAAAATGTATAGGACCTTAATTGTAGAGCACAAAAAAAGCAACAAAAAAATATGAATTCAAAATTCTCGTATCTCAACGGAAAACCGAGTTATTGTAAAAAAACTGATTTTAACCCTTTTTTTAAGGTGGCGCAAAATGCACATAGGAAATCTTGGTCGACAATTTGAACTTAAGCTTTTCTAAGCCCCCCCCACGTCATATCAAAAATTTAGCCTTCTCGGTTCATTTGCATTTCCAAATGTATATAATGACTGGACTAAATAATGAGTTGTGATTGGTCAGGACACTTGCTGTACCGTTCCAGCGGAATACAGTTTATGAATATATATACAAGGCCATCAGTCAGCCGTCAGTTATTGATGTTATAACAAACGGATTTTCGACATTACGAAGTGCGGGGTGACAAAAAAATATTTTTCATCTAATAAAGTGTTAAATATGTATTTATTTTATTAAAAATAGTGGTATGTGGTGTCATACAGTATTACGAAAACCAGACATATAGTGACTTTGACGTGATATATAATACATCCATCTGTCAGTTTTTGATGGCATGAGCAAATTAATAGCAACAGCGATCTGAATGATAAAATTTCGGAGAAACAGTGCGAGCTGTATGAATTCGATTCAAAATTCTTATATGACTATAAAAAAAAAAATGTTATGTAAGTTTTGTGAAAACCATGTGGGTTAGTTTACGCTCATCGCAATCGGTTCGCGAGTGTTTGTTATATAGAACATATATTAGTATTGGGAAATTTCTCCTTGTACAAATTCTTTGATTTTACGTTTATTTATGACATAATTTTGTTGCAATCCTGGTTCTGGGTTCTTCAAAAATTTTCAACGGGAGTTATGTGAGAAAAAAAAACTTTCGCTCATTATAACCTCTCAAACGTTCTATCCAAACAGAAATTTTATGTTGTGTAATTACATTATAGAAAAAATATGCGTGATTGTATGTAAATGAATGCAAATAAATGTTGAAAAACTTCGGTCAAGTAAAAGTGTCTAATTCAATGTATTGTTGTCATATTTTCTTTCATTACATTTGGCCGTGTTCACCGGGCCCTTTTTCCCACCTCCTTAGCTCACAGTGTATCCATACCAATTTCTATTCATTCTCTAGACAATTCGAGTGACATTCGTATTTCTATTTCCTCATATTGATGTCAATAAATTGGAAAATTCATATCAAAAAGTTTTCATGATTGCTTGTTTACAAACACGAGTTTTAAAAAATCTTTGGGGCATGTAAATACATAGATATTCACTTGAATTGTTGCATGATGAATTTGGAAACTCATTTCAATAAGTCATTGGTTGCTTATTTTTCGTGATATCAAAATTTGTATCTTCCAAATGCAATGAACACATCTTAAGTTTGACAACATGATGAAGCGACACGTATATTGAGTATTTCCAGACCAAGTTTACGATTGGCATTATGGATTAAAAAATTCATGTGTGTGAGTCTACGCCTGATCATTTCTGGATGTGATCAAATATTTTGTCTGTATATAACCATGGAGACATTCTAAATTACACTATTTGATTTACTTCAACATGCAGCGTATCTGTCACTTTATTTATTGAATATGCCATAATAAGTTTCAAAAATGTGGTTCGGGTAATTTTAAAGTTTTTTGCCCCATAGCACCAAAGTCTGTATTACTGGTACGCAGCGAGTACCTATGAACTATATTCCTGCGAAGCGGTAGGTGTGCCAATCTTTTCACTTTTTGGTTCCAACTGTAATATATGAATGAGATACATGAAACAATTATGCGTTCTGTTCACTTTCAAGTGCGCTGTCTTTTTTCCTTTTAGTTTTGGCATAATAAATTTTATGAATCGGTGGTAATTTTTTCTGTCTGTACCAAAATTTAGATGAATAAATCGCAGCGAATACTTGCAAATTTGGAAAATTCTGTGTATTGACATGCATGCCAGGTATTAGTACTTCCTTTTTTTGATTATGGAATATGGATATCTACAAATAATAAAAATTATACATGAATTATAGGATTTGGAAATGGATTATAAATAATAATCAATAATAAAAAATAATGATGAATGATACAAAAAGTCAGCGATGGCTTGTTTATGAATGGCATAAGAAGTTATGTTTTCAAAATGCATTGCTCATATTAAGAAGTAAGCAATTCTGTTGGTCTTGACGCACTTCATACTTTTTCTTTTGTCCGGTTGAACCTTGGTGGCTACATGCAGAGTTTGAAAATTTTATGCATCGACGTGGGTGTGTCAACTTTCTATCTCTGGGAATGATAATACGAATGGAAAAGATTGCTTCAAAAAGTCCTTGGAAGCACGTTTTTTTAATGAAATAAAAATAACTAGCATTAGAATTCAATAAACATATGTGAAAATTGCGAATTCTGGTGGACTTGGTGAACATTATATATATATTTTTCTTTCTCCTTCTGTCAAATTTTAAGGAAAATCAATCCAAAAATTCGTTTCATTGAAAAATCTTCATGTTTTCTTTATTCACAATGATTTCATCAAAACAGATGAAAACAAAATTTATAAATGAAGGGGCAAAATTCCACAATGATACAAAATATTGAAAAACCTTACGGAATATGATTTTAATCCCACAAAATTATAGACATGTTCGAAATGGTTGAAAAATTGACGATATCACTTCAAACATTCGAAGAATATCAAACTGTTATAAATTGTACAAAACTTAAAGAAAATCATTGGAGAAAGGAGAAAATTGAAAAAAATTCCATCTAATTTATGTGCAGCATTAAAATTTATTATATCAATTCGAGGCCAAGTATTTTCTAATGAATTGAAAAAGTTACCACTTGAATTACGTGCAGCACTAAAATTTATGATATCAATCAGTGGACAAGTATTTTATTAGTAACTCCAAATTTTGACGTTATTAAATTGTTCTAAAAAGCTTTTAAATCCAAAAAAAATCACATGAAAGCTAGTCATTCGTTACTCTATGGTGGCAAAGACTTATAAGAAAATCGATTTTTCTCAGACTTTCAGGATCCTTTGGTATTATTCACACAATTCAACGTCGATTGGATCGATACAAATTATGTTTAAATAAGTGTTAAAAGTACTTGTCCGGCCCATCACTATTCATTTAATAAAAAATCAATCATACAAAAACGAAATTGTACGGCAGAATCTGGTTAAAAATTTGTTGAAATGCGATTCATTATTAGTTTGATGCTTTTAATAATAGTATAGGTTAGTTCTTATTCCTGAGCCTGAGAAAAATCGATTTTCTTATAAGTCTCTGCCACCATAGAGTAACAAATGACTAGCTTTCAAGTGATTTTTTTTGGATTTAAAAGCTTCTTAGAACAATTTAATAATCTCAAAATTTGGAGTTAGTAATAAAATACTTGTCCACCAATTGATATCATAAATTTTAGTGCTACACGTAATTCAAGTGGTAACTTTTTTCAATTTATACTTATCCACAGAAATCTCAAAGTTCGCAGGTATCTGCTGTGATTCAATGTATCTGCGCCATCAGTTTCGAAGACAGCAGTTTCAAATCCATCCATAAATGAGCTACTGAAGACTTTTGTAATGAATTTTTTACTTCATATTTATGTTACGGTGAGAGTCAAAAAATAAAATGAATTGCACAGTATATAAATTTTATAGTTTGCAGTTTTTTACTGTATTTCAATGATCCAAATCTATATAGTATTATAGTGAAAGGTTGTTAGAAGTCATGATGTTCCATTAAAGCGACATAGCGCATATAACATTCAGAAATTTTGTAGATTCCCATGATGTTGGCAGGCATTATACTTAATCGCATCCAAAACTGAGCAACTGTAGACTTATCGTAATGAATGTTTTCACCAATAATTCCACATTTGCAGTTTGCAGAATAGGAATACTCAACATACACATCATTTCATAAGTATTGTTGTCAAAATTTGTGTTTGCCTACCGCATTCCGATGATTCAACTTTTCATATTATCAGCAAAAAAAGCATGCAAAGACTTTTTGGAACAAGTTTCAAAATTTATTACTCGACAGACCAGGTGGAAAAAGAATAACTACACTTATATCAAGACCAGAAACTGTTTTGAGAATCTGTACAAAATGTGCGATTGATGATCATAGTTGGAAACCTCTTGATTCACGTTACCACAAAATCAGCATGAAGAAATAGTAGAAAATCATCGAACATATATTAGGCAACCAATTAATGATATGCATATATCTCGCTAATTTATGTTCCATATGGATTGTCTTTGTGTCCTCGTAAAAGGAGACGTAAATTGCACGATTATTTTTTATTCCTCCCCGTCCACATGAATCGCGAAAAACCTTCATGCAGTCACCAATTTCAACTTCATTTACCAGGCTTCATCGAAGAACCATCAAATATCAGTCATTGAAATATCCGATCGAGTATTTAAAAAAATGAATATCGTTGTTTTTTGAAACTCATGTTTATTTGAAAGCGAAACATGTAGAGGTGTTTACGTTTGAGTACCATTGCTCTTTTTATATGCAATCATTTATTATTGATGACGAATCGCTTATATTGTACTATTGAATCCTTGAAAATAAATTATTTAAAAAATGAAAACATTGAAAAAATATTTTTATCGATCCTGAATCGAATCGCACTATCATTAATTTTGCAGCAATCGAATAAGCGGTGAAAAGAACGATTCAAAATGAGAGTTTATTCAGTGACGGTCCATTTGAGAAAATGGAATTGATGACAGAAAAATGTCTGATGTGTCGATGGTTTCTGTGTTATTGGATTTATCACTGATTTCATATTTTTCGAGAAATTTTTCTACCAGTGAAAGTCCGATATCAAGAATTTCTTGGGGAATTTTTCGCGGCTTTTGATTGTAATTTTCAAAACCATATTCGCGAAATACTCTCTTTCGCTCATCTTTCGTCGCTTTTGCCATTCCAAATATCTTTGTACCGACTGAATGCCCTTTTGCGAATGCCATTTCGTAGTTTCTACTCCACATGTCCGATTGGGATTGATCGCTTTTTCTTTTCTCGTGTCCTTCAATTATTTCTGAGTTGAGAATGGTTATTCCTAAAATTTGCAGTTTTTCATCGACCATCTCTGTAGTTGCATCATTAGTATCTTGTTTTTCCGTCGTTTCAATAACTTTGTCGTTATTTCCCTCGGTACTTATGTGTGTTTTTTCAAAGTGCTGCGTTTCTCCTATTTTCTGAATATCTTCATCGGAGTTTTCCAATTTTTTTTCAATTTCTTTGACGTCCATAGATTTATCAGCGATCTTCATCAATTGCTGGTTCATTTGGATTTCTAGGCGTGTTTTTTTCTGGTTGAAGCCCTGCCATACCGGTAATTTCGAACCCGTGAAATAACGCTCCATTCTAAATTGGAAATTACCATTATTTTCAAATTTAGAGTTCTTTAGTTTATCCGTTTCAATATAGCGAGGAATAGCTGAACTATTCTCGTTCTTCTTGACTTCAGGAAATTCATTGTATTTGTCGGAACGGGACTCTAAATTTCGCGATCTCTTTTCTTGACAAATAGTCTGCTTCGGTAGAAAACTCAATTCTTTGTCGAATTTTGAAATTCGTTTGGTTCTCTTCCGAAAGTTATTGGGCAATATATCATTCTTGTTTATCGGAGACTTTTTTTTCATGACATTTACCATTTCAGAAGTTTTCCTGTGGTTTTTGGGTTGCTTCAAAGTCTTTGAAAAACCGCGTTGGATCCGAGAAAACCCACAACTGTTGGAAACGTTATTACCATGCATAGTTCGATCAGTAAACTTCTTTTCATCTAAGGAATATCCAGAGTCAAACTTTTCGCTCGACACTACGTGACTCGGAGAACATTTGGACGAAAAATCGCAGCACGTGTGGTCCATATGGCCTTTCAATTTATAGGTTACATTTGCTTCGGGTCTGACTCTTCTTTGGGCGCGAATGTTTTCGTGTGGAAATGTTTTCACTAAACATTTTTCAACTGTCCCAGTAACTTTTCTCTGCTCATTCGCTTCTGGGAGAAATGCGTCGCAACCGGTATCTGTCAATTCAATAATTTTTGCGCTCTTACCAAACGGATCATCAATGATACGCCGATTTATGATTGGATTTCCATAAATAACATCGAAATCTCTGTACGCGGGCTCGGGTCCAACTGTGGTATCAGCCATAAACGGGGAAAAATCCATAAAGGGATCCATACTATCATCAAAACTAACTAAACTCAAATTTTTTTTCAGTCGAAAAATTATTCGACGCACTTCGATGATTAAATAATCGATCAATTTTTCAGGAGGAAAAACATTTTTTTTATGTTTAATGAAACATTGTGCATTAGCAGTTTATACACTCAATTTATTGTGCCATATTTTCCGTGATTTCCTCGGATTACTTCTGAAATTCATAGTTCTTTTTCTACATTTCCCGACTATGTACTCTTAAAAATTTGGCGAGAGAATAACATGGTTAACGGAAACTTCACCACTTATACAATCGTTTTCTTCTGTTTCTCCTCATTGATAACAACGAGCGATTATTTTTATAATTATTATATCCAGAGTCGTGGCAACGACTGAGACAAATACATCTATCTTATTATGACAAGTGGCTGCCAGAGGGTCTTTACCGCAGCGACAGCGTTTCCAATCGTTTTGGAAAATTTCCAAAATTTGTTCCTTTAATAATTAAATAATTATAGTATTTAAAATTGTTTTTCTTTCGATTATGACCTCTTTAAACTCTGTAGCTCAACGCGTGAAAGAGATATTTAAAAAAATTCGAATAAATGCAGAAGTTGCTAAACCTATCGGATTACGATCAAAAATAATTACAAAAGAAGCAAAATGGGATGCAAAAAATTACAACCACAGAAAATACAAACACAAAATATTACGGAAAAAAATTACGACAAAAAATTTAAGGTCACAAAAATTTCAAGAAAAATTACAAACAAACCAAATTTATAATCCAAAAAATTGAACCAAAAAAAAATTTTGCCGTTGTACTTTGGCCGTTGGCGGACTTTTTTTTCTAGCTCACATTAAGAGACTCGGTAGAGTCTCGGGACAAGTACATTGACAGCCCTGTCGTCTGCTGGCCTGAGGCTCTCGCCGAGACTATCTTTTCTCTGAATAAAACGAAATTGAAAAAAGTTACCACTTGAATTACGTGCAGCACTAAAATTTATGATATCAATCGATGGACAAGTATTTTATTAGTAACTCCAAATTTTGACATTATTAAATTGTTCTATCATCAAGAGACTCGGCAGAGTCTCGGGACAAGTACATTGACAGCCCTGTCGTCTGCTGGCCCGAGGCTCTCGCCGAGACTACATTATCTCTGAATAAAACGATTCGCGGTGGTGGGGGTAAAATCGACATGTCATTTTCTTGAATTGCGAAGCTCAGGAGTTATGTCGCAAATTGAAAACATCCATAAAAAAAACTTGAAAAATTTTTTTTTTTAAATTGTAAAAAAAATTATTTTATAAAAAAAAATACAGAACAATTCGAAAAAAATTTCACAAATCTTTAAAAAACATTATCTTTAAAAAAAAAAACTAATCTGTATCTATTTTTTAAAGTGTCATAAGAATCAAATAACAAGTAAAAAATAAAAAACCGAAAAATCGGTCTTGAAATCATTTTGGAAACCGATGCCTCATTCTTCTTATTAGATTCGAACAGCTAAATCAACTGAAAAAAATTCCATCTAATTTACGTGCGGCATTAAAATTTATTATATTAATTCGAGGCCAAGTATTTTCTAATGAATTGAAAAAAGTTACCACTTGAATTACGTGCAGCATTAAAATTTGTGATATCAATCGGTGGACAAGTATTTTATTAGTAACGCCAAATTTTGACATTATTAAATTCTAACAAATTCTATTAAATTCTAAAAATTAATATCTAACAAGGAAAGGTTCTCTGCTGACGTCCTTCGATTTTGATGAAATTTAAATATGTTATTCTACATCAAAATCTAAAAGACACGTATTTTTTTTTATCGGCGGAAAAACGTTTCTAGGGGTTGAAATCACCCTTCAAAGTTGAGACCTCCGAGGGGTACTTTTCAGGTTTCACCTATTTTCACCTGAGATAATAGAATGCACCCAAATGGATAATTATCTTAATGATAAACGATGAAAAATGCCACTGGTTTCATATCGGAGGGTTGCATAGGAAAAAAGTTATAGGGGTTGAAATTCACAAAATCGTTATAACAAAAAAAGTATTGCACCTATCTCGATGAACTTAATTGCATTTCGAAGAGGGCAAAAAAATAGTAGATACGGGTTTTTGCGTTTTTCTCGCAAATCAAGTTAAGGGGGTGAACTACCCCTATATATGTTTACACCAAATCTCAATAAAACGGCAGTAATTTTTTGTTTTCCTTATTTCTTCTGGTCGTGATACGTTTTTCCTTCACATTTTCAATATTTACATCTTAAATGATGGATAGATTTTTCTCGAAATTACATTTTCATAACTAGTGAAAGTTATAGAACCTAAAGTATGCGTCCAATCCTTATGGTTTATTTATCATTTGAAGCAATCTGACTCTTCTAGTTATACTTAGAAGATTCTATTCAAAATTTATTTAAACAATGGATTTTACCTAATTGAGCAAGAAAAATGCGAGAACATCAAATTTTTCGGTTGAAAATTCTATCACATCCATAGTTTGAAAGAATTCACTTTTTCCCGCCAAATATTACTGATGGGATAACTTCTACAGATAACAATTTTTTTTATTAGTTAATATTGAATAAATCCCAAGACAAATTCCAAAAATATCTATTCCTTATGTTTTTCACAAAAATTCGGTAAATATTGACACATTTCTATAGTTATCATCAATTCAAGTTATCATCAACTCCCCCCCCCCCCCCGTCCCTTTACTTGACGGTGTTATTTGGAAGTCATCTCTGTTCAGTCTGTGACTCGCTCCCAAAATTAGATTTGAAATACGACGCAGAAGCAGTGATAAAATTGCGATCGCGGAATATATTCACCACAGTCGGTTATTTTTATTCTACACGAAAGAAGTGCCTTACAATTCGAGACTATTTAAAACGAAGTTGCAAGTATTAATCAAAATGAAGATAAATCCTTTGAACGTTATTAGAATGCTTCTCGCAACTTTTGAAGTCATGCATTTACCGGATTCGCCAGTGAATAACGATGAAATACAGTTGAAAGAAAACTTTGAAAATATTTTGTTGACTGCAATGAACGAATACAGTGGTTTTGAAATGGTAGAAGAAAATTCTTTGGATTTTGAAGAACCGTTCAAGGATTGGGAAATGGAAATTGTTGAAGATAAGGAGTGGGCAAACGCCTTGCATGAACCAGAACTTCCGCCTGATACATGCACTCGTGATGACGAAGATTTATCTTACGAGTACAAATTAAGGGCCGTTCAGTATTGGCGCAGCGGGAAGAAAGGAAATTTAAGTCTGGGCAGTGTTAAACAAAAGTTCAAGAGAGTGCAATCTATACGACAGTTGCAGCGGTGGGCACACAATTTGAACAAGGGTGGGACGTACAAAGAAAAATTAGCACGAATTTGTAGTTACACTTTGGAAAATTTCAAAGCTGCTGTGGATGCTGGTTTAATAGTGCGCGATTCCGATTTGAAAAAATGGGCCTTACATACTCAAAAAGAAATAGGGCATTCTGATTTTCGTTTCAAAGCATCTCCTAAGTGGATAAAATCATTTAAAGCGGCTCATCGTATCGTATCGAGAAAAATTAATAAGTTCATTACATCCAAAACAATTGAAGATGGAGAAATCTTGGAACAACAAATTCAAAAATTTGTCTTTGACGTAAAGCAAAATATTGCAACATACAAATTGTCAAATACATTCAACGCAGATCAGAGTGGCTTCCAGCTAGAAATGCATTCCGGAAGAACTTTAGCAATCGAAGGAGAAAAGCAAGTACAATGTCTTGTACAATCAGTCTCATCTACGACCCACAGTTATACGATTCAGCCGACTATATCAGCTGACGGCAAACTGCTATCTCCTCTATTTTTGGTTTTAAAAGAACCAACCGGCAAGATTGGTCCAATAGTGGAGAAAACGCTTTTCAGACCAGATAATGTGTACATAGAAGTATCCAAGTCTGGGAAGCTTACTTCAGGTATAAATTACACCCACTGTTTGTGTATAGATATTTTTTCGAATGAAAAAAATACGTTTTTCTAATTTCAGATCATTTCAAAATTTGGTTGCAGCATGTGTTTTTCCCGAAAATTGGTTCAAAATCTTTATTACTGATTGATTCTTGGACTGGACACTGCCCCCTAGCTGTACTTGATGTAAAACCTTCAAATAGAGATGTCAAAGTAATGATTATACCTAAAGGAACTACCGGAAAAATCCAACCCCTCGATGTTTTTGGATTCCGAGTATGGAAAAATTTTGTTAGACATTTTTCTGATACTTGTCTATTGATGAATTATAATGTTGATTTGCATTTGAGAAATAATATCATAAAGCTGCAGTCACTCGTTCATAACCAACTGTCGTCACCACGTTATATCGATCTTTTCAAATATTCTTGGTACAAAAGTGGTTATATTGAAGAAAAACCAGCCAATTTTGAAAATCCTGTAGACTTTGCATTTGGAGATTCTTGCAACTCACATTGTGAAGTTCCAGGATGTGAAAATGTTGCTATTGTTCGCTGTTCCTGGTGTAAAAAGTCGCTATGTATTAAACACTTTTTCGATGACTATCATTACTGCAGTACTTACAACGGCTAATAGAGCATACGATTATATATTCGCTTCTATTTATTGCTGTTGACATATTATCAATAAAAGATATAAGCATATTGTACGCTCTCTTTTTTTTTTACTTGACTACGCAATTTTTCTATGCGTCATCCCAAATCTTGGTCTTATCTACCGAAACGAATATGTGTAAGCTCTCATCGTATGCCTGTGTTATCTCATTGCCAAATATAAATCAGTCAGAATTATCAATAAGGAAAACGTATCACGACCAGAGGTAATAAGGAAAACAAAAAATTACTGCCGTTTTATTGAGATTTGATGTAAACATATATAGGGGTAAGTCACCCCCTTAACTTGATTTGCGAGAAAAACGCAAAAACCCGTATCTACTATTTTTTTGCCCTCTTCGAAATGCAATTAAGTTCATCGAGATAGGTGCAATACTTTTTTTGTTATAACGATTTTGTGAATTTCAACCCCTATAACTTTTTTCCTATGCAACCCTCCGATATGAAACCAGTTGCATTTTTCATCGTTTATCATTAAGATAATTATCCATTTGGGTGCATTCTATTATCTCAGGTGAAAATAGGTGAAACCTGAAAAGTACCCCTCGGAGGTCTCAACTTTGAAGGGTGATTTCAACCCCTAGAAACGTTTTTCCGCCGATAAAAAAAAATACGTGTCTTTTAGATTTTGATGTAGAATAACATATTTAAATTTCATCAAAATCGAAGGACGTCAGCAGAGAACCTTTCCTTGTAAGAAGCTTTTAAATCCAAAAAAATCACATGAAAGCTAGTCATATGTTACTCTATGGTGGCAGAGACTTATAAGAAAATCAATTCTTCTCAGACTTTCAGGATCCTTTGGTATCATTCACAAAATTCGACGTCGATTGGATCGATACAAATTATGTTTAAATATGTGTTAAAAGTACTTGTCCGGCCCATCACTATTCATTTAAATAAAAATCAATAATGCAAAAATGGAATTGTATGGCAGAATCCGGTTAAACATTTATTGAAATGCGATTCATTATTAGTTTAATGTTCTTAATAATAGTATAGGTTAGTTCTTATTCCGAATGGAATTTGTTTGCTGGAAGAATAAGTGAGAAGCAAAAATTGTCGTCATTGAATACAAACTGGAGAGTTATTTTGTTTAAACTTGAACATATATATTATGTACAATTATTTTCATTTATCAATGGATAATAATATCCCTTGTATAGTGCGGAACAATTTCTTTGCTTTTTTTTATTAAATTAGTGCAATTACGTAAAAATTACTTGAAGATAATTCTCTCAATTCCCTCTGCATGGATACTTGTGATCCATCAGTTCTAGACAAGCACTGATTATTATTGGGATGAACAATTTAAACGGAAAGTGATGGGCCGGACAAGTACTTTTAACACATATTTAAACATAATTTGTATCGATCCAATCGACGTCGAATTTTGTGAATGATACCAAAGGATCCTGAAAGTCTGAGAAGAATTGATTTTCTTATAAGTCTCTGCCACCATAGAGTAACATATGACTAGCTTTCATGTGATTTTTTTGGATTTAAAAGCTTCTTAGAAGAATTTAATAATGTCAAAATTTGGCGTTACTAATAAAATACTTGTCCACCGATTGATATCACAAATTTTAATGCTGCACGTAATTCAAGTGGTAACTTTTTTCAATTCATTAGAAAATACTTGGCCTCGAATTAATATAATAAATTTTAATGCCGCACGTAAATTAGATGGAATTTTTTTCAGTTGATTTAGCTGTTCGAATCTAATAAGAAGAATGAGGCATCAGTTTCCAAAATGATTTCAAGACCGATTTTTCGGTTTTTTATTTTTTACTTGTTATTTGATTCTTATGACACTTTAAAAAATAGATACAGATTAGTTTTTTTTTTTAAAGATAATGCTTTTTAAAGATTTGTGAAATTTTTTTCGAATTGTTCTGTATTTTTTTTTATAAAATAATTTTTTTTACAATTTAAAAAAAAAAATTTTTCAAGTTTTTTTTATGGAAGGAAATATCAGCAAACGAGGGACCATCAATGTTCTTGTCCCAACCTTTTTTTTCCTAGGGGAAGTTTATGGTTTGATATCACGTCTTTTTTCTCAAAAGTTCCTTATTTATTTTCAGTTCACTATAGGATTTTAGTTTCAATTTCTATGGATTATTTATGATTTTCGTCTTATAACGTTGGTTTTCACGAAAAAAGACCTATTTTTCGTCAAAATAGTACTGAAAATATTTCGTCACAGGTCTGTCCTTGGACTTTGGCAATTTTTTTTTTGTACTTTGATATGTTTTGTCAATTAGAAACCCAAGGGCGCGGTCGCAAGCTGGTTAGGGGCCGGGATATGATTTTCAGCTTATAACGCTGGTTTCCACGAAAAAGGACCTATTTTGCGTCAAAATTTAACTGGAAATATTTCGTCACAGGTCTGTTCTTGGACTTTGGCGCTTTTTTTCCTTGTACCCTATTATGTTTTGTCCATTGGGAACTCAAGAGCATGTAGCAATGCGTGTTGCAGGCTGAGATGTGATTTCCGGCTTATAACGTTAGAAAAAAGAAAGGAGAAGAGGAAAGACAGATCAAATTCAAGACACAACAAATCCAAAAGTATTGGCCATTTTTAAATGTCGCTTTTGCATTCTGAATCTCGACGTTTTCGTGTCATCCAAAACATGCCCCCAATGAAATATATTTCCAAAGTTTGCAAGTGGCCGCTGAGATCCAATTATCTACAGTTTGATAGTTGCAGAAAAAAGGCACCCAAAAAAATTTATTGTGCCAGAACATAAAGAAGCAAAAAAAACTGAGCGTACTTAATTCTACAGAGCAACGGAAATCAAAGACGATTAAGGTACCTGCATTGGTTGTGGAGGAAAACAATTTCATTTCAGGATAATTTAGAAATAAATTAGGAAATTCAGAAATTTAGCATAGAATTTAGAAAAAGGAAAATTAAGATAATTAGTAAACCTGAAAACTTTTGTGATGAATTTTTGAAATTACATGTTACGGTTGGAGTAAAAAATTTAAATAATTGGCACACATGCTGCGACACAAAAATATCAAAGTTTAAAGGTATTCGCTCCATACCGCAGTGATACAAACTTTAATACTATTTGAAAAGAAACACTTTAAAACTTGCTGAACAAAGTTCCATTCCATATTACTATAATCAAAGATAGGGGATGATACTAGCATAAATACTTATCCACAGAAATTTCAAAGTTTGCAGGTATCTGCTGCGATTCAATGTATCTGCGCAATTAGTTTGGAAGACAGCAATTTCAAATCCATCGATAAATGAGCAACTGAAGACTTTCTAATGAATTTTTTACTTCATATTTATGTTACGGTGAGAGTCAAAAAGTAAAATCACTAGCACAGTATATAAATTTTATAGTTTGCAGATTTTTGCTGTATTTCAGTGATCCAAATATATAGTATTATAGTGAAAGGGTGTTAGAAGTCATGATGTTACATTAAAATGACATAGCGCACATAACATTCAGAAATTCTGTAGGTTTCCATGATGTTGGCAGGCATTATACTCAATCGCATCCAAAACTGAGCAACTGTAGACTTATCGTAATGAATGTTTTCACCAATAATTCCACATTTGCAGTTTGCAGAATAGGAATACTCAACATACACGTTATTTCATAAGTATTGTTGTCAAAATTACCTACCGCATTCCAATGATTCGACTTTTCATATTATCAGCAAAAAAAGCATCCAAAGACTTTTTGGAACAAGTTTCAAAATTTATTACTCGACAGGCCAGGTGGAAAAAGTATAACTACACTTATATCAACACCAGAAACTGTTTTGAGAATCTGATATACAAAATGTGCGAATAACGATCATAGTCGGAAACCACTTGAATCAGGTTACCACAATCAGCATGAAGAAATGGTAGAAAATTAAAGGACACATATTAGGCAACCAATTAATAATATGTATCGATCCGCTGCAAACCGATGGAGTCAAAACAAGGATCGGAAAGAGCAGAGCCAAATTCAATAGGAAGCAAAATGTGGGAATATTCAAAAATACCGACGACACAAGAAATAAATTAGAAAACATTTATTCGATTGGAGTTTCTTACATTATATATACTAACAGTTCCGTGTGTTCTTGTTTTATTAATTATCAACCATAATATTTCAGATCGCAAAAAGAAAATTTGACGTTATAAGTTGACGAACATTTTTTCTTACAACTTCCAGACCTATTTTTGATAAACTGATTTGACTTATTTATATTATTCACTATATAACTATGCGAACGTTTGTTACATATGTCCCGCACTTCGTAACGTCAAACCCCGGCCGGTTCGTTGTTACCACACAGCTATCAAAGGGAACTCGTATATATAACCTACATAATTACACATGATATATAATCACGCAACTGACGATATATTTACACTGAACAATATTCCGCGCACTCTGGTTTAATTGAAAGATTATCTCAGTTGACACTTATTTCCAATCGAATGAAATAATGAAATCTTGAAAAGTTTCGTTGACATATGCATCGCGCATTTTTTATATTTTTTATTTGCACACACAGAACACAGTCTACATTTACGCGGCCGCTTTTATACCGGTTTAGTATACCACAAGTTTTAACAAAATAAATATTAACCACTTTTCACTAACCATTTTCATTTATTAATTAGAGTCCGCACACAACAGCACTTTGGGGATCATAACCTCACCTGTCAAAATGACGTTCAGTATGAAAACAAGTCTCGGATGTGCGTATCGATGTATTGATATCATATAACCTATTTACAAATGATATAAATGATAAACTTATTTTCAGTCAAACGAATTAATAAATTCTTAAAAAGTTTCGTCGACATGCACCGCGTATTTTTTTATTTTATTCTTTTTTACACACGACAGATCACAGACTACATTTACGCGACTGCTTTTATTCCGGTTTAGTTTAGCATTCCACAGGTTTTAGTACTATGCCCTTCGTAAGATGACGAAAGTTTTCTTTATTTATCCCACACACATTCCATAATGTCAAAACTCCGTTTCTTTATACGATGATCGAAAACTGACACATGGTTTATATATATATATATAATATTCACGGAGTCTGACAAGGAAAGGTTCTCTGCTGACGTCCTTCGATTTTGATGAAATTTAAATATGTTATTCTACATCAAAATCTAAAAGACACGTATTTTTTTTTATCGGCGGAAAAACGTTTCTAGGGGTTGAAATCACCCTTCAAAGTTGAGACCTCCGAGGGGTACTTTTCAGGTTTCACCTATTTTCACCTGAGATAATAGAATGCACCCAAATGGATAATTATCTTAATGATAAACGATGAAAAATGCAACTGGTTTCATATCGGAGGGTTGCATAGGAAAAAAGTTATAGGGGTTGAAATTCACAAAATCGTTATAACAAAAAAAGTATTGCACCTATCTCGATGAACTTAATTGCATTTCGAAGAGGGCAAAAAAATAGTAGATACGGGTTTTTGCGTTTTTCTCGCAAATCAAGTTAAGGGGGTGACTTACCCCTATATATGTTTACATCAAATCTCAATAAAACGGCAGTAATTTTTTGTTTTCCTTATTACCTCTGGTCGTGATACGTTTTCCTTATTGATAATTCTGACTGATTTATATTTGGCAATGAGATAACACAGGCATACGATGAGAGCTTACACATATTCGTTTCGGTAGATAAGACCAAGATTTGGGATGACGCATAGAAAAATTGCGTAGTCAAGTAAAAAAAAAAGAGAGCGTACAATATGCTTATATCTTTTATTGATAATATGTCAACAGCAATAAATAGAAGCGAATATATAATCGTATGCTCTATTAGCCGTTGTAAGTACTGCAGTAATGATAGTCATCGAAAAAGTGTTTAATACATAGCGACTTTTTACACCAGGAACAGCGAACAATAGCAACATTTTCACATCCTGGAACTTCACAATGTGAGTTGCAAGAATCTCCAAATGCAAAGTCTACAGGATTTTCAAAATTGGCTGGTTTTTCTTCAATATAACCACTTTTGTACCAAGAATATTTGAAAAGATCGATATAACGTGGTGACGACAGTTGGTTATGAACGAGTGACTGCAGCTTTATGATATTATTTCTCAAATGCAAATCAACATTATAATTCATCAATAGACAAGTATCAGAAAAATGTCTAACAAAATTTTTCCATACTCGGAATCCAAAAACATCGAGGGGTTGGATTTTTCCGGTAGTTCCTTTAGGTATAATCATTACTTTGACATCTCTATTTGAAGGTTTTACATCAAGTACAGCTAGGGGGCAGTGTCCAGTCCAAGAATCAATCAGTAATAAAGATTTTGAACCAATTTTCGGGAAAAACACATGCTGCAACCAAATTTTGAAATGATCTGAAATTAGAAAAACGTATTTTTTTCATTCGAAAAAATATCTATACACAAACAGTGGGTGTAATTTATACCTGAAGTAAGCTTCCCAGACTTGGATACTTCTATGTACACATTATCTGGTCTGAAAAGCGTTTTCTCCACTATTGGACCAATCTTGCCGGTTGGTTCTTTTAAAACCAAAAATAGAGGAGATAGCAGTTTGCCGTCAGCTGATATAGTCGGCTGAATCGTATAACTGTGGGTCGTAGATGAGACTGATTGTACAAGACATTGTACTTGCTTTTCTCCTTCGATTGCTAAAGTTCTTCCGGAATGCATTTCTAGCTGGAAGCCACTCTGATCTGCGTTGAATGTATTTGACAATTTGTATGTTGCAATATTTTGCTTTACGTCAAAGACAAATTTTTGAATTTGTTGTTCCAAGATTTCTCCATCTTCAATTGTTTTGGATGTAATGAACTTATTAATTTTTCTCGATACGATACGATGAGCCGCTTTAAATGATTTTATCCACTTAGGAGATGCTTTGAAACGAAAATCAGAATGCCCTATTTCTTTTTGAGTATGTAAGGCCCATTTTTTCAAATCGGAATCGCGCACTATTAAACCAGCATCCACAGCAGCTTTGAAATTTTCCAAAGTGTAACTACAAATTCGTGCTAATTTTTCTTTGTACGTCCCACCCTTGTTCAAATTGTGTGCCCACCGCTGCAACTGTCGTATAGATTGCACTCTCTTGAACTTTTGTTTAACACTGCCCAGACTTAAATTTCCTTTCTTCCCGCTGCGCCAATACTGAACGGCCCTTAATTTGTACTCGTAAGATAAATCTTCGTCATCACGAGTGCATGTATCAGGCGGAAGTTCTGGTTCATGCAAGGCGTTTGCCCACTCCTTATCTTCAACAATTTCCATTTCCCAATCCTTGAACGGTTCTTCAAAATCCAAAGAATTTTCTTCTACCATTTCAAAACCACTGTATTCGTTCATTGCAGTCAACAAAATATTTTCAAAGTTTTCTTTCAACTGTATTTCATCGTTATTCACTGGCGAATCCGGTAAATGCATGACTTCAAAAGTTGCGAGAAGCATTCTAATAACGTTCAAAGGATTTATCTTCATTTTGATTAATACTTGCAACTTCGTTTTAAATAGTCTCGAATTGTAAGGCACTTCTTTCGTGTAGAATAAAAATAACCGACTGTGGTGAATATATTCCGCGATCGCAATTTTATCACTGCTTCTGCGTCGTATTTCAAATCTAATTTTGGGAGCGAGTCACAGACTGAACAGAGATGACTTCCAAATAACACCGTCAAGTAAAGGGACGGGGGGGGGGGGGGAGTTGATGATAACTTGAATTGATGATAACTATAGAAATGTGTCAATATTTACCGAATTTTTGTGAAAAACATAAGGAATAGATATTTTTGGAATTTGTCTTGGGATTTATTCAATATTAACTAATAAAAAAAATTGTTATCTGTAGAAGTTATCCCATCAGTAATATTTGGCGGGAAAAAGTGAATTCTTTCAAACTATGGATGTGATAGAATTTTCAACCGAAAAATTTGATGTTCTCGCATTTTTCTTGCTCAATTAGGTAAAATCCATTGTTTAAATAAATTTTGAATAGAATCTTCTAAGTATAACTAGAAGAGTCAGATTGCTTCAAATGATAAATAAACCATAAGGATTGGACGCATACTTTAGGTTCTATAACTTTCACTAGTTATGAAAATGTAATTTCGAGAAAAATCTATCCATCATTTAAGATGTAAATATTGAAAATGTGAAGGAAAAACGTATCACGACCAGAAGAAATAAGGAAAACAAAAAATTACTGCCGTTTTATTGAGATTTGGTGTAAACATATATAGGGGTAGTTCACCCCCTTAACTTGATTTGCGAGAAAAACGCAAAAACCCGTATCTACTATTTTTTTGCCCTCTTCGAAATGCAATTAAGTTCATCGAGATAGGTGCAATACTTTTTTTGTTATAACGATTTTGTGAATTTCAACCCCTATAACTTTTTTCCTATGCAACCCTCCGATATGAAACCAGTGGCATTTTTCATCGTTTATCATTAAGATAATTATCCATTTGGGTGCATTCTATTATCTCAGGTGAAAATAGGTGAAACCTGAAAAGTACCCCTCGGAGGTCTCAACTTTGAAGGGTGATTTCAACCCCTAGAAACGTTTTTCCGCCGATAAAAAAAAATACGTGTCTTTTAGATTTTGATGTAGAATAACATATTTAAATTTCATCAAAATCGAAGGACGTCAGCAGAGAACCTTTCCTTGTGAGTGCGGCGGTCGGCCTAGCAGCTGAAGGAGCCGACATCGTTGAGCCAATCAGAATGCGTAGAGGCACAACTCTACTACCACTAACTACGTCAAAACGCGTATACGTATACGTCGAACTCGTCATGTGTCAGTAACTTTTGCATAATCTTGAGCCCGTGCAAAGTTTTTTCTCAGCAAATACGCCACCGAGAATGCTGATTTTGGGCTCATTCCACAGAGAACTTCTTAATTAGCTTAAAGTTCAATTTTCAAAGCCGTACATAACTCATGAGCTTTGCAATTAAAGAAAATCACATGCCAATTTTACCCCCACCACCGCGAATCGTTTTATTCTGAGAAAGTATAGTCTCGGCGAGAGCCTCGGGCCAGCAGACGACAGGGCTGTCAATGTACTTGTCCCGAGACTCTACCGAGTCTCTTGATTGAACTTTCAGCTAATTAAGAAATTCTCTTTCGATTGCGCCCAAAATCAGCATGATCGGTGGCGTAATTGCTGAAAAAAAACTTTGCACGGGCTCAAGATTATGCAAAAAGTACCAACATATTTACGCAGCTGACGTATCCGTATATGGGTTCAGACCGATACATACAAGGGCTTTTTGATGCCCATCATAACCGTCTCGACCAATCGCCGATGAGAAAGTTTCTGATAGTCCTCAATGTTTTCTTGTATACCGTCTGTTATCGTCTGTTATGTTATTATAAAGTGATTGCGATCGTAGCCCCGTGGATCAACGGTGCAAGATTTGCAAATTTCGTTCAAATAAATAAAACATTATTGGAAATAGCAGTGGATATAATCAATTTTATTTTTTTCATAAAAGAAGTTTCAATAAGTTTCGAGCCCAATTCACGACAATAATATCTATAATAAATAAAACCTCAAAAGTGGATTAATTGATCTCATACAGTGTACTGAGAGTGAGTAAAATATTGAGAAGTGAAAACGTGAATAATGTGTATCGTGAAAATTAAGAATTATCTGTTCTACTTCGATATCGTAATATATACATAGATAGCAAATTTGCGAGATTTCGCGTCATGTTGACGTTTGGGGTTATGACCGCCGGAGTGCTGTTGCGTGCAGAGTGTAGAGAAATAAAAGTGGTTATTGAAAAGTGGAAGGAATCGATATTATTAATGACGTGACTAATTAGTGTTGAATAATAATAATAATAACAATGAGAAAAAAAACGTTCGTTCATTATAACCTCTAAACTGTTCTTTCCAAACAGAAATTCTATGTTGTGTAATTACATTAAAGAAAGAGGTGGATGGTTGTGTGTAAACGAATTCAAATAAATTTTAAAAAACTTTGGTCAAGTAATTCAATGTATTGTTGTCATAATTTCTTTCATTTAGTTTGGCTGTGTTCACCGGTCCCTTTTTTCCACCTCCTTAGCTTACAGTGTATTGTCATACCAATTTCTATTTGTTCTCCAGACAATACGAGAGATATTCGTATTTCTATTTTTTTATATTAATTTCAACAAGATAATTTGAAATATTTATAACAAAAAGCCTTCATGATTGCTTGTTCATACACCCAAGTTTTGAAAAATCTTTGGGCCATGTATAAATGCATAGATATATTCACTTGAGTTGTTACATGATAAATTTGGAAATTTATTTCAATAAGTCATTGGGTGCTTAATTTTCATGATATCAAAATTTGTATCTTCGAAATGCAATGAACACCTCTAAAGCTCGACAAAGTGATGAAGTGACATGTATATTGAATATTTCCAGACCATGTTTGCGATTGGCATTGTGGGTTGAAAAATTCATGTCTGCAAGTCTACACCTGATCATTTTTGGATGTGATCAAATATTTTGTCTGCGGATAACCAAGGAGACATACAAAATTACAGCATTTTGCTTGCTTCAACATGCATCGTATCTGTCACTTTTTTTTTGAATGTGTCATAATAAGTTTCAAAAATGTGGTTCATGTAATTTTGAAGTGTTTTTCCCTATAGCACCAAAGTCTGTATAACTGGTACGTAGCAAGTACCTATAAACTTTGATATTTCTGTGAAATAGCAGGTATGCCAATCTTTTAACTTTTTGGTTCCGACTGGAATATATTAACGAAGATATTCATTACTAAAGTCTTCACCTACTTATTTCTGAATAGATCTGAAATTACTGTCTTCAGAAACTAATGCACAGATACATGAAACAATTTTGATTTGTGTTCTCTTTCAATTGCGCTGTCTTTTTTCTTTTTAACTATGGCTCTGCTCTTTCCGATCCTTGTTTTGACTCCATCGGTTTGCAGTGGATCGATGCATATTATTAATTGGTTGCCTAATATGTGTCCTATGATTTTCTACTATTTCTTCATGCTGATTGTGGTAACGTGATTCAAGAGGTTTCCAATTATGATCATCAATCGCACATTTTGTACAACAGATTCTCAAAACAGTTTCTGGTCTTGATATAAGTGTAGTTATTCTTTTTCCACCTGGTCTGTCGAGTAATAAATTTTGAAACTTGTTCCAAAAAGTCTTTGCATGCTTTTTTTGCTGATAATATGAAAAGTTGAATCTTCGGAATGCGGTAGGCAAACACAAATATTGACAACAATACTTATGAAATGACGTGTATGTTGAGTATTCCTATTCTGCAAACTGCAAATGTGGAATTATTGGTGAAAACATTCATTACGATAAGTGTACAGTTGCTCAGTTTTCGATGCGATTAAGTATAATACCTGCCAACATCATGGAAACCTACAGAATTTCTGAATGTTATGTGCGCTATGTCATTTTAATGTAACATCATGACTTCTAACAACTTTCCACTCTAATACTATAGATTTGGATCATTGAAATACAGCAAAAATCTGCAAACTATAAAATTTATATACTGTGCCATTCATTTTATTTTTTGACTCGCACCGTAACATAAATATCAAGTGAAAAATTCATTACAAAAGTCTTCAGTTGCTCATTTATGGATGGATTTGAAATTGCTGTCTTCCAAACTCATTGCGCAGATACATTGAATTGCAGCAGATACCTGCGAATTTGGAAATTTCTGTGGATAAGTATATGTGCTAAGTATCACCCCCTATCTTTATGGTAATATGTAATGGAACTTTGTTCAGCAAGTTTTGAAGTATTTCTTTTCAAATAGTATTAAAGTTTGTAGTACTGCGGTATGGAGCGAATACCTTCAAACTTTGATATTTTTGTGTCGCAGCATGTGCGCCAATTATTTAAATTTTTTACTCCAACCGTAACATATAATTTCAAAAATTCATCACAAAAGTTTTCAGCTTTACTAATTATCTTAATTTTCCTTTTTCTAAATTCTATGCTAAATTTCTGAATTTCCTAATTTATTTCTAAATTATCCTGAAATGAAATTGTTTTCCTCCACAAGCAATGCAGGTACCTTAAACGTCTTTGAATTCCGTTGCTCTGTTGAATCAAGTACGCTCAGTTTTTTTTACTTCTTTGAGTTCTGACATAATAAATGTTTCCGGGTGCCTTTTTTCTGCAACTATCAAACTGTAGATAATTGAATCTCCGCGGCCACTTGCAAACTTTGAAAATATATTTCATCGGGGGCATGTTTTGGATGACACGAAAATGTCTAGATTCAAAATGCAAAAACGACATTTAAAAATGGCCAATTCTGTTGTATTCGTTGTGTCTTGAATTTGATCTATCTTTTCTCTTTTCCTTTCTTTTCACTAACGTTATAAGCCGGAAATCATATCTCAGCCCGCAACACGCATTGCTACATGCTCTTGAGTTTCCAATGGACAAAACATATTAGAAGACAAGGAGAAAAATCACCAAAGTCCAAGAACAAACCTCTATCGAAATATTTCCAGTACAATTTTGACGAAATTTAGGTCTTTTTTGTGGAAACCAACGTTATAAGCCGAAAATCATGTCACGGCCTACAACCTGCTTTTCACCGTGCTCTTTGGTTCCTAATTGACAAAACATATTAGAGTACAAGGAAAAAAATCGCCAAAGTCCAAGGAGAGACCTGTGACGAAATATTTTCAGTAAAATTTGGATGAAAAATAGGTCTTTTTTCGTAGAAACCAACGTTATAAGCCGAAAATCATATCTCGGCCCCCAACCCGCTTTCTACCATTCTCTTGGGTTTCCAATAAGTATAGCATATTAGAGTAGAAGAAAAAAAAATAGCCCAAGTACATGGACAGACCTGTGACGGAATATTTTCTGTACAATATTGACGAGAAATTTGTTGTTTTTCGTGGAAACCAACGTTATAGGCCGAAAATCATATTACGGCCTACAACACGCATTTCTTCATGCTCTTGGGTTCCCAATAGACAAAACATATTAGAAGACAAGGAGAAAAATCACCAAAGTCCAAGACCAAACCACTGCCTATATTTTCAGTACAATTTTGAAGAAAAATTGGTCTTTTACGTGGAAACCAACATTATAAACCGAAATTTATTTCTCGGGCCTCATCCCGGATTCCTCCATGCTGTTGAGTTCCTAATAGGCATAACATATTAGAGTATAAGAGAAAAAATCGCCAAAGTTCAAGAGCAGACTTGTGACGAAATATTTTCACTACAATTTTTACGAAAAATTGGTTTTCTATGGTGGAAACCAACTTTATAAGCCGAACATCATACCCAGGGAAAATAAGGTTGTGAAAAGTACATTGATGGTCCCTTATTTGCTGATAATTTCATGAAAAAGATTATCCCATAAAAAAATGTTCGTATGAGAATGGAATCTATAAAAATGTACTAAGCAAATAATTCATAGAAATTTAAACTAAAATCCTATAACCGTCATAACATAAATGAGGAACTTTTGAGAAAAAAGGCGTGATATCAAACCATAAACTTCCCCTTGGGAAAAAAAGGTTGGGACAAGTACATTGATGGTCCCTTGTTTCTGGATGACATAGAAAAAAGATTCAGAACCAGGAAAAAAATTCTATAGAAATAATAAACGAAAAATTGAAAAGTTCAAAAAAATTCATAAATATTGAACAAATTGAAAAATGTACTATCCAAGTTACATGCAGTATAAAAATGTATGATATCAATTGGAGGCCAAGTTTTTATTGATAATTTGGAATATTTATTGAACAAATCGGAAACTTTAATTGAAACTCATGATAATTATTTTCAAGAAAAAAGTTAATGAAAAAAAAGTCATAACGGAAGTTACGTGCAGTACTAAAATGTATTATATCAATTCGAGGTCAAGTATTTATCAGTTATTCGAAATATAATCTCCGGCGACAAATGAGCGTTGAGAATCCTTGTCGGGCTCACAACGTTTTATCAAAATTACTAAAAAATTAATGGAAATGAAATCATTAAAAATTCACATGAAAGTCAATCGTTACTTCAACAAGGTACACACTTTAGAGAATCGATTCCCCTCCGATTTTCAGGATCCCCTGGTATTATTCACAACATTCAACTTCGTTTGGATCGGTACAAATTATGTTCAAATACGTCTTAAACGTACTTGTCCGGCCCATCACTTTTTATTCAAATTGCTCATTCGAAAACAAATCAAAAACAAAGTTAATGCATGTGTTAATATTAAGGAACAGTAATTCCCGAGAAAATAATTTCCCTTCGAATCGCTCTTGTCAAAATGAAACGAAAATGAAAGATAAAGTTGATTAATCTATTTATATCATATAAAGTCAGAATTCACAACAAAGACAAGTACTTTTAACACATATTTAAACATAATTTGTATCGATCCAATCGACGTTGAATTTTGTGAATAATACCAAAGGATCCTGAAAGTCTAAGAAAAATCGATTTTCTTATAAGTCTCTGCCACCATAGAGTAAGAAATGACTAGCTTGCATGTGATTCTTTTGGATTTGAAAGCTTCTTAGAACAATTCAATAATGTCAAAATTTGGAGTTACTAATAAAATACTTGTCCACCGATTGATATCATAAATTTTAGTGCTGCACATAATTCAAGTGGTAACTTTTTTCAATTCATTAGAAAATACTTGGCCTCGAATTGATATAATAAATTTTAATGCTGCACGTGAATTACGTGGAATTTTTTTCAATTGATTTAACTGTTCGAATCAAATAAGAAGGATGAGGCATCGGTTTCCAATTTTTTTTTTTTATGGATGGAATTGTCAGCAAACACTACACCATCATTGTACTTGTCCCAACCTTTTTTTTCCTACGGGAAGTTTATGGTTTGATATCACGTCTTTTTTCTCGAAAGTTCCGTATTTATATTTGATGACCATATAATTTTAATTTAAATTTCTATGACTTATTTACGATTTACTGCATATAATGTTGGTTTCCACGAAAAAAGACCTATTTTTCGTCACAGGTCTGTCCTTGGACTTTGGCGATTCTTTTCTTTGTACTCGAATGTGTTTTGTCAATTAGGAACCAAAGAGCACAGTGGAAAGCGGGTTGGAGGCCAGGATATGATTTTCCGCTTATAACGTTGGTTTTCACGAAAAAAGACCTATTTTTCGTCAAAATTGTACTGGAAATATTTCGTCACAGGTCTGTCCTTGGACTTTGGCGATTTTTTTCCTTGTACTCTAATATGTTTTGTTTTCACGAAAAAAGACCTATTTTTCGTCAAAATTGTACTGGAAATATTTCGTCACAGGTCTGTCCTTGGACTTTGGCGATTTTTTTCCTTGTACTCTAATATGTTTTGTTAATTAGGAACCCAAGAACATGGCGGAAAGCGGGTTGGAGGCCGAGATATGATTTTGGCTTGTAACATCTGATTCGTCGAAAAAAGACTGATTCTGCACAATTAATATACTAGTTTAAGAATATTATACACGAATGCTGTAGGATTGTAATATATTTGATTTTTTCTTACGGTTCGAAATCATTTTCGTTGTGTGATTTAAGATGTTTTGTTTACATTTTTTGTGGTATAATGCGAAAACGGGCGATCATCAATGTAATTGTCCAAATTTTTTTTTTCCGAGAGAGGATTTTTACGGCTTGATATCAAATCTTTTTTCTGTGGAATAGTTCTAAACGACAAAAAATATTCTTAAATAAGATTTTCTAAAGTTCTCCAATGTTTCTATTGTGATATTTAAAAATAATGTTTCCAATGATTTTCTTTAAGTTTTGTACAATTTATAACAGTTTGATATTCTTCGAATGTTTGAAGTGATACCCTCAATTTTTCAACCATTTCGGACGTGTCCATAATTTTGTAGTATTAAACTCATATTTCGTAAGGTTTTTCAATATTTTGTATCATTGTGGAATTTTCCCCCGTCATTTACAAACTTTGTTTTCAATTGTTTTGATGAAATCATTGTGAATAAAGAAAATATGAATATTTTTCAATGAAACGAATTTTTGGATTGATTTTCCTTAAAATTTGACAGAAGGAGAAAGAAAAAAATATATATAATGTTCACCAAGTCCACCAAAATTCGCAATTTTCACATATGTTTAGTGAATTCTAGTGCTAGCAATGTTTATTTCATTTAAAAACGTGCCTCCAAGGACTTTTTGAAGCAATCTTTTCCATTCGTATTATCATTCCCAGAGATAGAAAGTTGACGCACCCACGTCGATGCACAAAATTTTCAAACTCTGCATGTAGCCACCAAGGTTCAACTGGACAAAAGAAAAAGTATGAAGTGCGTCAAGACCAACAGAATTGCTTACTTTTTAATATGAGCGTTGCATTTTGAAAACATAACTTGATATGCCATTCATAAACATTCATCATTATTTTTTATTATTGATTATTATTTATAATCCATATCCAAATCCTATAATTCATGTATAATTTTTATTATTTGTAGATATCCATATTCCATAATCAAAAATAGGAAGTACTAAGTACCTAGCATGCATGTCAATACACAGAATTTTCCAAGTTTGCAAGTATCCGCTGCGATTTATTCATCTAAATTTTGATACAGACAGAAAAAATTACCACCGATTCATAAAATTTATTATGCCAAAACTAAAAGGAAAAAAGACAACGCACTTGAAAGTGAACAGAACTCATAATTGTTTCATGTATCTTCATTCGTTCATATATTACAGTAGGAAGCAAAAAGTGAAAAGATTGGCACACCTACCGCATCGCAGGAATATCAAAATTCATAGATACTCGCTGCGTACCAGTAATACAAACTTTGGGGCTATGGGGCAAAAAACTTCAAAATTACCCGAACCACATTTTTTAAACTTATTATGGCATATTCAAGAAATAAAGTGACAGATACGCTGCATGTTGAATTAAATCAAATAATGTAATTTAGTATGTCTCCATGGTTATACACAGAAAAAATATTTGATCCCATCCAAAAATGATCAGGCATAGACTCACACACATAAATTTTTCAATCCATATAATGCCAATCGTAAACATGGTCTGGAAATACATAATATACATGTCGCTTCATCATGTTATCAAACTTAATTAAGAGGTATTCATAGCATTTCAAAGATACAAATTTTGATATCACGAAAAATAAGCAACCAATGACTTATTGAAATAAATTTCCAAATTCATCATGCAACAATTCAAGTGAATATTATCTATGTATTTACATGGCCCAAAGATTTTTTAAAACGCGGGTTTATAAACAAGCAATCATGAAAATTTTTTGTTATGAATTTTCCAATTTATTGAAATCAGTATGAGGAAATAGAAATACGAATGTCACTCGAATTGTCTAGAGAATGAATAGAAATTGTTATGGATATACTGTAAGCTAAGGAGGTGGGAAAATGGCCCGGTGAACACAGCTAAACGAAATGAAAGAAAATATGACAACAATACATTGAATTAGACACTTTTACTTGACCAAAATTTTTCAAAATTTATTTGCATTCATTTACATACAACCACGCGTATTTTTTCTATAATGTAATTACACAACATAAAATTTATGTTTGGAAAGAACGTTTGAGAGGTTATAATGAGCGAAAGTTTTTTTTTTCTCACATAACTCCCGTTGAAATATTTTGAAGAACCAGAACCAGGATTGCAACCAAATTATGTCATAAATAAACGTAAAATCAAAGAATTTGTACAAGGAAAAATTTCCCAAAACTAATATATGTCCTATAAAAAATACTCGCGAACCGATTGCGATGAGGGTAAACTAACCCACATGGTTTTCACAAAACTTACATAACATTTTTTTTTTTATAGTCATATAAGAATTTTGAATCGAATTCATACAGCTCGCACTGTTTCTCCGAAATTTTATCATTTAGATCGCTGTTGGTATTAATTTACTCATGCCATCAAAAACTGACAGATGGTTGAACAATATATCACGCCAAAGTCACTATATTTTCGTAATACACTGCATGTATGACACCACATACCACTATTTTTAACAAAATAAATAGATATTGAACACTTCATTAGATGAAAAATATTATTTTTTCACCCCGCACTTCGTAATGTCGAAAAGTTTGTTATAACATCAAAAACTGGCGGCTGACTGATGGCATTGTATATATAGGTATATATTCACAAACTTTATTCCGCTGGAACGGTACAGCGAGTGTCCTGACCAATCATAACTCATTATTTCTGTAGCCGGGATCCCGGGACCCGAGCTTCCATAGAAATGGGTTATTGCTAGCATCAAGAGGCCTTTGATGGTTTTCTGTACAGACACGGTAAATCCATAAATGTGTTAGTAACTTTTGCATAATCTTGAGCTTGTGCAAAGTTTTTTCTCAGCATTTACGCTACTGATCGTGTTGGTTTCGTGCTCATTCGAAAGGGATTTTGAAAATTAGTCTCCAAACCAATTTTTGCTTCATAAAACATCTCCTGAGCTCTGCACTTTTAGAAAATGACATGCCAGTTTTACCCTCACCACCGCGAATCGTTTTATTCAGAGAAAGTATATTCCTCGGCGAGCCTCGGGCCAGCAGACGACAGGGCTGTCAATGTACTTATCCCGAGACTCTACCGAGTCTCTTGATTCGCGGTGGTGGGGATTTGCCAGATTTACATCAGGCATGTCATTTTCTAAAATTGCAGAGCTCAGGAGATGTTTTATGAAGCGAAAATTGGTTTGGAGACTCATTTTCAAAATCTCTTTTGAATGAGCCCGTAACCAATACGATTAGTAGCGTAATTGCTGAGAAAAAACTTTGCACAGGCTCAAGATTATGCAAAAGTTACTGACGCATCACGAGTTCGACGTATACGTATACGCGTTTTGACGTAAGTTAGTGGTAGTAGAGTTGTATCTCAACGCATTCTGATTGGCTCACCGATCGGCGATCGGTGAGAACTTGGCCCCCCCAACTTTGACTATTCAAATTTTTTCTAATTCCATTCGTTTGTGATTCATTTGTAGAGTTTTGTGAGATTAGAAAAAACTTTTGTGAGATGTGTTAATCGCTAAAAAATCAAAAATAAACATTGGCGTAAAATTAACACCTCCATTTTATTTTCAAAGCTATACGAGTTTAATATAGTAGGTAAATCGATGCAAAATCGTTTGTAGAATATGAAAATTATAATTAAAACGTTTGTAGGATGCCTATTGTCAAGTAAAAAACAAAAAGAAAATTTGCACATGCACAGATTTTTAGCCTAGGACCTTAGTACTTCCGGTGTGCGCAGTTCGTATGCGCAGTGGGTACTTGCGAAGCACATTTTAGTGAAAAATAGCGGTCGGCGTGAGGCGTGACCTGGATCAACCACGCGCCGGATTGCATTTTTAATCAACAAATAATCTATATTTTGATTACAGATTACGTAAGTGAAGTGTCAGTGGCCGTTTTCCAGCAAGCGACATTGTGGAACACTGTGAACACTGTGTAACACCGTGCAACACAGTGTCGTATGGTGCCCATGTTATTTCGCTCTTACCCTGAGCAATCGTGACACCAGACGTTTGGGTTGTTTTCGAGCTTTTAAGGACCGGTTTTTCGGGTGTCAACACCGAACCCAAACAACCGAAAATTCCAGTGTCGAAACTTAAGTACATTTTTCATCGGGCCACAGGACTTAATTGTCGAACACCCAAATGTGTAGTGTCAACACTTGAGTTAGTGCGGCTCGTCGTTTGGGTGTCGGAAACCCAGAATTTGCGTGTCGAAACCGAACCTCCGACGCTCCGCTGTTGGGTATCGGAAACCCAGAATTTGCGTGTCGAAACCGAACCTCCGACGCTCCGCTGTTGGGTGTTGGAAACCCAGAATTTGCGTGTCGAAACCGAACCTGCAGGGGTTCGGTGTCGGAGACCCAAAATTTGAGTGTCGAAACCGAACCAGCAGGGCTTCGTTATTGGGTGTCGGAGACCCAAAATTTGCGTGTCGAAACCGAACCTGCAGGATCCCCTGTTCGGTGTCGGAGACCCAAAATTTGAGTGTCGAAACCAAACCTGCAGGGATCCCCTGTTCGGTGTCGGAGACCCAAAATTTGAGTGTCGAAACCGAACCTGCAGGGATCCCCCTGTTCGGTGTCGGAGACCCAAAATTTGAGTGTCGAAACCGAACCTGCAGGGATCCCCTGTTCGGTGTCGGAGATTCAAAATTTGAGTGTCGAAACCGAACCAGCAGGGCTTCGTTATTGGGTGTCGGAAACTCAAAAATTGAGTGTCGTAACTGGGGCCTGGCCAAGGTTTGGAATTGAGAAAATCGAAAGGCTGAAAATTTTGAAATTCCAGCTCGTATGACTAGCCAGAATTTCGGAATCTTGATACTTAAGATTTTCTCAAGTTCCAACCTTTAACCCGGACCCGTGATGAATTATTTTTCCACAAGGTTACATATTTTTACATCCAATTTACAACAATGTTTTTTCTTACATATCTAAGTTAATACAAAATATCACGCATTCGTCGCTCTCGTAAACCGGTAATTGATGAAAATCAAAATGAACATATAATAATTATGCGGTGGCGATACCAAACGAATATCAATTCTGTAAAATGCTTGCAGCGCGTTGAAATCTTAGTACAAATAAGACGTTACGACGCGCTGTATTCGAGAGTCCTTCAATTCGTGTGTTACAACGGCGGTGTATTATGCGTGTATTAGTAATCGACGACAGTATATAATCCAAGTTATTCACCTCATATCATTACTTTAGTTTGTCGCTTTGTAATTTTCAACAATCTAATGCGCGCCTGCATATTAAACATTGGTACTTTTTTGTTGAAACGACATTCTTTGAAAGTAATAATTTTTTCCCGAAATGTTGAAATCAAATTAACTGAGAATAAATATCAGAATATTAGTTGAACAACCGCGATGCGAGATTGAACGAAATGGAGTAGCAATGGAATTTTTTCGTATTGTATCGAGAGAAAAACCGGTAGAAAATGTTTTTAATTGTGTATCCCGTTTTTTGAACGATCTTGGGTTTTCTCGTTCAAAATTATGTTGTCGTACTTTATTTCGTTCATTCTCCTTCGTTTCCCGAGTCATCGTCATCGTCGGTTCCGTTAGCCAGGTTTTCGTTCCTGTATTGCCTGCATTCATCTCTGGTTCCTGTTTTAGTCTTCTTTTGACGATTTCGCAAACATTTAATTGTATTCGATATTACGGATTTGTAGTAGCGAAGGTCAAATTTTTTTTCCATGTCGAAAAATCTGATGCCGTCCATCGCCTCGGCCGTATCTGCGAATGAAATTTTTTAACGGTTAATCGAACATTTCTCTGATTCACGCATTTTTATTAAACAAGTGATAATACTTTCAGTCCCGCACACCACTTACTTTTAATCGATATTACATCTTGTTCACTTATTTCCACCGCGTCCGCATCGGTATTTGTCCTTTTCTTCATAACCAACTTGGCCCGTATTTCTTCGTTCGGCCAGAACGCCTTTGTCAGAGCTATGATTCTTCCGTTCGGCGTGTTCGCCACGGTCGCCTCCGTTGCGTACCGGTAATCCCACTTAACATTTTCTATTTCCGTGGTATTGTCATCCGCTTCTTTTGGTAATTCCTTAATCCTCCTGGTAGCGGTATTATCGTCGGGTACATCGTTCCAAATATTTTCTATAACTTGATTGATCTCCTTCCAATTCGGTCCGCTATCCTCCAGGCGATTGATCTGATAAAAAATATTCCACAGTCGTCATTAGGTTAATATAAGCGACAAACATTTGACAGACTAATAAGAATAAACAACTTACAAGATCGTTAAATCTCTCACAACGTTTTCTGTAACGTTCAGCTTCCGCCTTGTATTCGAGAGTAACTTCTAAGATTTGCTCTTTCGTATACGATACCGCATCTTTCGCGATTTCTTGATACCGGAGGTCCAATTCCTCCTGTGAATATATAAAGGGCTCGCGCTGACTTTTCTTTTACACTTTCGTTTTTTTTTAATACTTGGCGTCGAGCCGCTACCGCGTCTCTTGATAAGCAGGTGTGTGTACAGCGCGCGCTGTTAAAAGTGTTTAAACTCTTGTTCGTTATACGTGTAATTATTTCTCAATATTCGCGCGATCGTCATTCAAGGTATCACACCGGATGGGGATAGCCCAGCAGCCGATAAATTGTATCCCATCGGAATTTCCGTACTTGGTGATGATGCAATAAAAATCTGAAAAAATTCTGCAACATTTGGAAAGTTGCGCGAATTACCATTATCAATATTAATATTGTTCAACAGTTATTAATAAATTGTTAGAATAAATAATTTTTTAACAATTTTACGGTGAACCCTAAGTTTATTTTCAACTCATAGAATATGCGGATTTCTCCGAACGCTCACGATATTTTTCAGAATTTCCGTTGATTTTTGAAATTACCTTTCTTAAATTTTTCAAGTGGCTCTATATTTGTATATTTTTGATCCAGAGTAATCTTGAGACTTATCTAAAGTGATGGTAAATATGTCTTGCAATAAATATCCAAAATTCAAATTAAAAAAAAATTTTTTCAATCTCTTTTCAAGAAATCTCAAAAATTCACGAAAATTCTTAATAAATTCATGAGCATTCGGACAAATGCGCACATTTGATTGTTAAAAAAAACAATAGGTCATCCCAAAATTATTGAATAATAATGAATTGTTTAAACAATTTGTCATCAATTCTTGGGCAATATTACTATTGATAATTGTTGTTCACAGCTTTGGAAATGTTGTTGAATTTTTTCCGATTTTCATTGCATAACGAAGTACGGAAATTCCAAACAGATCTAATTGTTGGTCGAGCTATCCATCCAGTTATACCTTACAATGATGATAATAATTTACAAGTGTTGTTTGCAGTATATAACTTACGTTCAATACTTTTTCATTCCTCTTGGGAGGAGGAGCAGCAGCCAATTTTCGCGGAATCTTGGCAGAACGCGACGGTTTGGATGTTTCATCGGTAATACCGGTATCGTCCTGTTCAATGTTCTTCGTAAACACTCGTCGTTTATCCCGTTGTCTCGTCGGTTGGGACCGTTGCTGTATCTATATAAATACCAATTGGTCATTATTTCGCAATAAATTTTATCCGTGAACATTTCCGCTGTGCTGGGGATTCAACGTTCATCTTGTCTTATTTGCTGTGAAAGGGAAGGCCGCGCGAGGTGAGTTTAGTCGAGCAGTTGTCGTGTCGTAATCATATTCATCACCCGAGGTTATTATTTACCTTTTTATTCCTTCGTCTATAATATACTTGTGATGTTTTCCTCTATACTCTCGGGCGGTACAAATTTACTACTACACTACTCAACAAATTTTCAACTTTTGATTTTATCTGAGGTCGCATTATGTGATTACTATTTCTTGCCACTAAAGTAATAAAAATATGCAAATATACACACACCATCACATCTCAATGTCCAGATAAACATCCATGTCCGAAATCACGAATTTTCCATAATTTTATTCTAATTTTAATTGAAATGGCGTAGTTTTTTTGGAGTGGCTGGCTTTTCTCTTGTACTCAGTAGCAGGGGTCTCTCTAATAAGGCTCCAACAGTAATCCGCGAGCATAGCAGGCTCCCATCTGCCTTGAAATCGCTTTTCAAATGCAACAACATCTTGGTGAAAGCGTTTGCCATGTTCGTCACTGACTGATCCCATATTTTCAGGGAAAAAGTCCAAATGCGGGTCAAGAAAATGCAACTTAAGTGACATATTGCATCCCATTTTATAGTAGCAGTCCAATAAAACTTTTATTTTTTCGCGAAAATCTTCAGATTTCTTGTTACCAAGGAAATTGTTAGTGACATCGACAAAAGCGTTCCATGCTTGTTTTTCAATATTATTGAGAGCAGATATAAAAGATGGATCTTGAATCAGCTTTTTTATGTCTGGAGCTACGAAAACACCCTCTTTAATTTTCGCGTCACTAAGCTTGGGAAACTTTTGCTTGAGAAACTGGAAAGCCGCACCTTCTTTGCTTATTTTTTTCACAAAATTTTTTATGAGCCCCAGTTTGATGTGCAATGCCGGCAAAATAATTTTATCTTGCTCAACCAATGGTTCAAATTTTACGTTTTTCTGGCTCACTACTAGAGAGTGACGTAATGGCCAATCTTTTTTAATAAAATGTTGAGCTCGAGCTCGGCTATCCCACTCGCAAAGAAAACAACAATATTTTGTATAGCCTGACTGCAAGCCTGTTAACAAAGCAACCACTTTAAGATCTGCACAAACTGGCCATTTATGATCTCTGTATTTAATTTTTTCTAATAAAAGTTTCATAACGTCATAAGTTTCTTTCAAATTAGCACTATAAGCGAGGGGCAAGGACGGTAACTCATTTCCATTATGCAACAATACTGCTTTCAAGCTACTTTTTGAGGAATCAATAAATAAACGCCATTCAGCAGCTACATGATTTTGCCCAAGCTGTGCCATTAATCCATTTACATCATTGCAAAAAACTAAGCCATCTTCTTTAGAATAGTACGGAACCAGTGAGCTATGTCGTTTACGATAAAAAGATACCTTCACATCTGATTCACATAGATTCTATTGCTTTAATCTGGTTGTCAATAATTCTGCCTTATCAATGGGTAAATTTAATTCTCTTATTAAGTCATTAAGCCTAGTTTGATTCAATAAAAGTGGCTCAGATGCACATTTTGGGACATATTGGGGGTCCTCGCTATTTTCACTATCCGTCGAACTCGAGTCGACTTCAACTGTCTGAATTAAATTCACTGGGCACTCAGGAACAGGTAACTCGTCAGAATGTGGCTGAGATTTTATTACCGATGGCACGTTGGCATACTTAATACTTCGTTTTGATTTTTCAGAAAACCCCTTTAATTGCGTTAAACAAAAATAACAATCGACGGCATGATTCGTTGGCTCCATCCACACCATTGGCGTACCAAATGGCATTTTTTTAGTTGTTCCCTTACACCAACCATTGAGATATGTATAACATCTTAAGCAGCACACTTTAGGAACCCATGACTTGTCTTGATTCCTTACGACACGGTTAAAATAAGCTTGATAGCACTGTTTAATTAAGTCAGAAAGTGGTTTTTTTTTCGATTTCGGCGTAAACTCGCCACAAATATAGCAAAATAAATCAGGACTGTTAACACACACTCGCGACATTATAGAAGTCAGTTAATATACTAGCAAATGCACTATGTTCCATTTGCAAAAGTAATAAGTTTCCGGACTACCCGCATTTTAACTTTTGTAGGTAGGTAAAAAAATAAAAAAATATTTATCCCTATAACCAGATGTGATATCGAAATAAAATGCATACAGTATTTTTATATTGGTCAAGCTTATTATGAAATAATATGAATTGGGTCAGATATTTTTTAAGTGTTGAGTAGTGCTATATATTACGCATAAATGTAACACAAACCGTTATTCGGATGGGTTGGAGCACGATTTGATTTTACCGGTGCAATAATACGTGTGTTACACGGAGCTATCAAGAGACTCGGTAGAGTGTCGGGACAAGTACATTGACAGCCCTGTCGTCTGCTGGCCCGAGCTCGCCGAGACTATCTTTTCTCTGAATAAAACGATTCGCGGTGGTGGGGGTAAAATTGGCATGTCATTTTGTTCAATTACGAAACTCCTGAGTCATCTGAGGCTTTGAAAATTGAACTGGAGATTAATTAATAAATTCTCTTTCGATTCCACCCACAATCAGCATGATCGGTGGCGTAATTGCTGAGAAAAAACTTTGCACAGGCTCAAGATTATGCAAAAGTTACCAACACATTCTAGAATTTATGCGTCTATATTTACAACACAATCAAAGGCACTTTGATGCTCTCGAGTTTCTGATTGGTTGGATCTGACGACATCCATTTTTAAACGTTGTCATTGGTTGTTGAAATTAGTTGTTGATGATTGGAAATCTGACGTCAACTTCAGAACGTAGCACACGGCGCAGCACAGCTGGTAACAGCAGTCATAAATTCGATCGATATACATATAATAATGTACAAACCATGTGTCAGTTTTTGATCGTATGAACAGAGTTTCGACATTACGAAGTACGTGCGGGATCAATAAAAAAATAATTTTCGTCATCTAAAGAAGTGCATATTACTATTTATTTTGTTATTTGTGATATATTAAACCGGTATCAAAGCGGCCGCGGAAATGTAGTCTGTGATGTGTGTGTGAAAAAGAATATAAAAAATGCGCGATGCATATGTCAACGAAACTTTTCAAGATTTCATCATTTCGTTCGATTGGAAATAAGTGTTAACTGAAATAATCCTTCAATTAAACCAGAATACGAGAAATATTGTCCAGTGCGAATATATTGTCAGTGGCGTGATTATATATCATGTGTACATAGGTTATATATACGAATAAATAGAACAAAAATACACGCAACTGTTAGAATGATATTAGAAACTTTAATTGAATAAATGTTTTCTAATTTATTTCTTGTGTCGTCATTATTTTTAAACATCCCCATATTTTGCTTGATATTCAGTTTGGCTCTGCCCTCTCCGATCCTTGTTTCCACCCCATCAGTTTGCAGCGGATCGATTCATATTATTAATTCCCCCGATAACCAAATTGCGTTAGAATTGCACAAAGATTGCGTTCTCAGCGCCGCGTGACGTTCATTTTTGAACGTCAGAAACGCGAAAGTTGCCGGACTATATGTCTGCGTTCTTTGCGTTACAGCGTGGCGTTACCGCGTGGCGCGTTGATGGCACAAAGATGGCGTTACTCAGAGCGGTCGTTCGAACAGCATTCTAGCGTTAGGTTGTGGCGCAAATCTGGCGTTAGTTTTTACCAGCATTCTAGCGTTAGGTTGTGGCGCAAATCTGACGTTATTTTTTACCAGCATTCTAGCGTTAGGTTGTGGCGTAAATCTGGCGTTACTTTTTAACAATATTCTAGCGTTACATTTCAATAAAATTTTAGCGTGAGATTTCCATAAATATCTTGGATTCGTTTTTGACGAAAATTTCACCACTGAACCACGAGAATAACTTACGAGAGTGTGAGGTGAGAAGGAGGTGTCAATTCGTTAAACATTTATAGAAACATGTGTCGAGTAATGAATCAATAAAAATTTGCAAATGCATTATTTACAAATTGATTGGTATATCTTGGCTGAAATTTATAAAATAAGGGGATTTTGCTTTATTTCAAAGATGCGAGGCATTCGAAAAACTGTTTTTAGTTTCGGCAATGTTTCGAGAGTAATGACTTAATAAAAATTTGCAAATGCATTATTTGCAATTTCATCGGTACATGTGTCGGCTGAAATTTATAAAATAAGGAGTAGGAGATTTTGCTTCATTTAAAAAACATGCAAAGCATTCGAAAAACTGTTCTCAGTTCCGGCAATACTTTTCGAGAGTATAACCGACAGATGTTACACAAAATGGTGAAAAATTCACCACTTCGCATAAAGTTCGGCACTCTCGTGCGTCAAAAACTCGTGAGAGTTTTCAACAGGGTACGTGGTCGGGCAAGGGCCCAGACAGCGCCAGCGAAGTAGCGTCGCCACTATATAGCCACCAGGGGTATGATGCGCGATCGAGAAATGCTTGTACTCTGCGCGGCGCTGCGGCCGATAAACGAAGCTCGACGTCCCGGCTTGCTCCACCGCCTCCATCGCAATTGAAGCATCATTGCGCTAGATTTACGCACTCACGTGGCGTTCGCTTAACGCCATGTTCATGCAATCTTGCCGCAACTTTATTTTTTTGGAACGTCATGGATGGAGCACATCAACTTTTTCATGATTCGTGATGGCACCCAAACTAAATAATGATTTTACATTAAAAAAATTATTTTGGTTTTTTTCCAATCTTTTTCATTGTTATCTCTTCCAAAATAACATCAACTTTTCAATTATATTTTTTATGGCTCAGATTCATTCGTTTCGGCACGTTTCCCAAATATTACATTTCAGAGTTGCGTCAACAAACGTAACTAACACGTGAGAATTGAAAAAAAAAAAAAAAAAAAAAAATTCCCACCAAGGATCGATCATGGATCATCGTACGTCAAAGGAGGTCCGCACGCTACCACCTGCGCTAACTCAGCAATTGGGTGAGTACAAATGCCTCTGAATATATGACTTTTAATGGCATTATATTCGTGACTATTCTACCAGTGACAATTATTATATATACGTGAACAACGATCTGTTTTGTTTTCAAAGTTCACAAAACTATTATTCAAAATGTTTCAACCATATACATTATTATTGATGCAAACAATTGTAATAATTACTCTTTGAGGGCTTCCATTTAACTTTTGAACTTTCCATTCATTCGAAATTCGAAATCAGTAGAAAGGTTCACAGTTTTTTGTTATTTTTCAATTTCAAATCTATTTTTTGATCTTTCGTGAACATACTCTCAATAATTATACTCAAAACTTTTTTTTTCTCACAACACCGTATCATTTCCGCAAGCATAACATCAGGAGATGTACCACCACTCCTTTTTTTTTATCATTCAACCTAAAGACCAATGAGTTTTTATTTAATTCTTCTACCGAGGCATCAGTAGGGGAGAATAGGGCAAAGCAGAACGGGCGAGCAAACCGGAGCACCCATCCGAAAATTTAGAACATTTCTTTTTCCATTGGAATTCTGTAAAATTTCGTTACTCGGCTGAGAACATGCTTCAAAAACTCCAAATTTAAAAAAATTTTTTTTTTAGAAATTGAATTATTTTTTTTCAATCAATAAATTGACCTATCAGCTCAAGATATTCCATGAAACAGTTTTATTATCATTGAAAATATGGTTATTTTCAACATATGTGATATTTATACAATTTTATCTCATTTATACAATAACTTCATGACACTCTTATTTTTTAAGGATACACACCGGAAAGTGAGAAAAATCACAACTCTTTTGCTCTTTTGGCAAAAGAAAAATAGATATAATGTGTATCCAATAAAACTATAGCAATTCGAGGCGATCTAACATAATTTTTCGTGCTACCAAATGACATTTTCCTTATGACGAGTTCGCCATATCGGCATATTATGGGGAATGCCGACGTCGCTTCAGAGGCTCAACATCGCTTACGGTTGACATAGGAAAATGTCTTTTGGTGGCAGTGAAAATGCTGTTCTAGCTTTAGAATGAGCTGATCCCATTAATATCTCCATCGAAGAATTTAGTCGTGGATTTTGACTCAAATTTTAATCTCAGCTATTTTCGTTATCAGATTTTTTTCTCATTTCAGATGAAAATGAGTGTGATGGAAACAGTGTGTTTGTTCTTATTTCATTGATCAATTTCGTTTCATAAATTATAATTATGTTCTGCAGAGATAGAACGTCAAGAAACGAAGAACTTTTAGCAAAATTCAAAAATGAGCCAAAGTAGTCACAAAAAAACGTTGCCTCAACCCACAATATCGTCTTAATATTTTCAACTTTTAACATTATTGAAAATGAGTAAAAAAAAAATGGAGCAAAGGCATACAACAAATTTTTCGCACTAAGAAAAGGCCACTTTTATCCCATTTTTTTTATAAAATTTAAATTTTATTTAATTACACCACACATTTGAGAAAATTATTTGAAATCGTGATAAGAGCATTTATTTCATTTTGAAATTGAAAAATCAACTCATTAATATACCAGTAGTTGACAGAACATATGTGAATCACATCTAGCTTGATGTAAGACATGTAAAACAAATCTAACTTGATAGCGTATGGTTTCCTCTTGCCCCACGTTCTTCTAAGAGCATCACGAAATTATTGTAAACGTGATAAAATTGTATAAACATCACATATATTGAAAATATCCATATTTGTAATTACAAAAACTATTTCACGACTTATCTTGATCTAATAGGTCAATTTAGTGATTGAAGAAAAAAATCAATTGAAAAAAGAAGTTTTTTTTCAATTTTGAGTTTTTGAAACATGTTCTCAGACGAATAACGAAATTTTGCAGATTTCCAATGGGAAGAAAAATGTTCAAAATTTTCGGGGGGTGTTCCGCTTTGCCCTACTCTCCTCTATATTGACGCGATGTTATTCGTGAAATATTGCTTGCATTTTATATCCGAAAAAAAACAACTGAAAAAATATATTTTACGTTCAGATGGAACGAGAATTTAACAGTTTGTTTGGGTCTGAAAAATGAAAGTTCCATTGGGATTTCGATATATTACTTCAATGAAAAGGACAAATTATTTTCCGTCATACTTCTAAAGTGGATGAAAAAAATTTAGAAACGGAGAATAACTTTTTTATATTGGTAATATGCAATTGAAATAATGAAATACATTTTTAGTGGTTCTACAATATATTTAGCGGTATAGCATAAATAATCAAATATAACGGTTTGCTCTTCTAAAAATCTTTGTATTTGAAATACTATTAAGATTTATTTATCTTGCATTTCAAATGTGTTTACTTGAAAAAAATATTTTTAATCTATATTCACAATAGACAAAAAAAAAATTTTTCAATACTTTTATTCGAATATGAAATGCAAGCATTTTTTCCATGGAAATAAAAAATTGCCCAAATATAACGCAAACGCTGCTGCGAACTGTTCAATTTGTGTTTTATCGGAATAGGACAGACTTTATTTAGAATCTAGAGAAGTACGCGAAAAAATATTGCCTCGCTGTTGTCTTATCGTTCAATCTCCGCCCAAGGTCGAATTGCAACCGGGAATTGACGCTCAATTGCCCGTGACCGTATATTTGAGATACAATTAAAATTTCTTTTCTTTAAATTTCAATAATATTTGCCTGAAAAAAAATTTTGCATTTATATATTTGTGATACACAGAAAATACTTATTCCATTAGATTTGTGCGAGTTTAAAGTGCAACTATTTTTTCCACGAATAACTTCTATATGTCATTAGAATCGTGTTGCGTATTCTCGACGATCGAAACAACGTAAGATTATGAATCATGGGCAACCACACCATACTTAACAGCAGTGCTCCGATGCACAATTCACTGTGATAATGGTCAAAGTTATTGTTAAAAAATGATACGCGAAATACGAAGTTGATGAAAACATTCGCAACATTTTTTCCCCAATCCCCATTAAACGTTTTAATATTTTATCAAAACGTGGAAAACGAGCACATTTTCCTAAATCAATATATTATGGATGAAAGTCAGGCTTTATACATAGTACATTCTTAGACAAAAACCAAACCGCCTTTCAAATTTCTAGATGACTATGAGTTACAGAGTTTCAAATGATCGAGCTGGCAATTATAATTCTGATAATATTTCTGAGCTAAAGAAACAGATTGACAGAAACTAATTTTGTCAACGCCGAGTATATTTTTACAGTCAATGGAAAAACAATGATTCCGTTTTTTCAACTATATTTCATTAAAACTTAAAATTTGATTGCCATAACTTCACAACTATGAGTTTTGTTATTAAATTTCAAGATAGAAAAACGTTTCAATTTCCTATTCCAAAAATTTACTCCAATTTTTGGTTCGAGTGCTTTTGGTTTTGAAATACTGTGACTTTACATTTTGTTATTTGCACTATCTTAAAAATAATACAGTAACAGAATTTTTCAACTTCATGTTCCAGACGCCGTATTGGAGGTCGTTGTTTGTAAAAAAAACACATTTACAGATTCTGTTTGCAAACGCATTACATTGGGGAAAACTGTTCCAATTTTATTGGATTAATAATATGTTGCACGGTAAATATGTAAATATACATTGCGATGTCTCATCTGATAACGAATACTGCAAATTCGCTATCAACTTCACGCAGTATCCTTTTTCAGACGTCCCCATTCGAATCGTATACACCTACCAATCGAATCTTGTTTGAATGTTTTATTCATTATTATTATTATTGACATTCACGGAAATAGGATATCACAATATTTTGTTGTATACCAAAATAAGTTGTAGAGAAGAAGCCGTCGCGAGACTAGTCTATTTAGTCTAGTCGCGAGTTAGTATGAAATTAAATTACATTGAGTCGTGCGTGTCAAATAATATACACGAATAATTATAATTAAACATGGATCTATTCATTAATATAAATATCTGGGTCGTCCCATGTTAATTCTCAACCACTTTTGTACTCGAACCCTTTCGAACGAACTGTAACTCTGAAATTTTCTTTTACCCCACTAAAGACATTTCCGTAAATCGTTTCAAATTCTTTTGCTCAACCCAAAAAAGTTATGAATTTCTCAAAAAAATTGTTTCCTTATTAATAGCTATAAGTTTTATTTGATAAAAATGACGCAACGATACTTTTCTTTCCACGATACTTTACTTTACTGTTAAAAAAAAAAAAATAATAGTTTTAGAAGTTACATTCTATGGAAAATTTCTTTTTGGAAAAAAGAAAAAATCCACCAATTTTTCAGAGTTCGCCTCTTTTAATTCTTTCTTTAATAAAAATAAAAGATTTTATTCGTTATCAGTTTTCAACTCTACATTCAAAGATTTTATTCTACATCAAAATCAATATTAGTATATAATTTAAGAATATTTCATAACTAATAAATAATCTGATTGAACGATATGTGATAAGGATTTCATGGGTAATACGATTAATCAATTTTTTTGGTACGACTAATTTTACAAAATAATTTATTTTGCATATCTTTGGCGTTTAAATATTTTACATATTCTGTGCTCTTGAGAATTGAAGAAATTTCGGATACAACCAGTCTTTGTCCGGGATGACACAGTGTAATTGCTGAATTCCAATGATTGATTTCGTTTTTGTTCTATGTGTATTATATGTATGGGGAGTGTGTGAAGAACGCGAGGTCATATATATCTAAAGACGCGGCAGATTGATCAATTTTATATATGCGATTTAAAAATGGCAATCATCTCAAAATTTTGTTTTTTTTCTGAATTCTCAAAAAAAAACATAGCAGATGGATTTGTATAACCATTTGATATCCTTTTTCTGAAAAGTACACTCAAAGACAGAATTTTATTAAAAAAACTGTCTCAATAAATCAATTTTTGAAACCGTTATGTCAATTTGAAAAAATTGAAAAAATATAGATATACAGAATGCCTGTTCGCTATTTTAGGCCTTCGAACTTTTGAGTCCCACCCGAAGAAATTTTTCAGAATTTTTCGTATATATGCGTATATAGGCATTCTATATGCGTATATATAGAATATAGATATACAGAATGCCTGTTCGCTATTTTAGGCCTTCGAACTTTTGAGTCCCATCCATTTCTTTGATACAGTAGAAAAGGATACAGAAGAGTTTTCGCCAAATCGAAAAGGGTTGGGTTCAAAAGTGGTCGATTTGGCCTGGAATACATATCATTACGACTAAATGTTAAAATAAGCATAAATTTCATTTCACATAATGTCATTTGACATAAAATTATTTCATAAAAATCACTTCACATAATTTAAAAAAGAGTGGTTTGGGTTTGTTTCGTTTATCTGTGCAATTATCCCTCGCAGCTGCCGATATAGGTGTGCAAATCCAAAGAATAACCAAATTGTTACAATTTTTATGATACATATCAAAAAATTTATTCAAAGATTTGATGTTCTTTAATTATTTCTCAATAATAGACGGTGTTTGACAGACTTCCTACAACGTATCGATCTCTCACCGGTTGTTCTTCAGGCAAATCAATGCCACGCCGATCCCAGTATGGCATTCTATAGCCTTTAGAATTTACTTTGTCAAACGTAGATAGTGTCAGTTCATCCTGCAACTCTGAACATTCGTAAAAACCTAACATCGTTGACGACACTCCAACATCGTAAAATGGTTGCACGGTCAAAAACTTTTGCAGTACCAAATGAATGATACCGCCAATGACTACTATATTACGAACGAGGCCAATGTGGTCGTTTTTCAAAATTACGCAATTATCCCGCTGAAGAGCGGTCAAAGTGAAATTTGGAGATTTCAATCGGCGGTATTGATGAACGTCCGTTCGTTCGCGGACATTTGCTGGAAGAGGCCCAGTCGCATGTAATTGCAGGGTTTCTACTCGAACGTTTGTCTTTCGTTTCGACACAGAAAGTTGCACATTTGCCCGCTCTGCTCTCCGGTTTGCTATCTGCTGTAATGGAATGCGGTTTTCTACAGTACTGCTTGAAGATTTTCATATTGTTTTCATACGGGAATGCTGAATAGTTATCAAGTGGACCAAATCGTTCCACATCATCCACTATGTGAAGCAATCCGTGTATGTTGTAACTCATGAAATGAAGTCCGTAAATATTTCGACAATGTTGGACGAACAAGATTAATGACAGTCTTGCAAACTCCAAAAGCATCCTTGATGCGGAAGATTTACTGACGGCACGAATAGCTGCGTGAAGAAGCAGAAAGTGATCATAACAGTCTTTTGATAAAATTCCGTACAAGACAACAGGTCCATTATAAAATAAAAATTGACGAAGCTGCGAAGCTTTCATTTGATGGAAGTCTTTGAGTGTGATCGGCCATCGTGCCATTTCTCGAGGATACCAATCTCTTAGTTAGAAGCTTCAGTCTGTTTGATACAAGAGTGATCGACCGAGCTGGTAATTGACTTTGATGCGAGAATTTCCCGTTTGTCCAAGCGGATAGCAATCGTTTCAATCCAAGACATACAAGATGCATGTATTCGAAAGGAACTTGAGTAACGAGTCCTAATGGCAAACGGGAAAGTGGACTTTCTCCATTTTGATGATCTTCGTCAACCATTCTGACATACTCCTCGTCTCTTCTCATCTCACTTTCAATACTCTGATAAGCCATTCGATTCTCAACATACTCTCCAATAACTTTACATTTCGAGCACGGTTGATATGAAGTGTGGCCCTTGTGATTTAATACGTAAGCTCGCGCTGGAGCGTCGGCAATAAAACATCTCAGAGTTATAGGAATTCTATGGTTATGGAAAATTATACCACCGTCTGCAGTGATTTTCAACGTTTCGTCGATAAATTGACGAAAGAATTCGTTCACACTCTTCGGTTTTCCGTTTCCTCGATAGACGCCTATTACTTCTGTATTGCTGGGGTATAGATTAGCAATCCGACACTGAATCGGCCACATCTGATTGTTGCCAGATTTATCCGGACTTACACCATCCGTACTAAAGTCTATTTCGAGATTGTCGGGGATTGAATTCATTTCGACGCCATTTAGAATTGACACAATCGCTGTGTGAACTCCAAAATGCAGATACCAACCAGGCGCTAAAGGTGTCATTGGAACAGATCGCCGCGGAGTTTGCAAAAGTGTTCTAGCGCACTTCGGTAAGTTCGTGAAGCAACGGTGTTTCCTTATGACTTTAAGGATGCTGTCGATAGCCTTATTGCTGATGTTATTTTCTACAAAACAAGACGCAAGAAGATCGCGGAATGGTACCGCAGTTTCTAAAAGATCATCATCATCATCATAATGATCATCATAAACGCTGGAGCAATCGCTAAATGAGTTATCATACTCGTCCTCACTTTCCTCTTCCAAGTTGCCGAAGTCGATGTTCGCTTGATGGTACGGAGAAGCTGCTGAGGCCAATGATGCATTCGAATCTCGTAGCGGAGGTGTTGTTGCTTCATCCAGCTGTGAGCTGTTCCGTTCAGGTGATCCAGATCCAAAAGAATTGTTGCTGGGTTCTTCATTCCTCGGAACTGAATCAACGTCACGAGACAATTCAGATCTTTGAACGAGATCATATTCATTTTCATTCTCGGAATTTTCGTGCTCACATGTGCAAACCAATTTTTCCATTTTATCATCAATTTTTCGCATTTTTTTCACATGCTCCCTACGTTCTTTCGCCAGTATGTTTAATTGGTCCTGCCCAGCTGATTGATAGGTTTCCGAATTCGTGTATGTTTCAGCTTTATCTCCGGATCGGTGGTCACCACTTGTTTAAAGAAACGTGTTCTTCAACCGAATAGTTTTTTCCGCTTTCCTTCCATGTTTGCCATTACTGACGATCAATACCTAAAATTGTTACCAATTGTTATCATCAACAACATTATGATTGAGATTTTTTTTAATAGCTATAGCCAATTGCTCTAAAAACACCATTAACTTTTTATCATTTCCTAATTATTGAATTAGAGAAATATGTTTTTTTAAGTTCTCTGAGAATTGAAAAAACTTGCTAACGGCATGAGAATAAGTCACGAAGCTGCGCTCCATTGTTTTGAATTAACGAAAGACAGTTAAGTGACTATTAAGAAACAAACAATACATTTTTTGTTCCACCAGTTTTACACCCATATGAAAAACGTTAAATTTATATGATTCGAACACGAAACGCTCGATTAGGTTGAAACACATAACGTTCAAATTAATATTACCCAAAAATTTGGTGTGCATGACTTTTCAAAATAAGAGAATGACATTTGAAAAATCATACACGCTAAATTTTGGACCAATAATTAAATATTTTTTCTGCAGATGTTTCAAGAAAAAAGCTGAATAGTAAAATCACACGTACATGCTTTGATTAGAATGATATGAAGTTATTTTTCTGAACAAAAAATAATGGATATTGCGGAAACAGTTTTTATTTCAAAGTGAAATCAACAATTTCGAGTGATAATTTTATATAGTAGTTTGCGGTTTTTTTAATAATTGGCATTCTTTTTTTCATTTTTGAAAAGTTTGTGCTGGGATCTAATACTCTGTGAAAAAGAGGCTAGCAATTGTTTCGATTTTTTTATCAAGCCGCTGACAAAGTACCCATTTTAGAAATTTGGAGTGGGTTTTTCTAAATGTTTATAACGTTTGAAAATATATTTAATTGAATTTTTTTCCCATATCGTGTTATTGAATAAACTTTTCAAAAATTTCGTGGAAAGTATGACTTTTAAATTCTACAAAATGAAATATTGGTGCATTTTGTGAAAAAATAATAAACCTGTATTTTTATCAAAATTTTTATACGTTAACCGACATCGCTTTTCATTTTCTTCACAGTTAAATTCTTTTACATGAGTGATTCCCGTTTGAACTAGAAATAACTCTCATCTTGAGAAATCCATCTTTGTTTGAAATCAATGGAATTTTTGCGTGCCTGTAACAGTTTTTACTTTTCATTATTGAATATTAAGAGCATCGATTATTTTTTTATGACTCTGAATCGTTGAATATCTTGCTTGAACGTTTGGTACATTGCGCAGTTTTTTATCCATTGAGCATCCTATGATGCTCAGTGAATTGAAATTTGTTGATTGGATGGCAATTGAAGCCATTGCAAGGTCCTTCACCATGATGGCTCGTGAGGAAAAGCTATTCGGCATATACTTTGAACACTTTTTTGTGATGATAAAGATCTATTAAGTTTGTGTACAATTGGAATTGCTGTGGGGTTTCACCGGAGAAGTGATATATATTTTTAGCTTATTTAGAAATTGTTTGGATAAAGTTGTTAATATTTAAACGGAGAGACTATCACAGGCACGCAAAAAATTCATTGTGTGCAAGGACATAGGAAAAGAAAAGCAATAACATCCCTTTACGAATAAAAATTTAGATGACAATACAGGATCATGAGGATGAAATCTTATGAACCTGTATGGGGTGGAATTTAATATGAAAAGTTCGAAAGGTGTTTTATGATTTTTTTTTATTTGGCATGATTTTCTGAAAGTGGCCGTTTTCCGGTCGATTTTCAGTTGTGTAAAATCAGAGGCATGGCTTTAAAAAAAAAGCATTTAATTTGAGGTATTTTCAAATGTTATAAACATTCGGAAAAAAATCACTACAATTTTCAAAAATTCCTACTTTGTGAATAGCTTGATAAAAAAAAAATCAAAACGATCATGAACCTCTTTTTCGCAGAGTATACGGTATATAAACTGGTATATATACGGTATATAAACCCAGTATATAAACTGTTTATATTTTAAAAAAAGGACGCCAATTATTAAAAAGCCGCAACCCGCTACCTAAACTTACCTCTCGAAATTGTAAATATCACTTTAAAAATAACCGTTTCACAATATCCAATGGTGTTTTTGTTCAGAAAAATAACCTCATGTCATTTCAATCATGTCGAGTACGTACGATGTTTATTATTCAATTTTTTTATAGAAACGTGTATAAAAAAATGTCAAATTAATAAACACCATTTGATGTGCATGATTTCTCAAACGTGCATCATCTCATTTTAAACGGAAACACTAAGGTACATCCATCTACGAATAAAAATTTCGATAAAGATACAGGTTCATTATTTCTTAAATCGATCGTTACTTCGATTTGGAATTATACTACGACGTCTCGTTCTCGATGATTATATTATGTAGTAGCGTCAAGCTATGCTCATATCCACAACGTTTAAAGCCTGAATTTGTCGTTCTTGGTATATATATGCCGCATCCCTCGTTTGTCTCGATCCTCATATCGTTTCGTTGTGCTCAATAAATTCACATACGAATAGAGCCTCATTGAATAATTAAATATTATTATTTCAAAAAATAATAATAACGATGGGAAAGGATAAAAAACGCAAGCATTCTCGATGACCTTCGAGAGAACGGAAAAAAGGCGATGCAAAAACTGAAGCAGAAATACAAAAAATGAAATTAGAAATATCTAACCTGACAAAATTGATTACCGATTTTGTTTCGCAGAGACGCGACGAACATCAAACGGAAAAATCTTCGATGGATGAGGTCACAGGTAAATGAATAATAAAATATCAATCTGTTTTTTCCATACGAAAAAACAGAAAGCAAGTTCCATACGAACTTTGTCGCCCAACAAGGGAAAAGAACAATAAGTTCATTATGCTCCACACGAGCGGACAATGGCAACTAATTGCAAGATTTTTCAGAAAATGCAAATAAGGAAAACGCCTATCAGGACGAGAATCGAGCAAAACAATTGCTCGATACACACAGAAGAAACTTTTGAAAACAAAGAGGAAGAAAAATATACTGAAAAAGATGAATATAATGAGGTTATAATTGACGAAGAAATTCTCAATCTTTTGGGAGACGATCCGAATGTAGTTCAGGATGAGGGAATTAAGCTACATTCAGAGATAAAAATCGGTGGCAAACCTGGATGAAAGAAGGACTTTCGGAAGACAATAAAAAGAGTCTGATTAAAAAATTCTACCGCAAAGGTGACTTGTATGCAGAACCGCCTAAAATTAATCTAGAAATTAACGCAGCCATGACGAATATTGCAAAAAAGAGGGATGAACATTTTTCCCAGACACAGGAATGTGTTGGTACAGCTATTGTGTCGTTGGGAACAGCTGTATCTCTTCTAATTGACGACTCACAAAATGAAGTTGATCAAATAAAACTCATCGAACTTATGTGTGACACGGGAAATTTATTGGCGGATGTTTTTTTATCAGTCATCCGTGGGGAGAAAATCCTTCATTACATGCACCGATGCTGAAGAAGAATATTAAACCAATTGTAAACGCTACTGATTCGGATGAATGGCTTCACGGAGAGAAATTAGCAGACCAGATAAAAGAGCTTAAGACAATTGAAGCAGCTTGTCAAAATCTCAAGGCCCCTGATGAAAAGCCATCACACAAGACATCAAATCAGGTAAACTGGAGGGGCCCGTCTGTTCAATACAGACAGACGGGCGGATATCAGAGAAAACAATTCATTCGATTCAAACAGAGAATTCCATATCGATCAACTACGTTGAACCGAGACAAGAACCGATCGACGAAAGAACAGTCGAAGAAATAAGGGAGGTAAAACATATCGCGGGAAGATTGAGCTTTTTCCTTCATGTGTGGGAAAACATCACGAGCGATTAAGTTATCAAAAATTATATAAAGGGATATAGAATTTCGTTTGAAAAGACTCCACATCAAATCAGAGTTCCTGAACAGCGAAAATGGAAAAAGGAGGAGCTTGAGTCATTGGAACTCGAAATTGAAAAGTTGTTGGGGAAAAAAGCTATAGAAAAATGCAAAATTGTGACGGACAATTTGTGTCCCCAGTCTTTTTAGTACCCAAACCGGATGGCTCAAATCGCTTTATATTGAATTGAAAACAATTAAATAAGTTCATTGAAGCACCCCACTTTAAAATGGAGGATATTCGGTCAGTCAAACAATTAATAACTCCTAATGCATATATGGCATCAATAGATCTTAAAGATGCATATTTTTTGATACCCGTGCACAAGAAAGATATAAAATATTTGAAATTCATTTTCAAAGAAAAAATGTACCAATTCCGGTGTTTGCCATTTGGTCTATCTATAAGTCCGTACGTCTTCACGAAACTAATGAAACCCTCGATCAATGCATTGAGGAGTAAGGGTTTTTTGTCAATTATATATTTAGACGATTTGTTGTGCATTGGAAAAAATTACCAGAATTGTATGGAAAACATATTAGAATCTCAAAAATTATTAGAAAAATTGGGTTTTGTCATAAACTATAAAAAAAGTTGACTAATTCCATCACAAAGATGTAAATTTTTGGGATTCATAATCAATTCAATTGATTACACGTTGGAGCTAATTGATAACAAAAAAGAGCAAATTTAAAAACTACTTCAAGTTTTACAGTTGAAACAGAATGTAAAATTAGAAATTTTGCCCACTTCTTGGGAGTTTTAAACTCAGCGTGTCCTGCGGTTGCATACGGGACTGTTTATTATAAAAGAATCGAACGGGAGAAATTTCTCAAGTTAATAATCAACAGTCAGAATTACGAAGCTTGTATGATCATGAGCAAAAAATTGAAAGACGACTTAGAATGGTGGAAAATAAATAGTCAAATTGGGATAAATCCTATAAGAACGTGCAACTATAAACTGGAGATTTTTTCAGATGCTTCTCTGACGGGTTGGGGAGCTTATTGTAATGAACAATCGGCAAATGGATGGTGGAATGATAAAGAGAAAAGTCATCACATCAACTATCTAGAACTCTTAGCTGCTTTTCTAGCCCTTAAAACCTTCGAAAATCAATTACATGATTGTGAAATCCTACTTAAATTGGACCACGGCACTAGCGTATGTAAATAAATTTGGGGGCGTACAGTTTCAAAATTTCAGCGAACTTGCCCGTCAGATCTGGGCATGGTGCGAAGAGCGAAAAATTTGGTTACACGCTTCTTATGTAGCATCAAAACAAAATGTTTATGCCGATACTGCCTCTCGACTCACAAATACAGATACAGAATGGGAACTATCGCAAAAAGTGGTTGAAAAAATAAATAATAATTTCGGGCCATTCAGTATTGATTTATTTGCTACAGATGCGAACAAAGAAGTAAAAAAATTTTGCTCAAGATTCCCGAATCCAAATGTATTCAGAGTCGATGCGTTCACAGTATCGTGGGCAAGTGAGAAACCGTATGCATATCCGCCTTTTGCTACCGACGCTTAAAAAGTTCATTGCGGATAAAGTTGAAGGTGATGTAGTTGTACCATATTGGCCAACGCAATCATGGTTTCCGCTATTCAATTCGCTGCTCAGGAAGCCTCTGATTATTTTTAAACTGAGTCATGAATTATTGTTATCCCCTTGCAGAGAGAGGTCTCACCCCCTAGCACGGACGCTTTCGTTGGTGGCTGGGCAATTGTCAGGGAAGCTTTTTTGAAAAAGGGATTGACGGAAGAAGCAGCCGAAATAATGATAAAGTCACTCGCGGAATCGACTATGAGACAATACGAATCATCACTTAAACAGTGGCGGAAATTCACGAAAGAAAATAACTATAGTATGTTCTACACAGATAAGCTTAAAATAATCGAGTTTTTAACAAAACGTTTTAAAGAAGGAACAGAATATGGAACATTAAATTCCGACAGAGCTGCAATTGCGTTAATAACATCAGAAAACTTCTCAGGAGACGTAATGTTAAGTAGTTTTATGCGTGACATTTTTAAGCAAAGACCAACAAAGGCAAAATATTTAACGACATGGAATATAGATTCAGTTCTAGATTGTATTGAGAATATACCATCTAGAGATACCACAAATTTAAAAGACCCTTCAGGAAAAACGGTTTTATTATTGCTCTTGACAACAGCGCATCGGTTACAAACAATGACGTTAATTGACATACGTAATATTAAAGAAGCAAAAACCGCGGCATTGAAATAAAAATTCCAGAGCTGATAAAAACATCAAAACCCGGAAAATGTCAACCCAATTTCGTATTACCATTTTTTGAAAAAAGAAAAAATATATGTGTAGCAAGAGCAGTATTACAGTATATAGATCGTACAAAAAGTATTAGAGAAGAACATACTAATTTGTTTATATCGTTAGTTAAACCGCACAAACCCGTGACGTCACAGACTTTATCTCGCTGGGTAAAGTCTATTCTCAAAAAAGCAGGGATAGACACGAATATTTATTCAGCCTATAATGCAAAACATGCGACCATCTCAAGAGCAATAAGTAAGGGTATTAACATTGATACAATCAAACGCGTAGCTGGATGGTCAGAAAAATCAAAAACCTTCGCTCAATTTTATAACGACTAATTCCAGTTGATGTGCAAGTCTAAGCAGTCCTAATGTCCTCTCGGAAACGTTCTTTGTCAAAGGAGTTTTTGTATGATTTGGGCAAAATAGAAAACAATATATTTCCAGAAAACATTTATAAGCATTTTCAGAAAGAATACTAGAATAACAATAAAATTAAACGTTGGCCATTCATGATAATATTAATTTTGACCCGTTGAAACCTTGAAACCCTCGGACTTCCCTTGGTCTTGGGGAATTTTTTTTATGTCATGACGAATAATGGGGATAGCGAAATCTTTAATTTCGTTTTAAATATACACTCCCGTTAAAAAGTTTGAGTTCACCCGTCAAAATTCTACCCATGCTAAAAGTTCGATAACTCGGTTAGAAATCAGCGGAATCTGATAAACATCATTTCAAAGAGGACAAATTGAGCTCCAATTCGCCGCTTCTTAAATTCGTTTAAGATTTTTTTTAGCTGGCACGCATTTTTCGAACAGCGCCGTTTTTCGATACATTTTTGGCCTTCGTCAACGGGCTGTCAACGTAGTAAAAAAAAATTTTCTTTACTTTTCTTCATGACAGCTTTGAAAAAGATGAAAAAAGCTTCATTTTTGTGTTTTTTTTTTTAATATTGTACGATTTTTTTCATACGGTTATCCTAATTTAGCTAAAAACTGAGAGTTTCAAAAATGATGGCGTATTTCGAAAATTGTGGAGGTACCGAGGAAATGTTAAGAGGGTAAGAAGTTGCGTCGGCTTATAATAAACTTGTTTGAATTATCAAAGATTTCTTTTTGAAATGTTTTTTTTTTCATCTTTTTGTTCAAGTCTCGACTGATAGTAACTGAAGATATTGGGTTTGGTATAAAATTTCAAGAGGAAAAAAAGTTTGAATTTATAATTTTGAACTCACTGACATTTATTCAAATTTTTTCGTCCATTTTTTCCAAACAAGAGAGGTGCTTTTTATACATTTTATCACAACCCCCGTATGATTTCGATAGGACAAATTATTCATTCGATCTCTCACCTCATTTACATCCCTATTCCTCATCGAAAAAGCCACCTTTAGCTTTGAGGACTTTTTTGAGGAGTCGTGGCATTCGCTCGATTAATTTGTTGATTATGGCTTGATCCAAACTCGCCCAAACGCCTTGAAGATTTCGCCACAAATCGCTGGCAGAAGAAGAACAGGTTGTTGTTCCAACTTTCCGATCAAGCTCCTCCCACAACAGCTCGATCGAATTCAAGTTAGAAAATTGTGGTGGCCAAGTCATATTAATGATTGCTCCGTTTTTTTTTTTCGTCTCCAAATATCCTTGCTAAAGGCGGGATGTATCGGATCGTTGTCTTGTTTCATTACGAATCCGCGGCCGACGATCTCGCGTTTGTCGCCTTCGTCGGACATACTTCCCGCCTCTGTCGAGGATATTTGGGGACGAAAAAAGAAACAGTGAAACAAATCATTCAAATTACTAATCAAATACTCGTCTTTATATTGATATGATGAATTTTACTCCTGATTTTGCTAACATAGCGTCTTTTTTCATTCGTTCAGTTGTTTCTCTTCCAGAATGAAAATAGAATATCGCGTTAGTGTGGTTTTCAATGTTTTCGATCGAAGTTTTCAATTCTTTTTACAGTCTTGTTATCTCTTATAATTTGGTTTGCATGTTATTGGATTATGGAAGCAGGTTTCGAAATGAATGGCACAAAGTTCAAGCAGAGCAATTATATATTTTATTCAATGAACATTACTCCAAGATATCCATCGAATAGCTGAGCATTGCAGTGGTTGAAAAAATAACTTTAACTCTCAAAACAAAGGGCCTCGTGTGTCGACCTCTTTCTTAATCTGTATATTCGTTTTATAAACAAAGTTATAGGTCTGCGAGCCCGCTGTCATGTGTATTGTATGATATCAAGTTTCATTACTATGCTGATGAATTATTTTTGCTCATATTCCAATACGTGTAATGAAGAGGAAGCGATATGCAAATCTTCTCTTCCTTAATTCTTATAATTCCGTTTGATTCGCTTAAAGTAATGGGCTCTCGTATTTGTATATAATATTTACGTATCGTCTAAGCTAACTTAATTTACGTGTTCACTGCCTTATAAAAAAATACATTAAGTGTCACAGCCTAGAGAGAGAGTTACAATTAGAGAGAGCGAGAGAGAATGCGCAAAAAAAAATAAACATAAATCCATATAAACGTACACATACATAAATTCACATATGTACAACGTTCAAGTCAAACTCTCTATATCGAGGTGGGTCCATAACGAACAATACTAAAATAATTTAAGGACAATCCAACAAAAAATCGAAGGTAGTGCAATCGTTTTATATATATATATATATATATATATATATATATATATATAATTGATGGCACTCCAATGCATCGCAAGTCGCCATTTCAGCCAGGGTCGTCAAGGTTCATGGCTGGTAAGACGCGATTTTGGCGGCGATTCTTCGTGTTCCGGCGGCGCTGTTTTGCTGCTCGGAGAGCAGAAGTAATCGCCGCCGAAAATTCCGTCAGCGGAATCGCTGGACGGCGAAGCGTCTTTCCCATTGCCTCTGTGAAGAAAAAAAATACAAAATGTAAGAACATTGTATAATTAGATGTAATAATTAAGTCTGTACTGCAATTTTCAAAAAAGTTGTTTAGCTTCAGTGAAGATGTACAGATTTTTGCAACTTACTGTACAGAACCTTGACGAATTTTGTTTGCTCTAAAGCAAACGTGCCCTGGTGCCTACCATGGTAGTTCACCTTCGGAGCCAATCTCTCATGCACGGCCTCTTTGAGCATGAGACTCGCGCACACATTGGCATCCGAACCCCCTAGGTTACTAAGGTAGGTGACCTGCAATCAAAAATGTTCCATGTACATGACATCATGCTACCAACTCAGGTTTTTTTTTATATATTTGAATTTAAAGGAATTGAAAAATTGGAGTCTCCGCGGAATTTCAAATAATGAGTTGAAAAAACTCACGACGTCGCGATGCTCCTTCGCCGACAGATTTTCGAAATTTTCGAGATCTCTGATTTTTTTCAGGGGGAGACAGGCAGGCTTCTCAGGATAATCCGAAGCTTCCTGCTCCTCGACGAAGTCACGGATTGACGTTAAATTTGCCATCACTTGGCCAAAGCTTTCTTCACAAAAATTTTTTAATGTAAGAAAGCTTTCGTCCAATTGCCGAAATTTAACCTCAATCAGTTTCTTCGTTTCTCTGAAAAATAGGAAAAATTAAATTAATATTTCTGTACTGTAACAACAACGAAAGTGAACATAAATTAATTATTTTTACCGGACTTCCTTGGACAACTTTTTTATTTTCTTGTCCAAGGATTGTGGTGCCTGTCGATGTCCCATTTCGTCGTCAACGTCATCACGGTCTCGTTTTGTCTCGTCATCGTAACCGTTTAGGTCTTCAGTCCCATTGTTGTTTTGTTCTGTCTCGTCCAAATTGTCAGCTGTGTTTGTCTCGTTATTGCTATTTTCTGTCCGGTTTCGATCGTCATTTGCGTCATCTGTCTCGTTGTTATTTTCCGTCTCGTTCCAATTGTCATTTCCGTCATTTGTCCAGTCCATGTCATTTAATGTTTCGTCCAAATCGTTTGTGTGCTGCGCCATTCATTTTTTGAGCCCCTCCAGCTGGGTGTGGAGGGTCAGCTGCGGAGCCCTCATTCGTTGCTCGATTTCCTCAGATGATGTTGAGGCCTGCATCACCATATCCGAGAGCCACCCAGGGGGTTGGATGACTCGTGATGGGCGAGAAGAAGAGGGATCCGTGCTAAAAGAGAATAAATGCATTTAAAAATTTTTTGCAAAAAATTTTCTCCGATCCAAGGTTGCGAGTGATGCACTACTTTCAGTAGTGCAAACAAATTCTCTATACTCTAAAAATATGATGAGAGTGTTATATAGACTCAATGTGATCATATAAAAAAAAAATCAAAATTTTTTTCAAAATAAAAAACGTCATGTTTAAAAAAATTGAAAAATTTTAAAAGCATCGTGATAACATATCAAAAATTTTAAGCCATCACCCATAATGGGCAGATTATTTATTCGGTGTTCTGCAAGCTATTAATGTTCTCGAAATTCCAAAAAATTTTCAAATATCTCATCTTGAGCCGATACCGAATTATTATGGTACTCAAATTAATTTCGTTCATGCAATACGAATTATAAACCTTAAAATGAGAATAATGATTTCGTGATGTCTGAATCATGCTCTAAAATCCGAGAGAGTCAGGGTTTACACACTTCAGCTGGAATACCTCATATACACGGCTGCTCGTCTTGACTCGCTCTGCCTACAAAATTCTTTTTTTTTAATGCTTGGCGTCAAGAGGCTGCCGAATCTCTAGATAGCAACTTTTTTTGTAACTGTCATACCCGTGAATATCAGCAATACATATATATTATTAGTAACTTTTGTTGTAAATTACTAAAATAAGTAATGGAACCCCTTTCTATCATTAGAAAAAAAATCTCATTTTTATCGTATCATGAAATATGTACCTGTATAACAATAATCAACATTAATATTTGTAATGCATTAATCCCCATTATATACCTATTACTTTTTGTAATTGGTAATGAGTTTATGTGCATTAATCATTACTTTTCGAAATTCATACTAGATCAATGTTCATTGACCATTACTTTCTGTAATGCGCATTCACTTATTTTCAATTACAATTTTTTTGTTTAATGTGTTATGGATTTTTTGTCATTAGTTTAAAAAAAGTAATGAATAATGAAATAATTGTCCATTAATATCTCTGCAACCCTGCTCTGACCGCCTGAAAAACGACATTATATTATAATCAGTTGAGACGTAGCAACTGTTTTATATCGAACAACTATTTGTGAATCAAAATTGTCTACAAAAAATATTAAAAAGTCCCTCGTACTCCCGAGAATAATTCATTCGAATCATTATAGAACGCTCTCAAAAAAGTACTGCTAGGTTTATTAACAGCAGCATCGTTTTCTCATCAAATTTGGAAGAAAAACAAATTAAAAGAAAATTGAGACAATTTTTTTTGTTTATTTACATTTATACGATTATGTTTAAATTGTCAAATCTTTGAACTGTTCATCAGCATTTTATTTCCGATTTACGGATGGTCAATATATCTCCTTGGAGCTATATGGAGTTCTGTAACGCATCTGTTAATTCATCTCACTCAGCGACCCAATGAAAATGTATCAGATGACGTTGAACGCGGATTGGACCTGGAGCAATATAAAAGTTCCTCAACACCGAAACTGAACAAGTGCCCCCTACATCAATCGGTTTAAACGTACCAATAAATAGTGACTCGAATCTCATTTTCTTCTGTTGTAACGTATTATTGGTGATGAAGAATGGAAAAAAATAATTTGGAGCTATTTTCATGCGGAATTGTCATTCAACATATGATCAATCATGTTTTTCAAATTGTTTGTATTTATTTTTTTGAAATTCGATCGTAAAAAAATTTCGACAATAAACTATAAATATGTTCAAATCGATAATGAACTTAAGAAGCAAAAAGATTGGTTTTCCCTCATACTCTTTATCCCTAGTCCTATGCTTTTCGACTCGATTCACTCTAGTCATTGGAATTCAAACTGACATGGAAGCGAGTTCGCTACGAGATTGTTTTGAAACTTTCTTTCGTTAATGAAAAAATAATAATACCAGTTTACAAGATATCGCAAGTGCACGTACTTTTTATTTTTTTTTTTCCAACTGTTTGTGATGTGTGTTTCTCTAATAATAAAATTATCACAGTAGTTCACAGATTGCAAGTTCACGTATTTCTTTTTATCAATTATTTATTATTATTCTTTTAAATGTCATCAAAAGATTTTGCATTTTTCTACACACATTTTTGAGTTTTATTTGTTTCATTATCTTTAGTGGCACTAGTAAAAATTTCATGCAATACAGATTACATGCATCTATATACCATCTATATGCGTTAAGGTGACGCAAAAAAAATCGATATTTTTTTTTCTCGAGTTCCAACAGAAATCGTTAGTACATCAAAAAAAGTAATTTTTCCAAAATTTCAGATTTTTAAAAAATTTTTAGACAGCCACTTTTCGAAATTTTTTTTCTGAATAATCGCGAAGCAAACATTTTTTCTTCGCTCTCATAACAGAAAGTGTTAGTGCTCCATGAAATTATAAATCAAATAAAATTTGTTCACTAACAAAACGAATTTAAAAGCTACCTAGCATAATTTATTTCTTCTTTTTTCTATATTTAGTAATAAATCATAAGATTACAAACCGTGTTGCTATCAATAACCATTTTTATCGTCCTTCCAAAAGGGGTGGGGCTCAAAAGTTTGAACGCCTAAAATAGCGAACAGGCATTCTAGGTCTTCTAACTTTTTCGCCCCACCCTCCAAAAGGAGGGGTGAAAGTATTTTGTATAAACAGTTTTTCAAAGTTTTGTCGAATTAAAATTCTCTATTTCAAAGTCTGGCATTTCACGGCAGAAGACATTATAATTTAGGAATTTTCGGCAGAATAACAATCGTTCTCTTTATGGCTCTATTCAAAAAGAACTCTGTTCTTAAAATCTTTACTCCGAAATTCATAACATCTCTACGTCTACTCATGTACAATCCATGATCTTCAATATTTCTACTCATGATGATTTCTACCTTCTGAAATCATAGTAGAGATATTATAGTAGAGATATTGTAGATCAAGAGAAGACATATCTACTCCAGTGTGATATGTTAAAGAGGGTAGACGTTTTCTACTCAGATCCGCAGTTGTTAAGGAGCGGAGTTCTAATAGAGAATGACTATCGACAGAGTTGTTAACTAGCAGCTACATCATCACAGTTCTACACGATACCAACTCCGCTCTTTGAGCATATATTTAGAGGAGAACTGTTATTGAATACATTACTAAGAGTAGAATTGTTAACTTGCTGCAATACAGAAGATTTATGATAAAAGAGGAGACAACATATTGATTTTCTCATTCGAGACTACAGCTGTTAGGAGCAGCGTTGTTTTTGAATACAGCCGTAAAGAGGACGGTTGTTATTCTGTCGAGTTTTCTAGTTTGTTCTTTTGTTATAAAAATTAGTAAAATATTTTGACTGAATTCTAATGGATAATAAATATAGGCTTATGAATTCTAAATCGCAAAAAAATTTAGCTCTGAACTCTTTGTTTACAATCAAAGACTATTTAAATTTGTGCAGGAAATTTGTACAATACACCTATTGCGATTTTATTAATTTTATTTTTTTTAATCCTCAAAAAAAACGAGACTGATTTTGAATGTTTGATGAAAAATATTTGCGATTCTGCATCCAATAGTCTTCATCTTTTTCTAACTTAATTCGATCACAATATTTTACTAATTTTTATAACACACGAGAAAACTTGAAAATTCCCAAATTTTAAATTGTCTGCGGTGAAATACCAGACTTTGAAATCAAGAATTTGAATTTGGCAAAACACAGCTTTATTTAGCACATCATCATTTTTGTACGATGTCCTAGCAGGTTTTCGTGCATAAAAGTATTTACCTTCATGAAAAATACAGGAAAATTGAAATCAATCACTTGAGAAAACGCAAATATCATTATTATAATATGTAATTCTGAAAACTATGTTTTTGCAAAGTACATTCACCTTTTCTTTTGGAAGGATGACAAAAACTGTCATTTTTCTTTTGGAAGGATGACAAAAACTGTCATTTTTAGCCACACCTTTTTTAATCTCATAATGTATGGCTAAATATACAGAAAAAAAAGAAATGAAATTTGCAAGGTACCCTTACAATTTTTTTGTGAGCGATAAAATTTAATTAGATTTATGATTCCATGAAGGACTAACACTTTCTACTATGAGAGCAAAAAAAAATTTGGCTTCGCGATTTTTGAGAAAAAAAACAGGAAAATTTTGAAAAGTGGCTTGAGCCCTATCTAAAAATTTTTTTTTTAATTTGAAATGCTAGGACAATTAATTTTTTTTATGTACTAACGATTTGCATTGGAGTTCTGAGAAAAAAAATATCAATCTTCTTGGCATCACCATAATATGCGTGGGTGGTACACATCTGTATACCTGAATATTATTTGTCCATGATAGGAAAGCTAGCCGAATATGAGACAATAGAAGCTGGCTCCCGTATTACAGGATCATATATTACTTAATAAGAATACACGAACAAAAAATATTGCCTTTTTTGAGAATATTATTTTAAACTCATACACTTTGAATTAAGATTTTTTTAGTACTCCAGCTCTACATTTTATTTTCGTAAACAAATATGTGAAAAAACCGCATTTATTTCGCTTTGCCTATAACGAAAACTAATTGAGGTATGCAAATGGGTGCAAGGAACGAAATTCAGGAGGTAAAAACACGGAGCGAGTGAACGCGGAAACATTCAGATCTAGAGTCGCGGCAGCGACTCTGAGACAAGTACATTTATGTTATAACGAGTCGCTGCCAGAGAGTCTTTACCGGAGCGATAGTGTTTCCAATTGTTTTCGAAAATTTTCAAAATTTGTTTCTTTAATAATTAAATAATTACAGTACTTCAGAGAATACTATAAGTTGACGTATTTTTTATTTTTTTTTGTCTTTCGTTTGCGACCTCTTCGAGCTCTGTAGCTCAACGCATCGAAGAGATATTAATTATTTATTTTTTAATAGCATCAAAAAATGGGTCGGATTTTCGCACACATTTTTGATGTTTATTTGTTTTTTATTTAGTGACAAATCTGGTGCCATAATACATTTTATATACCTATATATTGTTTTTCTGGTGCCATAATACAAGTATATACCTATATATTTTCGTGACGTATGACTTATGGTGTGTTGTTTATGCTAATAGAATGATGAGGTTATAAAGATCGCGAATTTGACAGTTCACCGATATCCCGATCTGTAGTACAAGTATATACCTATATATTTTCGTTATGATATGACGTATGGCGTGTTGTTTAGATGCTAACTAGATGAGGTTATAAAGATCGCGAAAGTGACAATTCATCGACACTGTTCCAATTTTTTCCGGTTCTGTAGAAAATCGATAAAAACAGGACAATATTTTAATGAAAGTGGTGAGAAAAAAGGGAAGAAGAATAAAAGAGAAATAAAGGCCGAGGAATCCAAGAGTGTTATGTGATGGAAAATAAACCGAAAATTGTCAACAACATACGGATTGATGGTATAAAATATTTAGAAAGGTTAGAGATTTTTTCTATATATATCTTGAGATGTAATCCGGATTCTGAAACATTAAAAAAAAAAATTCCATGCCTCCGCTCTTCCTCATCAGCTCTCTCTCTCTCTCTCTCTCTCTCTCTCTCTCTCTCTCTGATTGTATCATCAAACTTGTCGATGTTTGTTATTGGAGAATATATAATAAAATAATCCAAAACAGCAATGACGAAGGAGAGCGAGGGACTACATCAATATAGAAAAGAAGTATAATCGCATTGCCTGTAAACGCATGACAGACTATTCGAAAGTGCTTGATTACAAAATTTCTATTGGTTCGGCTTGAGAGGGTCACCCCGTGTGGCATGCGCATTTTTTGGGGTTTTTTCGTGATTTTTTCGCGGCGAGAAAAAACATAGACTTGAAATTTGAAGAAATTGTTCATTGGTATTTAAACTTTATGACAGAATTTTTTTAACTTTGATGTCTCGGATTAATTCGGTGTAAAATTAGTCCACAGGATCCCATATGTTTCTCCATGATCTCCACGATTCCCGGGGGTTCCGTTTATCTGCGATCAAAAAACCAAGGAGCGTTTTGATTTGTAAAGCAGTGACTATCGCCTGAACTAATATCATACAGAAATATTAAAAATTGAAGGATTATCGAGCTATGCAACATTTAAAAAAATTGAAATCAGGTGTTTCAAAACAGAAAAATCCTTCAATTTTTAATATTTTTGTATGATTTTAATTCAGGTGATAACCACTGCTTTACTAATCAATACGCTCCTTGGTTTTTTGATCGCAGATAAACCGATCCCCCGGAATCGTGGAGACTATGAAGAAACATATGGGCTCCTGTGGAATAGTATTACACCGAATCTACTAGAGATATCAGAGTTAAAATTTCTACCATAGAGTTGAAATACTATTGAATAAACCCTTAAAATTTCTAAAGTCTATATTTTTTTTCCTTGCCGCAAAAAAATCGCGAAAAAACCCTACAAAATCCGGCTCCCACACGGGGTGACCCTCTTATGTTGTATTTCATTATTCCAATCGATCAATATTGCGTTATCTGAAAAAAAGATTCGAGCGCCTTAGTCGTTGAAATCCTGTCGTTATTTAACGACTTAATCTCAACATTGAAATTGATAATTCGTTACAATTTTTTGAATTTTTAAATATATTAGCCGTAATTTGATTAAAAAATTTTTGGTCCCTTTTTTTCGATATCTCTTTCGACGAGGCAGAAAATAATTTTAATTATAAATTTTTTCAATAAATGTCGTTTCGCAAGTACACTCTGATGGGAGATAATCATTACCTAACATGAAGATTTTTCCCATATCCTGTAAAAATTTGTCAAGTTCATAGTGCACAAAAAGTAATCAAATCAAATCATAAGTCACAGCACGAATGCTGTTGAAAAATTGGAGACAAGTACATTTATGTTTTATGTCACCTGGACAGTAGTCTCATTGAAACCCCGTGTGACACTCATGTACTTCAAACCACAAATGTACGATGATTTATAAGAAGTTGTTCGATCTATTCTCTCGAAACTTGCTTCAAATGAGCAATTCATTACTAAAGGTCATAAATAAACCATTTCAAACGTAATTAATAAAAAAAATTGAATCTGCTAAATCTTGGTAATGTATGAAAAACGTTTGGTGTTCAAATGAACAAAACGTTGTGAAATAAATGCAAAAGTGACGAGTACATCGGATGATGAATGAAAAAAATTAAAAACATAATGGTATGTAAAAAAAAATTACGAAACCAACTGTAAATAATTTCAACAACACAATTAAGAAAAGCTTTCACAAATCGTGAAAAAAAACATTATATTTAGAAGAAATACAAATCCGTAATCATATTGTAAAGGAAAAAAAAATTCAAGTAGAACGTGAGAAATTCATTCCTACGGGAAGCATCCGGAACTTGAAAAAGTTCTAGTGAATCAAAAAGTTACCAAAAAATCGCATCAAAGGTAAAAGTCATTTGTTACTCTATGGTGACAGATACTTAGAAGAAATCGATTCTTCTCAGACTTTCAGGATCCCTTGGTATTCACAATATTCGATGTCGATTTCGTGTCGGTACAAATTATGTTTCAATATGTGCTAAAAATACTTGTCCGGCCCATCACTTTTCATTCAAATTGTTCATTCAAATAAAAATCAAACTAGACCTTAATTAATGTATTATTTTTATGGAACTAGTATTAACGCTGCCGTTACACGCCCACTTGAATTCGAACATCATCCCATATATGCTCGGCGGCAACTATTTCTTCGCAACAATTCACTCATGTTTTTATGTTGATTTTAACAAAGTGCAATTGTGTACGTGATAATAAAAAAAACGAGATTGTACAGACGAATCCTCTCGAAAATTTATTAAAATGCGATTTATTATCAGTTGAATATCTTCAGTAATAGAATAGGTTAGTTGCTATAACAAATAAAATTCGGTTGAAGAAGGAAATGTGAAGTAAAAATTGCTGTCATCTCAATATAAACTGGGGAGTTAATTTAGAAGCTTGACAATTTTTATCGTCCGAAGGGTATTTTTTCATCAATACACAATAATATCTCTTGTATATTACAGAAAAATTGAATGCAATTAAGTTAAAATCTCTTGGAGATAATTTTCTCAATTCCCCCTGTAGGCATACATGTGATCCATCAGATCTAAAAGAGCCCTGATTTTTATTTGAATGAGCAATTTGAATGAAAAGTGATGGGCTGGACAAGTACTTTTAGCACATATTTAAACATAATTTATACCGACACGAAATCGACATCGAATATTGTGAATACCAAGGGATCCTGAAAGTCTGAGAAGAATCGATTTTCTTCTAAGTATCTGTCACCATAGAGTAACAAATGACTTTTACCTTTGATGCGATTTTTTGGTAACTTTTTGATTCACTAGAACTTTTTCAAGTTCCGGATGCTTCCCGTAGGAATGAATTTCTCACGTTCTATTTGAATTTTTTTTTCCTTTACAATAAAATTACGGATTTGTATTTCTTCTAAATATAATGTTTTTTTCACGATTTGTGAAAGCTTTTCTTAATTGTGTTGTTGAAATTATTTACAGTTGGTTTCGTAATTTTTTTTACATACCATTATGTTTTTAATTTTTTTCATTCATCATCCGATGTACTCGTCACTTTTGCATTTATTTGATAACGTTTTGTTCATTTGAACACCAAACGTTTTTCATACATTACCAAGATTTAGCAGATTCAATTTTTTTTATTAATTACGTTTGAAATGGTTTATTTATGACCTTTAGTAATGAATTGCTCATTTGAAGCAAGTTTCGAGAGAATAGATCGAACAACTTCTTATAAATCATCGTACATTTGTGGTTTGAAGTACATGAGTGTCATACGGGGTTTTAAATATTCTCAGAACTCAAATAAATATCGATGGTTATAGCAACAAAATGTTTTTTCGACCTATTTTTTCAAGATACAATCAAAGATCTGTACGCCTCAATTATTCAATGAAAACTACAAATAATCACTCGTTCGATCAGTAAAATAGATTTTGACCAAAAGAATTCGATTAGATCGACAAAATTCCGTTTTAAGTGGACTACTTGATTCAAACGTTATTCGTTAATTGTTTTTCAATGAATTACTGAGAGAAAAAATTATTGAATTCGAAAACATATATTTACTTATTAAATCAAAGTATTATTTCTATTATTTATTTGTTCAAGCATGACAATCACTGTTAATTTGATAACTTATTTTCACAGATCTATTACTTTATTATATTAAACTCTTATTTAATAGTAACAATTAGATACATGATAGATTTGATTAAATTTAGCTTTATTGGATTAGTTACATTGATCGCTTCATAAACATTAGATTATTTGAATCATAAAAACGACTTTATTACGAAATTGCTTTTTTCAAACATATTATTTTCTTGCAATAAATTCATCATTATTTTACTCCTAAAAATATTTTTATTAAAATAGATTCGATTAAATTTGTATTCATTAGATTAATTATTTCTTTGCAAAATTCATCATTACTTTACTTCTAAAGATATCTTTATTTATATGAAATTTATTTAATTTGCATTCATAGAATTAATAATTCTACTGAAAAAAATTATTTCGTATTGAAGTCGTTTTTATGATTCAAATAATCTAATGTTCATGATGCGATCAATGTAATTAATCTAATGAATACAAATTTAATCAAATCTGTCATGCATCTAATTGTTACTATTTAATAAGAGTTTTACATAATGAAATAATAGATCTGTGAAAATATGTTATAAAATTAACAGTGATTGCCAGGCTTCAAAAAATAAATAATCGAAATAATACTTTGATTTAATAAATGAACGCATGTTTTCAAATTCAATCATTTTTTCTCTCAGTGTGTATTTCGGCAGTCAATAACACCTTTCTCTTGCGATCAAGAGAATTAGCAGAGTCTTCGAACGTGTACACTGACAGCTATATGTCTTATTTTTATAATATATTACGGAAAAAAATATACTACTTACCTCATGTTAATAATAATTCCAAATATTATACAAGGATGCACATTGCACACACTGTCCGGTGCACTTGTATATTTTTAAGTTAGAACGCACACACACACAGAAAGAAACGTGGACAATGATAATAAATACTGTTAGACGGCACCGCAGAGAGACTCGAAGTGTGATAACTTGCGGTTCGGAATTTTCACGAGCTCGCTTGCTTATCCGCAAAAGTAATTCAAATCAATTCGATCAGGAGTAGGGAGATTTTCGTAAATTAATCTTTGTCGAGGGTAATGTACTCGCTGTTACATTAAGCTGTATACATTACTGATGTATACAATGTATATCGGGCATTCCATATAAGATTTCCCAGCGCAATGAATTTGCATTTTCGATTTCGTTGCAATTAGGATATGTTTTAGTACCCATTAAGAGACACTGCTGTTCTTTTTTTTTTAATTCTTCGGTCAGTAGTTTCTGAGTTATCCATTTTTTCAAATTCAAATTTTTGTTTTTTCAATTGTCCACAACATTATGAAATATTGAGCGATTTGGACGTTTTAATTGTTTAATTATTCGTTTCAGGATGTAATTTTAGTATAAAAATTGAAAGAAGTCTTTCCTGGTATCGTCTTCATTTTTTATGTTTGAATTGAAACTCCTTTCTAAAGCATGTGCGGATACTTCGAATTTTTTTTTATCTCAAAAAAACTCAACTCAATTTGAAAATGTTTAGACCTAGTACCATCGTGGGCTAATTATTTTTACTATCTTATCCGTATTTTTAATATTCTTAAAAATTCTTAACTTCATTGAAACTATTGTGAAAAGTGTTATGAAGGTATCGCACGAGGTTATTGAAGAAAGAATAAATTGCTGTGATCAACTTTTTATTAAAAATACAAATATTTACAAACTCTTTCTCTGTCGTTGACATAGTATATATAGTTTTTCTTCATCGGTGGCTAAAAATAGCTTCACTTTGATGGATTTATCTCCGTCAGGTTTCGAATAGAAGATATTAACAAATATTGATTATGAAAAATAAAAATACTCTGCAATGCTGATATATACGAGTAAACTCAGTAACGAGGACTCGAAAATTGCATTGAGTAATTCCAAACGGAGAGAAATTCATTACAGTGAAGAGATTTTCAGTGTCCAATAAAAGAAAAAAATACATATGTGCTATTTGAACGTCAGAAAGAATTGATAAACGTTTGTATTTTGATTAAGAAAATAAAGAATTTTTGAAGATTTGCAAAATACGAAAAAAACACTAAATATAGTTCGCCCACGATGAGACCAGGCCTAAAAATTTGAAATTGAGTCAATATTTTGTTGTGATTAAAGAAAAATGAAAAAGCAGCTACACATGCTTAATAACAGAATTCGAACTCAAAATTGGATAAAAAAACGATGACTCCTTGAGAAAAGATTTTTTTCCATTTTTTTAACATTTTGCAAAGAAAGATCAAATAAACGTCCAAATGGATCAATTTTTGGAAATATTATGGACGATTGAGAAAAAAAAATCGTTAAATTAGAGAAAAATCGATCCCAGCAGCTGTTGACCAGAAAAATAAAACAACAGAAACCACAGAAGTGTTTCTTAATAATTGCAGATGCAAATTCATGTCATAGGTAAATCTGATATGGAATGCCTCATACTTTCAAACGGTCTCAAAAAGGAGGAGAAATATATTCGAAATTGAATCTCGTTATCGAGAACGTTGGGATCTTTGACAGTGCTAAACGTTGCTGGGATATTCCGTATACGCAACGGAGTAATTGCCAACTATCTTCATCACGAAGTTTTCGAAAATGGGTTTCATTGCCGACGGTCTGGTATTATTCCCTATAACATTGTATTGAAAATGTATACAAAGCCGAAAGCAAATAGAAGTGTGGCCGTTGACCAGTTTAAAATCAGTGGACGTATTTAAATGAATCGCCGACCATAAGGTAATTTAGAATTAATACTACGTGGACAACTGACATTCCCAAATGCATAATTCCATGTCAAATTGACTAATGGTCGGAATCAACCTCTTCCAAATTCGCTGATTTTTTGTCCGAAGTTTCCTTTTATTTATCAAAGAAGGACCTGCCAAAGAGAGAGAATTGAAAATTTTTTTTCAAAGGTTATGCAAAATTCATAACTTTACAATTTTACGAATTTTTCAAGTTTATTTTTTTGAGTACTACGACAACCATTGTAGTGACAAAAATGGGTTTGGGTCTATTTCAAAGGGCGTATTTGGAGCTATGAAAAAAAATATATTGTGCAAAAAATGTTCAGAAAATGATAAATGGGCAAAAATTTTCAACTTCGGAAAATCGTAAAAGTTAAAGTTCTATATTACATTTTTTTTCTTCCTTTCATTGATTCAAAAATATCGTTTATTTTTTAATGCATTAGCGGTTAAAAGTTTCCGGACAGCAATTCTAAAAAGTCCTCGCGATCTTTTCTGTACCATCTAGAGATTTGGATGCAGGAAAACGCATTTTAAAAAAGAGACATTCACATTCATTTTGGTTTGTTTGAAAAGTCGACTTTTTTTTCAGGTACAACGTCATTTTAAGAACGTTCATTTTTTAGAATTATTTTTGTTTTTGTTTTCAAGAGGACTGCTTTTGAGAGAAAAATGTTTGTCCTCAAATCTGTTTTCGAAGGTACAAGCTTGAGCTTCAATGTTGTTTTTGAAAAAGTTTGATATGATTTTTTTCACAGAATCATCTTGTTTTAAACAAAAAAGAAAAATTTTGGAAATTGTCGTCTACCGCGACAACTATTAGATTTCACGGGATTTTTTTGCAAATTGATTTTTACTCATTTACAATATTGTTAAAAGTTTTTCGTTCCTCGACGTTCCATTTCAACGAAACTCCGTTGAAAATATTGAGACAATATTGTGGGTTGAGGCAATGTTTTTTGTGACTACCTTGCCTCATTTTTGAATTTATTTTGAAATTTGCTAAAAGTTCTTCGTTTCTTGACGTTCTATCTCTGCAGAACATAATTATAATTTATGAAACGAAATTGATCAATGAAATAAGAACAAACACACTGTTTCCATCACACTCATTTTCATCTGAAATGAGAAAAAAATCTGATAACGAAAATAGCTGAGATTAAAATTTGAGTCAAAATCCACGACTAAATTCTTCGATGGAGATATTAATGGGATCAGCTCATTCTAAAGCTAGAACAGCATTTTCACTGCCACCAAAAGACATTTTCCTATGTCAACCGTAAGCGATGTTGAGCCTCTGAAGCGACGTCGGCATTCCCCATAATATGCCGATATGGCGAACTCGTCATAAGGAAAATGTCATTTGGTAGCACGAAAAATTATGTTAGATCGCCTCGAATTGCTATAGTTTTATTGGATACACATTATATCTATTTTTCTTTTGCCAAAAGAGCAAAAGAGTTGTGATTTTTCTCACTTTCCGGTGTGTATCCTTAAAAAATAAGAGTGTCATGAAGTTATTGTATAAATGAGATAAAATTGTATAAATATCACATATGTTGAAAATAACCATATTTTCAATGATAATAAAACTGTTTCATGGAATATCTTGAGCTGATAGGTCAATTTATTGATTGAAAAAAAATAATTCAATTTCTAAAAAAAATATTTTTTTAAATTTGGAGTTTTTGAAGCATGTTCTCAGCCGAGTAACGAAATTTTACAGAATTCCAATGGAAAAAGAAATGTTCTAAATTTTCGGATGGGTGCTCCGGTTTACTCGCCCGTTCTGCTTTGCCCTATTCTCCCCTACTGATGCCTCGGTAGAAGAATTAAATAAAAACTCATTGGTCTTTAGGTTGAATGATAAAAAAAAAGGAGTGGTGGTACATCTCCTGATGTTATGCTTGCGGAAATGATACGGTGTTGTGAGAAAAAAAAGTTTTGAGTATAATTATTGAGAGTATGTTCACGAAAGATCAAAAAATAGATTTGAAATTGAAAAATAACAAAAAACTGTGAACCTTTCTACTGATTTCGAATTTCGAATGAATGGAAAGTTCAAAAGTTAAATGGAAGCCCTCAAAGAGTAATTATTACAATTGTTTGCATCAATAATAATGTATATGGTTGTAACATTTTGAATAATAGTTTTGTGAACTTTGAAAACAAAACAGATCGTTGTTCACGTATATATAATAATTGTTACTGGTAGAATAGTCACGAATATAATGCCATTAAAAGTCATATATTCAGAGGTATTTGTACTCACCCAATTGCTGAGTTAGCGCAGGTGGTAGCATGCGGACCTCCTTTGACGTACGATGATCCATGATCGATCCTTGGTGGGAATTTTTTTTTTTTTTTTTTTTCAATTCTCACGTGTTAGTTACGTTTGTTGACGCAACTCTGAAATGTAATATTTGGGAAACGTGCCGAAACGAATGAATCTGAGCCATAAAAAATATAATTGAAAAGTTGATGTTATTTTGGAAGAGATAACAATGAAAAAGATTGGAAAAAAACCAAAATAATTTTTTAAATGTAAAATCATTATTTAGTTTGGGTGCCATCACGAATCATGAAAAAGTTGATGTGCTCCATCCATGACGTTCCAAAAAAATAAAGTTGCGGTAAGATTGCATGAACATGGCGTTAAGCGAACGCCACGTGAGTGCGTAAATCTAGCGCAATGATGCTTCAATTGCGATGGAGGCGGTGGAGCAAGCCGGGACGTCGAGCTTCGTTTATCGGCCGCAGCGCCGCGCAGAGTACAAGCATTTCTCGATCGCGCATCATACCCCTGGTGGCTATATAGTGGCGACGCTACTTCGCTGGCGCTGTCTGGGCCCTTGCCCGACCACGTACCCTGTTGAAAACTCTCACGAGTTTTTGACGCACGAGAGTGCCGAACTTTATGCGAAGTGGTGAATTTTTCACCATTTTGTGTAACATCTGTCGGTTATACTCTCGAAAAGTATTGCCGGAACTGAGAACAGTTTTTCGAATGCTTTGCATGTTTTTTAAATGAAGCAAAATCTCCTACTCCTTATTTTATAAATTTCAGCCGACACATGTACCGATGAAATTGCAAATAATGCATTTGCAAATTTTTATTAAGTCATTACTCTCGAAACATTGCCGAAACTAAAAACAGTTTTTCGAATGCCTCGCATCTTTGAAATAAAGCAAAATCCCCTTATTTTATAAATTTCAGCCAAGATATACCAATCAATTTGTAAATAATGCATTTGCAAATTTTTATTGATTCATTACTCGACACATGTTTCTATAAATGTTTAACGAATTGACACCTCCTTCTCACCTCACACTTCTCGCAAGTTATTCTCGTGTTTCAGTGGTGAAATTTTCGTCAAAAACGAATCCAAGATATTTATGGAAATCTCACGCTAAAATGTTATTAAATGTAACGCTAGAATATTGTTAAAAAGTAACGCCAGATTTACGCCACAACCTAACGCTAGAATGCTGGTAAAAAATAACGTCAGATTTGCGCCACAACCTAACGCTAGAATGCTGGTAAAAACTAACGCCAGATTTGCGCCACAACCTAACGCTAGAATGCTGTTCGAACGACCGCTCTAAGTAACGCCATCTTTGTGCCATCAGCGCGCCACGCGGTAACGCCGCGCTGTAACGCAAAGAACGCAGACATATAGTCCGGCAACTTTCGCGTTTCTAACGCAATAGAATTGCAAAATATGACGCTCCTCTAGCGCCATTATGGCGTTCGGCTCTTTTCAGCGCCACGTTTGGCTATCGGGGTATATGAAGGCGTCAGATTATATATATGAATAAATACAACAAAAACACACAGAACTGTTAGAATGATGTTGTAAACTTTAATTGAATAAATGTTTTCTAATTTATTTCTCATGTTTCCCATATTTTGCTTCATATTCAGTTTGGCTCTGCCCTCTCCGATCCTTGTTTTCACTCCATCGGTTTGCAGCGGATCGATACATATCATTAATTAATTGCTTAATATGTGTCCTATGATTTTCTACTATTTCTTCATGCTGATTGTAGTAACGTGATTCAAGAGGTTTCCAGCTATGATCATCAATCTCACATTTTGTACATCAGATTCTCAAAACAGTTTCTGGTCTTGATATAAGTGTAGTTATTCTTTTTTCACCTGGTCTGTCGAGTAACAAATTTTGAAACTTATTCCAAAAAGTCTTTGGATGCTTTGTTTGCTGATCATATGAAAAGTCGAATCTTTGGAATGCAGTAGGCAAACACAAATTTTGACAACAATACTTATGAAATGACATGTATGTTGAGTATTCCCACTTTGCAAACTACAAATGTGGAATTATTAGTGAAAAGATTCATTACACTAAGTCTACAGTTGCTCCGTTTTGGATGCGATCAAATATAATGCCTGCTAACATCCATGAGAACATACAGAATTTCTGAATACAATGTTCGCTATGTCATTTCAACGTAACATCATGACTTTTGCCAACTTTTCTCTATAATACTATAGATTTGGATTATTGAAATACAGCAAAAATCTGCGAATTATAAAATTCATATACTGTGCCACTCATTTTACTTTTTAAAACTAACTGTAACATATATATGAAGTAAAAAACTCATCACAGAAGTCTTCAGTTGCTCATTTATCGATAGATTTTAAATTGCTGTCTTCAAAATTTATTGCGCAGATATATTGAATCGCAGCAGATACCTGCGAACTCTGAAATTTCTGTGCATAAATATGTGTGTTAAGTATCACCCCCTATCTTTGATTATGAGAATGAGTAATAGAACTTGGTTTAGCAAGTTTTAAAGTATTTCTTTTGAAATACTATTGAAGTTTGTATTACTGCAGTATGAAGCGAATACCTCCAAACTTTCATATTTTTGTGTCGCAGCATGTGTGCCAATCATTTAAATTTTTTACTCCAACCGTAACATGTAATCTCAAAAATTCATCACAAACGTCTTCAGCTTTTCTAAATTCCTAAATTTTCCGTTTTCTATTTTATTCTGAGTTTTTAAACTTTTGAATTCATTCCTGAATTCTCCTGAAATTGTTTTTCTCCAAAACCAATGCAGATACCTTAAACGTCTTTGAATTCCGTTGCTCCTGTTGAATTAAGTACGCTCAGTTTTTTTTGCTTCTTTGAATTCTGACATAATAAATGTTTCCGGGTGCCTTTTTTCAGCAACTATCAAACTGTAGATAATTGGATCTCAGCGGTCACTTGCAAACTTTGGAAATATATTTCATCGGGGACACGTTTTGAATGACACAAAAATGTCTAGATTCAGAATGCAAAAGCAACATTTAAAAAGGGCCAATTCCGTTGGATTTGTTGTGTCTTGAATTTGATCTATCTTTCCTCTTTTCCTTTATTTTTCCTAACGTTATCAGCCGAAAATCATATCTCGGCCCGCAACACGCATTGCTCCATGCTCTTGAGTTCCCAATGGACGAAAAATATTAGAAGACAAGGAGAAAAATCACCAAAGTCCAAGAATAAACCTCTATCGAAACATTTTCAGTATAATGTCGACGAAAAATAGGTCTTTTTTCGTGAAAACCAACGTTATACGCCGAAAATTATAAACAATTCATAGATATTTAAAGTAAAATCTTATAGTCATCTGAACATAAATAAGGATCTTTTGAGAAAAAAGACGTGATATCAAACCATAAACTTCCCCTAGGGAAAAAAAAGGTTGGGACAAGTACATTGATGGTCCCTCGTTTGCTGATAATTCCACCCATAAAAAAAACTTTAAACAAATTTTTTTTTTAATTGTAAAAAAAAATTATTTCATAAAAAAAAATACAGAACAATTCGAAAAAAATTTTACAAATCTTGAAAAAACGTTATGTTAAAAAAAAACTAATCTGCATCTATTTTTTAAAGTGTCAAACGAATCAAATACCAAGTAAAAAATAATAAACCGAAAAATCGCGCTTGAGATCATTTTGGAAAGCGATGCCTCATTCTTCTTATGAGATTCGAACAGCTAAATCAACTGAAAAAAATTCCATCTAATTTACGTGCGGCATTAAAATTTATTATATTAATTCGAGGCCAAGTATTTTCTAATGAATTGAAAAAATTTACCATTTGAATTACGTGCAGCACTAAAATTTATGATATCAATCGGTGGACAAGTATTTTATTAGTAACTCCAAATTTTGACATTATTGAATTGTTCTAAGAAGCTTTCAAATCCAAAAGAATCACATGCAAGCTAGTCATTTCTTACTCTATGGTGGCAGAGACTTATAAGAAAATCGATTCTTCTCAGACTTTCAGGATCCTCTGGTATTATTCACAAAATTCGACGTCGATTGGATCGATACAAATTATGTTTAAATATGTGTTAAAAGTACTTGTCCGGCCCATCACTTTCCGTTTAAATTGTTTATCCAAATAAAAGTCAGAGCTTGTCTAGAACTGATGGATCACAAGCATTCATGCAGAGGGAATTGAGAGAATTATCTTCAAGTAATTTTTACTTAATTGCACTAATTTAATAAAAAACGGAAAAAAATTATTCTGCAATATAGAAGGGATATTATTGTGCATCGATAAATGAAAAAAATTGTACATAATGTATATGTTCAAGCTTCCAAAATAACTCTGCAGTTTACATTCGATGCGGGCAATTTTTACTTCCCACTTATTCTTCCAGCGAACGAGTTCCATTCGGAATAAGAACTAACCTATACTATTATTAAAAACATAAAATTAATAATGAATCGCATTTCAACAAACTTTTAACGAGATTCTGAGTAGTAAGGCTATACCAGTTTTAACTCAGGGATCTCAGGGGGGAGCGGGGACGGGGGAGCGCGGGGACCGTTGCGGGGCTGCATGGTATGTGGAGGGGGAAGGTTCTCGGACAGCGGGGGTGCGGCGGCACTTTGAAGAGACAAAAAATTTGGGACAAAGGTTTTTTTCACCGCACCCTCCAATGACTGATTTATGTTTCCGGTATCAGATTGTATTGGACGAAATTTTGTGCTCTTTCCAAAGATGATCTCAATTATCGGACTCCGTGACCTACGATGTTTGCATGTCACACTAATGACAAATTTATGTGTTTTGTGTTACATTTTTTTGTATTCTTGAGGTGGTGCAAGTTCCGACAAGATTTCTGTTTTCAAAACCAGTTTTAACCGATGGGCTCTTAGGGGGAGTGCGACAACGGGGAAGCGCATTGCGGGGGCTGCATGGTGTGTGGAGGTTCTCAGGGTAACAAAGAGGGGGAGAGGGGATGCAGCGGTCCTGTTTGCGGCATTGCATAGACAAAGTATATTTTCAGGAATAAAAAGAACTCGTGGATGCCCCCCCCCCCCCCCCCCCCCCTCGAATGACTGATTCATGTTTCCTGCGGAGTTTTAAGAAAAGTCAGTTGAGAAGAAAAGTGCTCTCAATTATTGGAATCCGTGACGGAGACCCCTAATGAGAAATTTATGTGTCCCATATTACATATTTTTACATTCGTGAGATGGTGATGAGATTTCTTTAAAAATGCACCTGCCCTTCCCTCCAACTTTTGACTTGAGAGATGTTTAGAAGAATGTTTTCCGAGAAAAAAAAAAATGTTCACATTGGACTAGAAATCTTTACAGAGATGCACTCGCTCAATGACAGATTTATGTGTCCGGTGTTGCACATTTTTAACCTGCAGAGGCATTTCTCAAAAGGCGCAAGAAGGGATTTTTGAAGTCAACCGCACTTCCTCGATTAGATCCTGGGTACCACATTCGAGTTTCCAGAAAAGTCAAGATTTTTCCTCCCTCCTACTCATCCCCACCTCAGAAACGAAAAAACGCGTATATAAAATGAAACAATTTTGAGGAAGGTTCAGACTCTGTTGAGACGACGTAACAGTTACATTTCGAGTCAAATTTCGTTCAGCGCATCATGTCTCTCACCGTCGACATCGCTACCGAGCAATTGCTGCGTATGCAAGCAACTCTCCTGCGGACGTTGGAGCAATTTTTGGTGTGGGAACACCAGTGTGATACCCTCATCGAATCGCTGGAGGAGCAAGTTCGATCGAAACGACCGCGACTGGGATATCACCACTCGGTCACTTCGCAAATCTCGCGTCTCGAATGTTTGAAGCAGGCAACACGCCAACGCTTCATACATTGGGGCGGAGGATTAAATGATCATGGATTAACATGGCGTGAAATTGACAGCGCATTTGAAAATCGCTTGTCAACCGGTGCTGTGATTAATCGTGATCATATCGACCCACGAAAGTTTCTATTGGATGCGTATGAGCTTGTTGAAGAACAAGTGCAGGCTCATATTTTCAAATATAATACTATAAAAGTGAACACTTCGTTTAACGGAGAGTTTACCGTGGGTGATAAGCGGGCGAATAAAAGTGTCAACACGGCAAATGTTGAACTTTTCACAACATCGGACCTGAGTGAGTGGTATCAGAAGCGAGTCGTGGAGCCGACTCTAAAATCGCTCGAGGAGTTCCAAGAGAGTGACAGCGGCTGGACCTTGACATCCATAACCAATCTAACAGTGAACATCAACAAGTACAACGCTTTGCGGGCGGGATGTCACGTTTCATTGGCGAAACGTATACAGTTGAAAAGAGCGGTGGTAAATGTGAAATCGGCGGATAATGCGTGTTTTGGATGGGCTATGACTGCTGCACTTTATCCAGCAGAAAAAAACAGCGATCGCACATCCTCTTACCCGCATTATTCAACGATATTCAACTTCCAAGGCATCAACTTCCCTATGACGTTGGACCAGATTGGGAAATTTGAGAAGATGAATAATCTCTCAATCAATGTCTATAGCGAGAAGGAGGAAGTCATTCTACCAGTCCGCGTGAGCAAGGAGAAGAAAGAGCGACACTTCAACTTGCTTTACATCGAAGACGTGTCGGGATGTGGAATTGGACACTTCGCGTGGATCAAGAATTTATCCCGGCTCGTTAACTCACAGCTCAATTCTGATGGGCACAAGAAATACATCTGTGATCGGTAAGTATTTTTAATATACAACTGTATACATTTCTTTACGATTATGATAATATACTGTAAATATTTGAAATTTTTTATTGTTATAGATGCCTTCATTACTTCCCAACCATTGATAAGCTGCAGTTCCATGAGGTGGATTGTGGCGTTATCAACGATTGTGCCGTTCGACTACCAGCTGAGAACGACAAATGGTTGGAGTTTACCAATGCCAATCGGAAGGAGCGTCTCCCGTTCGTGGTATACGCCGACCTCGAATGCATCTTGGAGAAGACCAGCGCTGAAGAAAGGGAGAAAAATAAGAGCCAACATCATCGCGTCTTCAGCGTTGGATATTATGTCAAGTGCTCCTACGATGATTCGCTTTCGGGATACCACGAACGCCGAGGTGAGGACTGCGTGGAATGGTTCGTAGAAGAACTTAAACAATTAGCTTTGCGCGTAGAAAAGATTCTTCTTACGAACGTTCCGATGAAAGAATTGTCTCCGCAAGAGTGGAGGAAATTTCGGGAAGAAAAAGAGTGCCATATTTGTGAGAAACCTTTTGTCGAGGGTGACGAGCGTGTTCGCGATCATTGCCACCTGACAGGGCAATTCAGAGGTCCGGCTCATTCAAATTGTAATTTAAACTATCAGAATTCGTTTTTCATGCCAATAGTTTTCCACAATTTATCCGGTTATGATGCACATTTTATAATTAAAGAAGTAGCAACTGCGTTCGCGGGGAAAATCGACTTGCTCCCAATAACAAAAGAAAAGTACATCTCCTTCTCGAAAACGGTTCAAACAGGCAAAGACACGCGGAAAAATATAAAATTGCGTTTCATTGACTCACTCAGATTTCTCAATACGAGCCTAGACAAATTAGCATCCTTTTTAACTGTAGATAAACTCGCGACTTTAAAGTCGCAATTCCAAGATGTAGACCATTTTCATTTATTAACACGGAAAGGTGTCTTCCCGTACGAGTATATTGACAGTTTCGAAAAGTTGGATGAAACGGAGCTTCCACCGCGGGAAGCATTTTACAGCTCTTTAACTGATTCAACAGTTTCCGAGAAGGAGTATGCACATGCGAAAAATGTGTGGGAACGATTTTCAACGCGAACGCTCGGCGAATACAGCGATTTATACTTGAAGACTGACGTATTACTATTAGCCGATATCTTTGAGAATTTTCGCGATACTTGCCTGAAAAGTTATGGTCTTGACCCTGCGTTTTACTACACTCTCCCCGGATATACCTGGGATGCCATGATGAAATATACAAAAGTAAAGTTTGAATTGCTCACAGACATCGACATGGTATTGTTTGTGGAGAGAGGTATCCGAGGTGGTCTTAGTCAATGCTCCAAAAGACATGCCCGTGCCAATAACAAGTACATGAACTTGTATGACCCATCTATTCCATCGTCATACTTGATGTATTTTGATGTGAACAATTTGTATGGTTGGGCAATGAGTCAACCACTGCCGTATGCAGATTTCGAATGGATTGAAGACCTTGCCAACTTCAACATCGAGTCTCATCCATTTGAATCTGAAATTGGCTATATTCTTGAGGTTGATCTGGAATATCCGAAACACTTGCACGATGCACATAGTGATTTGCCATTTTGTCCAACGCATGACAAACCTCCGGGCGCGAAGCAAGAGAAGCTTCTTGCCACGGTGAATGCGAAAAAACGATATGTCATCCACTATCGTGCATTGCAGCAGTGTTTGAAACATGGTTTGACAATCACTAAAATTCATAGAGTCTTGAAGTTTAAGCAATCTTCCTGGCTCAAAACATACATTGATTTGAATACACAGTTTCGTACACGTGCGAAAAATGATTTTGAAAAAAATCTGTTCAAATTAATGAATAATGCCGTGTTTGGAAAAACCATGGAGGATGTTCGTAGTCACGTCCAAGTTAAACTGTTAACGGAATGGGCAGGTCGATACGGAGCAGAGGCTATGATTGCTAAACCTAACTTTCACAGTCGAAGTATCTTTGCGGAAAATTTAATCGCTGTAGAGTTGCGAAATCTACAAGTCAAATTCAATAAACCGATATATGTTGGCATGTCTATTTTAGATATTTCAAAAACTTGTTTATATGAATTCCATCACGAGTTCATGATGCCGTCGTATCAAAATAAATGTAAAGTCATGTATACGGATACTGATAGTTTAATTTACCACATTGAATGTGAAGATGTGTACGAGGACATGAAATGTAATCTCGACAAATATGACACCAGTGACTATCCCCATGACAACGTTTATGGTATACCGCTAGTCAACAAAAAGATCCCGGGTCTCATGAAAGATGAGAACAATGGGGCCATAATGACCGAATTCGTTGGACTTAGATCGAAGATGTATGCGACGCGAGTTGAGGGTGAGAACGATGTTAAAAAAGCAAAAGGAGTAAAAAGTAATGTTGTGGCGAGGACCATAACATTCGAAGATTACGTGAAATGTCTCAATGAGCAGATCGAAATGAAGCGTTCTCAATCTTCAATTCGCTCGACATTACACAATGTCTATACCATCACGGAGACAAAAATTGCTCTAAGTCCACACGATGACAAGCGATATGTTATACCTGGAACGGCAGACACGTTACCATGGGGCCATTACAATATTCCCGAATTTCCAGAAGCTATGGAGGCGTAGATCATTGTAAATACGAATGTGTGCTTGTGAATGTTAGAGATTGCGAGAATATTTGTACATTGAATGCGAAAAAAAAAAAATTGTGAGAGTGAGAACTTGTTCTCAACATTGATATGAAATAAAAAAAATTTTGTGCGAGAGGACTTTTCCTCAAAAACTTGTAAATTTGTAAATATATGTTGTAATTTATGTAAAATAAAAATTTTTTGTGAAAATCTGTCATTCTTTTTCTTTAATCTGCTTTTCATGCGGAGTTGGGGAAAGGTCGTAAAAATCACTCAGACTTTTGAATTTTCCATCTTTATTGTTTACAAATCATTTTTACTTATCCAACTATTGTGTGTTTTGTCGAAACCTAGCCATTTTACGAACAACTGACTACCACGTTTCTTCAATACTTTTTCAATAAGATATACGTCGGGATATTTTGCTCGAAGCAGCTCTTGCTCATAGAAACTACCTGCGATGGGTTCATCTTGATGATCTTTTATATTATAAGTAACTGGATTAGTTTTTCTAACTCGATATATTGTAAATATTTCCGTTGTCCAGTTTGGTGTATAACCTTTTTCGAATACATTCTTAAATTTACTTATGCGTACTTTATCACCGATTTTAAATTTTGCTTGGTTTCCAACTTCTGATCTATTGTATACATTACGCAACAGGCGTTTTTCATTCGCAGTGTTCACATCTTTCGGTTTCATTTTTGTCGTACGATGTAATGTATCATTATAACTTCAAAAAGTAAAAAAGGCACGCCAAGTATTAAAAGGTCGTGACCGTCGTTTTAAATGATTTTCTATATTCGCATTGTCAATAAATAAATTTAAAAAAATGTTTAACTGTGAAAAAATATGAGATCTATTGTAACATATACAGTGAATGAATTACGTTTCCTGTAATAATTCTGAATTTTGGAAATAAAAAAAAATGAGATCATTTTCTAACGTAGCCAAGTACAGTGAATGAATTAAGGTTCTTGTGGAATTCATTCGTGTACACTTTTAGCCCTAATCCCTCACTTATTCAGAAAAATTTTCCAGCAAACGTCACAGAGCAACAAAGGTTTCTCGACTGATTCTGCAATTATTAAGAGATCATCATCTGTTTTTATGCTAGCTCGGGTTATAAACTTAAAACACTTTACGCGTACAAGTGCATGCATTGTATCTATACGATGTACTGCACAAATTCATTTTCAACATTACACACAAGCTTGGCGTGCATGGTTTTCAATCGGAAGCTCGGGAAGAGACAATTGTTCAAATTTACTATGAAAACAATAATTAATTAGAATTGTATGAACGAGTGTGAAAAAAACCGATCCCCCAACAAAATAAGAGGGGCCCTGTTATATAATGATTTGGTAAACAATACAGATGGGTGAAATTTGTGGATAAAATTGAACAATTAAACGAACGGATAAAGAAATGAAATTAATCAATCCCTTTATATGCCTTTATCTTGTACGGATAGATACGGCCATTCTTTCATGCCCATACGCATTTTAATTTATCCACGCGTCACTTTCACTCGTTTGTCCGTACACTCTTTTTTTTACCAAATGGGCAGATGATTGGATGAATTACACAAGTATTGAAATGGATGAACAAAGAAGTAAGCTGTGTAAACATTGATTTGAGAAAAGAAAACGCGTTGAATACGAAACATTTGGAGTAATGAATTTATCAGTCAAACTAGTCAAGAATAGATATTTTTCTTTGTGTACACAGCGCGGGATCTCACGTCGAACTACTCAATAAAATAGTTGGATGGAAAAGGGATGGCAAATTAAAAAACAATTACATGAGAGGATCATCAAGTTTTCTTCAAATATATGGACGGATGAGGCATTCCTTCGCCGAGCTTCCGATTGAAAACCATGCACGCCAAGCTTGTGTGTAATGTTGAAAATAAATTTGTGCAGTACATCGTATAGATACAATGCATGCACTTGTACGCGTAAAGTGTTTTAAGTTTATAACCCGAGCTAGCATAAAAACAGATGATGATCTCTTAATAATTGCAGAATCAGTCGAGAAACCTTTGTTGCTCTGTGACGTTTGCTGGAAAATTTTTCTGAATAAGTGAGGGATTAGGGCTAAAAGTGTACACGAATGAATTCCACAAGAACCTTAATTCATTCACTGTACTTGGCTACGTTAGAAAATGATCTCATTTTTTTTTATTTCCAAAATTCAGAATTATTACAGGAAACGTAATTCATTCACTGTATATGTTACAATAGATCTCATATTTTTTCACAGTTAAACATTTTTTAAAATTTATTTATTGACAATGCGAATATAGAAAATCATTTAAAACGACGGTCACGACCTTTTAATACTTGGCGTGCCTTTTTTACTTTTTGAAGTTTTAATATTTACTGATTTCACTTCTTTTTGCGAGGCGTGACAACTATACAGGAATCGTATTTCATTCACTGTATTTGTCAACTTCAGAAAACGATGTCATTTTTTTTTATATTTTGAAGTTTTTTATTGATAATGCAGATATAGAAAATTATTGGAAACTACGGTCGCGACCTTTTAATAATTGGCGTTCTTTTTTTACTTTGTCAATTATTTTTTTTCTAATTTAGCTTATTTTTTAGAGGCGTGACAATATTTACTTAAGAAAAAAAATACATTCCTCGTCTTCGACGAAAATTTTTAAAACGATTTGTTTCAAGTTGAGTGTTTTTCTCTATGTGCCAAAAGCAATCGACACAGCCAATTTTTCTATGTAGACGGACGAAAACTGTGCTTTTATGTTCATGTGAGTTGAAACCTTTTACAAGCAATAATGGTGACGATTTTGATTATCCATTCAGCAAATCGAATTTTCCAATGAAAGATTGGGAAATTCCTATGCAATGGGATGATATTTTCATTTTCTATTCCTTTTTTTGAAAAGCTCCACTTGTTTACTTGGAAAAATGATTTTTGAAACTATCTTCTTTTCATTCATGGATTCCATGTTGACATGGACACTGTCAATGGTTTGCAATGTCCAAGGAGATGTTTCCATGGTATTCAATGTCTAAGACCACAGCTTTATGGTTATTGGTGTCCAGTGATATTTTTTCATGGTCTTCTGTAACGTCTGAACCTGCCTCGTCAATGCAAACTATTAAATCGCAGATCTAGATATCGATAACTATGAGGAAATATATCGTAAACCATTGCACCGTTTACCTAAATATCGGGAAATATAAAATTGTCGAATATATATTGAAAAATACGAAGGCATCCACCTAGACATCGAAAACCCCATAGTCGCCAAACTAGACATCGAAAACTATAGAGCCGACGACCTAGATATCGAAAACCTTAGAAAAACTCACCACACTATCGGAAACTATGAAGCCATTGACTTTCATATCGGGAACCATGGACAAATTCACCTTAACATCGGAAACTATGGAGCTATCGACCGGGATAGTGAAAACTATGCAGTCGTCAACCTAGTCCACGAAAACAATGGGAAAACATACCTGGACATTGAAAACTACGGAGCCGTTGATTTAGACCTCGAAAAGCATAAAAAAACATACCAGGACGACGAAAGCCATGGAGAAATATACCTAGCCATCGAAAACCATGGAGCTGTCGACGTAGACATCGAAAACAATGGAACCGTCGACCTAGACCATGAAAACCATGGAGAACCATAACCAAACATCGAAAACTATGGAATTGTTGACCTAGCATCAAAAGCCATGACGGAATATACCTGGACCACGAAAACCATGAAGGAACATACGTAGACATTTAAAACTATGAAGAAATATACCTGGACATCCAAAACCATGGAGGAATATACCTAGACATTAAAAAATATGTAGACACATACCTAGACATCGAAAAGTATGGAGTCATCGACCTAGATCACGGAAATGATGAAGAAATATACCTAGAGAACAAAAACTATGGAAACTCAGACCTAGCCATCGAAAACTGTGGAACCATCAACTTCGACCACGAAAACCATGGAGAAACATACCCAGACATCGAAAAACATGCAGGAATATACCGGAACCACGAAAACCATGATGAAACATGCCTAGACATTGAAAACCATGGAGGAATATACCTGGACGACGAAAAACATGGAGGAATATACCTGGACCACGAAAACCATGAAGGAACATGGTTTTCGTGGTCCTTCATACTTGGTCATTGAAAACTGTGGAGCCGTCGACCTCGACTGCGAAAACCATGAAGAAACATACCTAGACCACGAAAACCATGGAAGAATCTACGTAGACCACGAAAACCATATCCAGACATCGAAAACCATGAAGGAATATACCTAGACATCAAAACCCATGGAGGAATTATCCTAGACCACGAAAACCATGAAGAAACATGCCTAGACATTGAAAACCATGGAGGAATATACCTAGACATCGAAACCCATGGAGGAATTATCCTAGACCACGAAAACCCGAGAGAAACATACCTGGACATCAAAACCTGTGGAGCCGTCGACCTCAACTGCGAAAGCCATGAAGAAACATACCTAGACCACGAAAACCATGGAGGAATCTACCTAGACCACGAAAACCATGGAGAAACATATCCATACATCGAAAACCATGGAGGAATATACCTGGACCACGAAAACCATGAAGGAACATGTCCAGACATTCAAAACCATGAAGGAATATACCTAGACATCAAAACCCATGGAGGAATTATCCTAGACCACGAAAACCATGGAGAAGCATACTTGGACATCGAAAACTGTGGCAACGTCGACCTCGACCGCGAAAACCATGAAGAAACATGCCTAGACATTGAAAACCATGCAGGAATATACCTAGACATCGAAACCCATGGAGGAATTATCCTCGACCACGAAAACCCGAAAGTAACATACCTGGACATCGAAAACAGTGGAGCCATCGACCTCGACTACGAACACCATGAAGAAACATACCTAGACCACGAAAACCATGGAGGAATCGACCTACACCGAGACAACCATGGAGGAATATACCTGGACCACGAAAACCATGAAGGAACACGTCTAGACATTGAAAACCATGAAGGAATATACCTAGACATCAAAACCCATGGAGAAATTATCCTAGACCACGAAAATCATGGAGAAACATACCTAGACATCGAAAACTGTGGAACGGTCGACCTCGACCGCGAAAACCATGAAGAGACATACTTAGACCACGAAAACCATGGAGAAATATACCTTAGACATCAAGCACTATGGAGAAATACACCTGGACATTAAAAACAATGGTGAAATACACCTGCACATCAGAAACCATAGAGGAATATACCTAGACATCGAAAACCATAGAGGAATTATCCGAGACCACGAAAACCATGGAGGAATATATCTGGACATCGAAACCTGTGGAGCCGTCAACCTCGATCGCGAAAACCATGGAGGAATATATCTGGACATAAAAAACTATGGGGTCGTCCACCTAGAAATCGAAATTCACGATAGAATGTACCTAAACCTAGTCCTCCAAAACCCATGATCTATCGCCTTAGACATCCTCGAAAAATCCATTGGCGTCGACCAGAATTTTATATTTTTTTATTTTTATTATTTATTATTTAATGTTATTCGTATTATTCAATTTTTTTGTTTCATTATATTATTATCATTTTATATTATATTATATTATATATTAATTATAATAAAATATTTATTATCAAGATCAAGAGACGCGGTAGCGGGCCGACGCCAAGTATTAAAAGGAAAAACTGCAGCGCAAAAGAAAAGCCAGCGCGAGCCCTGCCGCTACTCTTATATACGCGAATATGCCGGTTTTATGACGTCACAGAATTTTCAAATGGTTCTCACAAATAAACCATTTCATAAAAGAACTTGAAAATTTGTGACGATTTTTTTTCGATTTTTCTCTTTCCATTGGTCTTTGTTGCAAGTAAATCCGTCCAGTAGATCCTGAGATATGTAACGTTAGTGATTTAAAATCCATCATTTCGGGATTTTCATTTTCTTAGAGACAGAGGGGCGTAAGTTACGCTTGTTTACATTTGGACTTACGTCCTTTGCACGATTTCTTACTTTTGTCACACTCTACGTCACGCACTGCGCTGAACGCGGCTAGCCCCTCTCCTTCTGCGTCGCCGAGCGAGAGAGACAGAGAATGGGCGCACAGCGGGGGCAATACCAGCTCCTGGTTTGCGCATAAAATATGTATATAATTATATAATATATATTTTATTTATTAATATTAATTAATAATAAAATATTATTATAATAAATATTTTATTATAATTAATATATAATATAATATATATATTATATTATACAATATATAATATAAAATGATAATAATATAAGAAAACAAAAAAATTGAATAATACGAATAACATTAAATAATAAATAATAAAAATAAAAAAATATAAAATTCTGGTCGACGCCACTGGATTTTTCGAGGATGTCTAGGGCGATAGATCATGGGTTTTGGAGGACTAGGTTTAGGTACATTCTATCGCGAATTTCGATTTCTAGGTGGACGACCCCATAGCTTTTTATGTCCAGATATATTCCTCCATGGTTTTCGATGTCTGGATATGTTCCTACATGGTTTTCGTGGTCCAGGCATATTCCTCCATGTTTTTCGTCGTCCAGGTATATTCCTCCATGGTTTTCGATGGCTGGATTTGTTTCTCCATGGTTTTCGTGGTCTGGGTATGTTTCTTCATGATTTTCGCAGTCGAGGTCGACGGCTCCACAGTTTTCGATGTTCAGGTATGTTTCTCTCGGGTTTTCGTGGTCGAGGATAATTCCTCCATGGGTTTCGATGTCTAGGTATATTCCTCCATGGTTTTCAATGTCTAGGCATGCTTCTCCATGGTTTTCGTGGTCTAGGATAATTCCTCCATGGGTTTTGATGTCTAGGTATATTCCTTCATGGTTTTCGATGTCTGGATATGTTCCTACATGGTTTTCGTGGTCCAGGTATATTTCTCCATGGTTTTCAATGTATGGATATGTTTCTTCATGGTTTTCGTGGTCTGGGTATGTTTCTTCATGGTTTTCGCAGTTGAGGTCGACGGCTCCACAGTTTTCGATGTTCAGGTATGTTTCTCTCGGGTTTTCGTGGTCGAGGATAATTCCTCCATGGGTTTCGATGTCTAGGTATATTCCTCCATGGTTTTCAATGTCTAGGCATGCTTCTCCATGGTTTTCGTGGTCTAGGATAATTCCTCCATGGGTTTTGATGTCTAGGTATATTCCTTCATGGTTTTCGATGTCTGGATATGTTCCTACATGGTTTTCGTGGTCCAGGTATATTTCTCCATGGTTTTCAATGTATGGATATGTTTCTTCATGGTTTTCGTGGTCTGGGTATGTTTCTTCATGGTTTTCGCAGTTGAGGTCGACGGCTCCACAGTTTTCGATGTTCAGGTATGTTTCTCTCGGGTTTTCGTGGTCGAGGATAATTCCTCCATGGGTTTCGATGTCTAGGTATATTCCTCCATGGTTTTCAATGTCTAGGCATGTTTCTTCATGGTTTTCGTGGTCTAGGATAATTCTGCCATGGGTTTTGATGTCTAAGTATATGCCTTCATGGTTTTCGATGTCTGGATATGTCCCTACGTGGTTTTCGTGGTCCAGGTATATTCCTCCATGGTTTTCGATGTATGGATATGTTTTTCTATGGTTTTCGTGGTCTACGTAGATTCTTCCATGGTTTTCGTGGTCCAGGTATATTCCTCCATGGTTTTCAATGTCTAGGCATGTTTCATCATGGTTTTCGTGGTTCAGGTATATTCCTCCATGTTTTTCGATGTCTGGGTATGTTTCTCCATGGTTTTCGTGGTCTAAATTGATGGTTCCACAGTTTTCGATGGCTAGGTCTGAGTTTCCATAGTTTTTGTTTTCTAGGTATATTTCTTCATCATTTCCGTGATCTAGGTCGATGACTCCATACTTTTCGATGTCTAGGTATGTGTCTATATATTTTTCAATGTCTAAGTATATTCCTCCATGGTTTTGGATGTCCAGGTATATTTCTTCATAGTTTTAAATGTCTACGTATGTTCCTTCATGGTTTTCGTGGTCCAGGTATATTCCGTCATGGCTTTTGATGCTAGGTCAACAATTCCATAGTTTTCGATGTTTGGTTATGGTTCTCCATGGTTTTCATGGTCTAGGTCGACGGTTCCATTGTTTTCGATGTCTACATCGACAGCTCCATGGTTTTCGATGGCTAGGTATATTTCTCCATGGCTTTCGTCGCCTTGGTATGTTTCTTCATGCTTTTTGAGGTCTAGATCAACGGCTCCGTAGTTTTCAATGTCCAGGTATGTTTTCCCATTGTTTTCGTGGACTAGGTTGACGACTTCATAGTTTTCACTATCCCGGTCGATAGCTCCATAGTTTCCGATGTTAAGGTGAATTTGTCAATGGTTCCCGATATGAAAGTCAATGGCTCCATAGTTTCCTATAGTGTGGTGAGTTTTTCTAAGCTTTTCGATATCTAGGTCGTCGGCTCTATAGTTTACGATGTCTAGTTTGGCGACTATAGGGTTTTCGATGTCTAGGTGGATGCCTTCGTATTTTTCAATATATATTCGCCAATTTTATATTTCCCGATATTTAGGTAAACGGTGCAATGGTTTACGATATATTTCCTCATAGTTATCGATATCTAGATCTGCGATTTAATAGTTTGCATTGACGAGGCAGGTTCAGACGTTACAGAAGACCATTAAAAAAATATCACTGGACACCAATAACCATAAAGCTGTGGTCTTAGACATTGAATACCATGGAAACATCTCCTTGGACATTGCAAACCATTGACAGTATCCATGTCAACATGGAATCCATGAATGAAAAGAAGATAGTTTCAAAAATCATTTTTCCAAGTAAACAAGTGGAACTTTTCAAAAAAAGGAATAGGAAATGAAAATATCATCCCATTGCATAGGAATTTCCCAATCTTTCATTGGAAAATTCGATTTGCTGAATGGATAATCAAAATCATCACCATTATTGCTTGTAAAAGGTTTCAACTCACATGAACATAACCGCACAGTTTTCGTCCGTCTATATAGAAAAATTGGCTGTGTCGATTGCTTTTGGCACATAGAGAAAAGCACTCAACTTGAAACAAATCGTTTTAAAAATTTTCGTCGAAGACGATGAATGTATTTTTTTTCTTAAGTAAATATTGTCACGCCTCTAAAAAATAAGCTAAATTAGAAAAAAAAATAATTGACAAAGTAAAAAAAGAACGCCAATTATTAAAAGGTCGCGACCGTAGTTTCCAATAATTTTCTATATCTGCATTATCAATAAAAAACTTCAAAATATAAAAAAAAATGACATCGTTTTCTGAAGTTGACAAATACAGTGAATGAAATACGATTCCTGTATAGTTGTCACGCCTCGCAAAAAGAAGTGAAATCAGTAAATATTAAAACTTCAAAAAGTAAAAAAGGCACGCCAAGTATTAAAAGGTCGTGACCGTCGTTTTAAATGATTTTCTATATTCGCATTGTCAATAAATAAATTTTAAAAAATGTTTAACTGTGAAAAAATATGAGATCTATTGTAACATATACAGTGAATGAATTACGTTTCCTGTAATAATTCTGAATTTTGGAAATAAAAAAAAATGAGATCATTTTCTAACGTAGCCAAGTACAGTGAATGAATTAAGGTTCTTGTGGAATTCATTCGTGTACACTTTTAACCCTAATCCCTCACTTATTCAGAAAAATTTTCCAGCAAACGTCACAGAGCAACAAAGGTTTCTCGACTGATTCTGCAATTATTAAGAGATCATCATCTGTTTTTATGCTAGCTCGGGTTATAAACTTAAAACACTTTACGCGTACAAGTGCATGCATTGTATCTATACGATGTACTGCACAAATTCATTTTCAACATTACACACAAGCTTGGCGTGCATGGTTTTCAATCGGAAGCTCGGCGAAGGAATGCCTCATCCGTCCATATATTTGAAGAAAACTTGATGATCCTCTCATGTAATTGTTTTTTAATTTGCCATCCCTTTTCCATCCAACTATTTTATTGAGTAGTTCGACGTAAGATCTCGCGCTGTGTACACAAAGAAAAATATCTATTCTTGACCAGTTTGACTGATAAATTCATTACTCCAAAAGTTTCGTATTCAACGCGTTTTCTTTTCTCAAATCAATGTTTACACAGCTTACTTCTTTGTTCATCCATTTCAATACTTGTGTAATTCATCCTATCATCTGCCCATTTGGTAAAAAAAAGAGTGTATGGACAAACGAGTGAAAGTGACGCGTCGATAAATTAAAATGCGTATGGGCATGAAAGAATGGCCGTATCTATCCGTACAAGATAAAGGCATATAAAGGGATTGATTGATTTCATTTCTTTATCCGTTCGTTTAATTGTTCAATTTTATCCACAAATTTCACCCATCTGTATTGTTTACCAAATCATTATATAACAGGGCCCCTCTTATTTTATTGGGGGATCGGTTTTTTTCACACTCGTTCATACAATTCTAATTAATTATTGTTTTCATAGTAAATTTAAACAATTGTCTCTTCCCGAGCTTCCGATTGAAAACCATGCACGCCAAGCTTGTGTGTAATGTTGAAAATGAATTTGTGCAGTTCATCGTATAGATACAATGCATGCACTTGTACGCGTAAACTGTTTTAAGTTTATAACCCGTGCTAGCATAAAAACAGATGATAATCTCTTAATAATTGCAGAATCATTCGAGAAACCTTTGTTGCTCTGTGACGTTTGCTGGAAAATTTTTATGAATAAGTGAGGGATTAGGGCTAAAAGTGTACACGAATGAATTCCACAAGAACCTTAATTCATTCACTGTACTTGGCTACGTTAGAAAATGATCTCATTTTTTTTTATTTCCAAAATTCAGAATTCCTACAGGAAACGTAATTCATTCACTGTATATGTTACAATAGATCTCATATTTTTTCACAGTTAAACATTTTTTAAAATTTATTTATTGACAATGCGAATATAGAAAATCATTTAAAACGACGGTCACGACCTTTTAATACTTGTAATAATATACATATTTTATGCGCAAACCAGGAGCTGGTATTGCCCCCGCTGTGCGCCCATTCTCTGTCTCTCTCGCTCGGCGACGCAGAAGGAGAGGGGCTAGCCGCGTTCAGCGCAGTGCGTGACGTAGAGTGTGACAAAAGTAAGAAATCGTGCAAAGGACGTAAGTCCAAATGTAAACAAGCGTAACTTACGCCCCTCTGTCTCTAAGAAAATGAAAATCCCGAAATGATGGATTTTAAATCACTAACGTTACATATCTCAGGATCTACTGGACGGATTTACTTGCAACAAAGACCAATGGAAAGAGAAAAATCGAAAAAAAATCGTCACAAATTTTCAAGTTCTTTTATGAAATGGTTTATTTGTGAGAGCCATTTGAAAATTCTGTGACGTCATAAAACCGGCATATTCGCGTATATAAGAGTAGCGGCAGGGCTCGCGCTGGCTTTTCTTTTGCGCTGCAGTTTTTCCTTTTAATACTTGGCGTCGAGCCGCTACCGCGTCTCTTGATTTTATAATTAATGTATCGAGAATATCGATCCATTTCCAGTTTCCGCGAAAACTAAATTTAATCCACATTTTATTCTTAAGTGTACGATTGAAGCGCTCACAAATTGATGCTTTCAAATTACTAAATGTAGAATACAAGTGTACATTATACTTTTTCATCAAAGCCTTAAAGTCAGTATTATAAAATTCTTTTCCTTGATCGACGTGAAGATTTTTCGGTATGCGCCCTTTGCTGAGAATCGTCTCCATTGCAGCACTCACATCTTTTCCACTTTTACTCTTCAACGGTGCGGCCCAGGCGAATTTGGAGAATATATCGATGACGGTGAGGAGAAATTTATGGTTGGAGTTGTGTTGTGCATATGCAGACATATCTACAAGATCAGCTTGCCAAGTCTCATCCAGACCGCGTATATCCACATGTCGACGTGGATAATTCCGCCGAGCTGGCTTATGCAGTTCTTCAACCACCGCAAGCTTCTTTTCACTCATTTTTTCTTCTCCCCCCCACAGTCCTCATCAATTGCAGAAGATAAGAGTCTGGAGGATTTTTCACTGACTTATCATTAGATGATCTCGTAAAAACTTCATATCATCATGAAGTTCTGAGATTTCTCTCTTTATATTATCAATTTCTTCACGGAGATGGGCGAGCTCGGTTCTCACACGCTTTTCTGCAGCCGCCACATTCGATTCACACTTTTGATTCGTTGTATGAGTCACACTATGAGTTATAGAATGAATGTGTTTGCTGAATGCACCGAGTGTTACAACATCTCGAGCATTTACTGGCTCGCCAACGTTGCTCAGTCGTTTTCGTTCCAAGTCGTAATGACCGTCCGATGTAATTTTGAATCCAGCACCTGGTTTACCCGGAGGACCTGCACCACGTCTACTCAACTTTCGTCCAAACACATCGACGCTCATGTTGGGAATGTGGATGAAAGCAAGCCATCACATGTTAATAAATGATTTCAGCTTCACGCAACTCCTCGATAATCGATATAATTTCATTCGAATGTGATGAATTTCCAGCAGCTTGCGATGCGAGCAATAAGCGAAGACGATCTACCAGCTCATTTGGATCATCCCAATGAACATAGTCGACAGAGGTATGCTTTCGTGCTACCTTATACTGAGGCAGAGTACCACCTTTCTTATCGTTGCTACCGAGCATTTGGGATATATAATTTTTAAATTTACTATTTTTATCCTGACGTACCGCACCCGTGCGTTTATAAAATTTTTTATGAGCATTCGTTGTGATGATAATGTTCTGATATTTCTCCAAGTCATTTGGTGTTAGATGTTTGAGTTCGGGCTCTTTTTTAAACAACAGTTCCACCAAGCCAATACTTTTGGGATACTTTTCATCTCCAACCACTATATGATCGAGTTCGAAATGAATTGGTGAATCACCAATCATTAATCTGTTTTGAGCGAGATTTCGTACTCCATACACGCCATCTAATCTTGTTTTGTTATTACTACGCAGTAAGCCCAGATATTCACGTATCAAATTATCAACATCTCCAGATGATTCCAAGTTATCATTGTCCTCATCATCATCATTATTATCTTCATGAATATCATTATCACTATTTTTAGTTAAGGGTACACCGACATTCTCATCAGTAATTGCATCATGCCAAATATCATCTTTGAAAGAAATATCTTGCTTCATGCTATTTTCTCCGAAATTTGGAGACTCTTCCTTCTTCTCCTCCTGCTCCTCCTCCTCTTCCTCCTTTTTAACATTTACACGTTCATTCTTAATTTTAGGTTTTTTCGTATATGAAACTAGTTCTTCTAATGGTTCAACAATCGGTTTAAACACATCTTGCATTTTCTGCTGAGCACTATCACGTCCACTTTTCAACATTCGATGTTTTCGTCTGATTGCATCACTCGCCTTGGCAAGTTCACTCAATATAGCCGTCTCCTTTAAAAGTTCTTTGCGCTTCATGTTGACACGAGTAAGTCAGACTTTAGACTGTCTTGTAAAATCCAGGGGAACAATTATTTATCATCATCATCATCATCATCATCGACAGTGAGGAAAGAATCAAATCCCCTTCTATATCTTCCAGCATTCAACTCACTGTCCTTGTCAATCGTGATGAATCCATACTTGTCCGATTTCCAACACTTGACACACATTTTTTTGAAACTTGCATAAGTCATATCCGTATTGACATGATCATTATATACATGCTTGAGGTTCATATCATCTTGTTTGAATAGCACTATAAAATTTGCATTGTCTCTCACGAGATGTTTCGGAATACGAGTATACGTCTGACAGAGATAAAAACTATCCACAATCTCGTGTCTTCCCATGGAAAAAAATGCTCTAACGTTGTCCTGTTTCTCACACGCTATATCGTCAAAAATGAATATGGAGTTTGGGCGAGCTTCACTAGGTGCCACAACTTGTTCATGCTCGTTAAATTGAAAAAATTCCACTCCTTCCACAGGTTTAAGCATTTGCTCGAGCAATCGGTATTTAGGCTGCTTCAAAGATTTCGAGTATAGATATATATTCTCAAATCTCAAACCATTTGGATGTATTAGGAGCGTGAGTAAGGCATTCGTTTTTCCACAATTCGAGGGGCCACAAAATACGGCTCGAATGCTGTTAGGTAGTAAGTTTCCATGACGCTTCTTCACACTACCCGCTCCAACAATAAATTCATCGAAATTTATTATGGGGAGTTGACCGCTCGAAACTTGTTTCTTCGACTTCATCTCGCATGCGACTGATTGAAAAAATCATATAAATGCAACTTTATAATGTTGGAATAGTCAGTCGAATTGTAACCACTGCGGAGTGATGATTGTACATGATAAACCTGGTAAAGGTTTGGTAAACAGTATAATCAACAATCTCCCCGTGGAACTACATCTACCGGGATATCAATATTGTGGACCCGGTACGAAATTGATCAAACGTCTTGCTCGTGGTGATCCTGGTATAAACGCGCTGGACGCTGCGTGTAAAGAACACGATATCGCATATTCGAAAAATCGTGAAAACTTGGAAGCACGACATCTGGCGGATAAAATTTTGGCTGAACAAGCCTGGCAACGTGTAACCTCGAAAGACGCAAGTCTTGGTGAAAGAGCAAGTGCTTGGGCCGTGACAAACATTATGAAGGCGAAAAAGAAATTTGGTCTAGGTATGAAAGGAGTGACGAAAAAGACCAAAAAAAGTGTTTGCCTGAAAAAGATCATCAGTGCTGCAAAGAAAGCCATGGTTCGTAGTGGTGACCCCCGTGAAATCGTCATGTCAGCATTGAAAGGTGCGCGTGCCAGTGTTAAAGGTGTTAAAGTACGCACGCCTCGGGTTCTACCTGTACCTCGCAAAATCGGCGGTTTATTGCCCTTCCTCGTACCCATCTTTGCCGGCCTTAGCGCCGTTGGTGCACTGTCTGGTGGAAGTGCTGCAATAGTCAAAGCTGTAAATGCTGCTCAAGCGGCTAAAAAGGAATTGGAGGAAAGTAAACGTCACAACCGAACACTCGAGGCCATCGCTTTGGGTAAAGGTTTACATCTGAAACCATACAAACAGGGTTTGGGTCTTTACCTCGGGACAAAAAACGTATAATCACGCTACCACATCAACCACTCACCGACATCGATCTGCTAAAGTATGCGAGAGCCATGAAAATTCGTAACTTTCGTGGGGTTTTCATGCGTGACACTTTGCCTGAAAATGGACCACACAAGCAAGAATCAGCAATCGTGAATTTGGATGAAAATGTGGGCCCTGGGACACACTGGGTTGCATATAAAAAGAATGGTCAACGAGTCACATACTTTGACAGCTTCGGTAATCTCCCACCTCCACCCGAACTCATGAGATACTTCAATGTTGGTAGCGTGAAATACAATTATAAAAAGTATCAGGAATACGATACAATAATATGCGGGCATTTATGCTTGAAATTTTTGTGTGGACAACTAAATCGGCGAGACAATTATGCACTATATAAATGAGGACTATGGAGCTGCGTGTTTAGTTCTAAATCTGTGAGCATCATGGATGATAGTTTGACGATCACCACTACTGGATCATCCTCCATACTCGAGGCACAATTTTTTCCACCCATCGAACTATCGCCCGACAAAAATTATACTCTTGGACTCGTCGAGCTGCTCACATTCAATTCGATTCCAAATATCGACATTGGTTGCAATGAATTTCACGTTGGAAATCATGTGGTGACCATTCCAACGGGCAGCTATGAAATTGAAGATATTGAAAAATATTTGAAAACTGAGTTGGCATCTAAAAACATACAAATTCAGCTTAAGCCGAATAATTATACGCTACGCAGTGAAATTGAGTGTAATCAATCGATTGATTTTACATCCAAAAATTCGATTGGACCTTTGCTGGGTTTTACGTTGCGTCGATTGGAGCCCAATAAAAGACATGTGTCCGATCTACCCGTGTCCATTCTCAAAGTGAACGCCATTCGAGTCGAGTGTAACATAACCACTGGTGCATACATCAACGGGCGAAAAGTTCACACAATTCACGAATTTTTCCCATCTGTACCGGCCGGCTATAAAATCATCGAAGTACCGTCGAGCGTCATTTATCTACCAATCACAACTCGTCGCATTGACAATATACAGCTTCGTATTGTCGATCAAGACGGAGATTTGATCAATTTCCGCGGTGAAGTCATCACCATAAGACTTCATATAAAATCTCAATGGGCATAATTTACAATCATCGTATTGGCAATATTAATAAGCCAACATGGGATCGCGAAAGCAGTCGTCGATCAACGCTCAAAGAGCTAACACCTCAAAACCTTCTGCTATTGAAGAGTTTGGGTCTCAAAATTCGTGGAGTTCGCGTGTGAGAAATTATCTGCTTTGCTCGTTGTGCATCTGCTGCCTGCAATGGAGGAAGAAATCGTAAACATCCAGACACCCGTCATGTTTGACGAATCCATCATACATTATGAGGTTCATGCTCATCAACCATACGCATCGTCAACATACAACAATAGTGATGAAATACGTATTTCAATCCAGCATCAAGATTTATCAATTCTACCGAGTAAAAGTTCAATTCACATTTGCGGCAAACTGACAAAGGCGGATGGTGCAGCGTTAGCTGCAACGAGCCTCGTCAACAATGCCATTTGTCATTTATTTGAGGAGGTGCGTTATGAACTTAATGCAGTTGAAATCGATCGTAATAAAAATGTGGGAATCACATCTCTCATCAAAGGATATACATCTCATTCGTCGGCGAGAAGTGCAATGCTTGAGAACACCGGTTGGCTCGATGTTGAGGAGACTAAACAAATTGTAGACGTAGCAGGCAACTTTGACGTATGCATACCACTGAGCATGCTGCTGGGATTTGCTGAAGATTATCGAAAAATGGTGGTGAATGCAAAGCACGAATTGATTTTGACTAGATCACGTTCCGATGATAATGCCATAGTTCAACCAGCCGCTGAAGATTATAAAATTACACTACGGAAAATTGAATGGCTCGTTCCATACGTCACCGTGGCGGATAAACGGAAAATTCAATTGCTGAAATTCATCGCCAAAGATACCCCAATTCCAATGAGTTTTCGTACGTGGGAATTGTATGAATATCCAATGTTACCGGCGACATCGAAACACGTGTGGTCAGTCAAGACATCAACGCAGCTGGAAAAACCTCGATATGTGATCCTGGCATTCCAAACAGGACGAAAGAATAATAAGAGGCAAAATGCGAGTAATTTTGATCATTGCAACGTTACTGATGTAAAATTATACTTGAATTCACAATGTTATCCTTATGGTAATATGAATTTGAATATAGAACAAAATCAGTATGCAGTACTCTACGATATGTATACAAACTTTCAACCGATGTACTACAATAAGGAGGCCGAACCATGGCTTACAAAAGCGGATTTTCTCAAATTTGCACCTCTCATTGTGATTGACTGCTCGAAGCAGAACGATTCTCTCAAGTCTGGACCTGTTGATGTGCGCCTCGAATTTGAAACAAGCACAAATATTCCAGCACAAACATGCGCATACTGCCTTATTCTACACGATCGCATCGTTGAATACAATCCTGTGAGTGGTGGGGTGAGAAAATTGGTATAAAACCGTACCATCAACTTCTTCGGCCAACAGTCATCATGGATTTTGTCATCGATCTACAAGGCTTCAAAGGACCCATCAATGAGTTTATACTCAAAGAAATTTCAATCATTCGTGCGGACGTGAAGAATGCTGAACCTCTCACACTTTTCTTCGCACCACCGTATGCATGGGATTCTCTGCCGACAAAGTATAAAACGACAAACAAATGGCTGGAACGTAATTTTCATGGATTGTCATGGGATTTTGGTGTAATACCATACGATGCTGCAAGAGGAATAATTCAAACTATCTTACGCGGCGCTCATACCATCTTCGTAAAAGGCGGCGAAAAGTCTTTATGGCTGACGAACTTTTTGGATCTGTCAACGGAGATTGTCGATTTGGAGACTTTGGACTGCCCATCGTTGAAAAAACTGCCGAAAAGTCCATCGAAATGCGACCATCACCACCACATCAACGAATCGAAATTTAATTGTGCAACGAAGAATGTAAAATCTTTGCAAAGCTGGTTATACGTATATCATGCATTATGTAATAGAGGAATCTTGGAATAAACAAAACAATTTTTTCATAAATGTGTAATTTTATTTATACAATATTCCTCCTCCTCCTCCTCCTTCAACATACATTTCATCGGTGATTCAGATATATACATTTTTGCGTTGAGAATATTAGAAATCTCTTTGAGAAAATTCAATAGCGTTCCAATCACCACCGAGATATTTCATGTATAGTTGTCCACAATGAGTCGTTTCCAGAAGTTTCTCGAATACCGCTGGATTCTGATCGGATGCCTTGACAACTCGCGGTGGCAGGAATACGGTGAATTCATTCCCGATTTCGGCGACGTATCTTTTTCCCCATTTGGTATTTGCTGTCCTCACGTCCGAGACGCGATATTCTTCGTTGACTTGGAGTTCTTTCAGCTTCTTGGCAGGGAGATACTCTGACTTTGCGATGATATTGTTGATGGCGGAGAACTCCATTATGGATATAGTTTTTTGAGATTTTCTTTAAAGAGCAAGTCTTGACTCAACTTTACGAAGACGTGAAGTGATGCTTTTTTCTTCTGGACTCTGCTATTTGTAGTTTTTCCATCTATCCCTACCCCACAACTGAACCATCCCCTTCCACACGCTTTCAAACAGGTTCAAACGTGATCTATATTGGAATCGATGCAATCTCCTCCGGTGGTCCTTTTTTCTGTACAGGCTCTTTGATTCCGCCGACGTTATGAACACGTGCATTCTAAACTTGTTTAAACACGTTCACAGCATTTCCTACAATTTCGACGTTGCGGAGCCGGACCGTCAATATGATCGTCCATCAATGATACATTCCAATGTTCAACGCAACGACGTAATAATGCAATCTCACTATCGGATTTGTAATATTCCGGTAAACGATCCCACAAAATATCTGTATATTCACCAAAGTATTCCTTGAAGATGGTTGGAGATATAATTTGGAGCTCCTCCGATGTCATTTCACAGGGATTTTTTATCCGTAAAGTCCCATAGATGTTTACAAGTCGTTCCATAATCGAGCACTTTTCACAATTTCTACGTCTGGGTCTAGCTGAATCAACATGAGTTCGCACCCAGGGTTGATTGAAATGATCGAAACACAATTGATATGATTGCACATCAGCATCACACTGCAAATACTTGGGTAAACGATCCCATAACGTAGGAATAGAATTACTATAGTACTTTAAAAGCAAAGCCTTCGGCAATGACTCAAGTTCATTTTCCGTTAATGTCGATGGATCTTTTGCTGGATGGATAGCATACATACTAGCACACCTTTCCATCGCGACGTTTACTTTCAGAATAAGCGTTCGATGTGAAAATTTTTTTTTTCTCGGAAAACATTCAAACAACTCTCAAGTCAAAAGTTCGGGGAAGGGCAGGTGCATTTTTGAAAAAGAAATCTCGTCGGATCTTGCGCCGTCTCAGGAATGTAGAGATATGTAACACTGGACATTTATCATTAGACGTCGTGTGACGTGCAATTCTCGGAATAACAATATATTTTTTCAAAGATACAAGTCTCAAGTGAAAAGTCGGGAGAGGGGCATTTTGAAAAAGAAATCTCATGGAAACTGGCACCATCTCAGGAATGCAAAAATATGTAGGACACATAAATTTGTCATTAGAGTAGTGCTTTGGTCCGATAATTGAGATCATTTTCGAAAAGAGCAGGTCACTTTTTCAAAAGAAAATTCCGTCCAATGCAATCTGATGATCACACCGGAAACATAAATCAGTCATTCGAGAAGTGCGGCAATCTTTTGTCATCAAAGTGCCGCCGCACCCCCGCTGTCCGAGAACCTTCCCCCTCCACATACCATGCAGCCCCGCAACGGTCCCCGCGCTCCCCCGTCCCCGCTCCCCCCTGAGATCCCTGTGTTAGAACTCGTATAGCCTTACTACTATTCTGCCGTGCGATTTCGTTTTTTTATGATTGATTCTTTATTGAATGAATAGTGATGGGCCGGACAAGTACTTTTAACACATATTTAAACATAATTTGTATCGATCCAATCGACGTCGAATTTTGTGAATAATACCAGAGGATCCTGAAAGTCTGAGAAGAATCGATTTTCTTATAAGTCTCTGCCACCATAGAGTAAGAAATGACTAGCTTGCATGTGATTCTTTTGGATTTGAAAGCTTCTTAGAACAATTCAATAATGTCAAAATTTGGAGTTACTAATAAAATACTTGTCCACCGATTGATATCATAAATTTTAGTGCTGCACGTAATTCAAATGGTAACTTTTTTCAATTCATTAGAAAATACTTGGCCTCGAATTAATATAATAAATTTTAATGCCGCACGTAAATTAGATGGAATTTTTTTCAGTTGATTTAGCTGTTCGAATCTCATAAGAAGAATGAGGCATCGCTTTCCAAAATGATTTCAAGCGCGATTTTTCGGTTTATTATTTTTTACTTGGTATTTGATTCTTTTGACACTTTAAAAAATAGATGCAGATTAGTTTTTTTTAACATAACGTTTTTTCAAGATTTGTAAAATTTTTTTCGAATTGTTCTGTATTTTTTTTTATGAAATAATTTTTTTTTACAATTAAAAAAAAAATTTGTTTAAAGTTTTTTTTATGGGTTAACCTATTTACAAATCATATATAAGTTAAACTTTGTAACGTAGATTTTCCCCGCAAGGGTACGATCCAGTCCCTACTCGGCTCACCCGCTCCTTCCCGTATGACTCTCCGGCTGCGAGAATGAACTGGGCGCCAGGTACAAAGTACCGTCGAATTAATCGACTTTATTTTCGTCGATTCTCGCGATCGTCACGCAACGCAAAACTAGAACTTAGAGTACACGAGGGGAACGAATGACCGAGGACGGTCCGACTACTCAGCTCATCTGAGATACAAAAGGTAGAGGGGGGGATCCTTGGGGAAAAGTAGCAATTCACAACGCAAAGCAAATAATCGACACAGACAGAAGATTCAGAAAAGATTCACAATTTATTAAAATAAACCAAAGTACAAGAAAAGATGAATTCTCGCGAGATTGGATTCTACATAAAATAAGAGTGGAAAAGGAAACTCAATTTACGGCTCGCTAGAATCGCATGGCCAATACGTATCGGACGACAACGCGGTTTCGGCGCGTGGCTTACTCGAATGCATCAGGTAATTCAGGTGATCGGTAATCGCATCGCAATTTCGCGGGTGTCGTAGGTAATCGACGACCGACGCTCTGGCATTGTAGGTAAAAGATAATCAGCGGTCTGACGAGCAGATGCCTTAGGTAACAGGTAAAAGGTAACCAACGCCAGAACCAACGGTGTCTTAGGTAAATTTAGGTAAAAGGTAATCGACACCAGGTAACCCGAAAGTAATTCGCGAGAGCGTCATAGGCAACATAGGCAAGGTAATTGACGCTAGGTAACCCTAAAATAATTCGCGACGAAAGGTAATCGAAGGTAATAGTGAAGCGACTTCGGCTAAGCGCGAGATAACACCGAAATTCCCGAACGATCAGTACAATAATACGAAGGTAGCGGCGTTATACGATAAAATAAATCACAGAAACTATTAGCCAGATAATCTTTGAAACGGTAATAGAGGTAACGGAAGAGTGCCGTAAGATAATTCGCCATAGAGAGGCACAAAATAATACGATCGTCACGAAATAGAGAAAAAGAAATAACTGCGAACGCAAAAGGAACGGCTGAAAAAAACGCAATACAAAAGACAGAATAAATCGCCGTATAGACGACGCGCGACAATAAGTGCGAGAGAGACAGGGCGAAAACATCGCGCGAACGACCGTGCTCGCTAGAGCCTCAACGCGTGCAGGGAGAGAGAGAAACGTAGCGGCGTGGAATATTCCAGCGCGTACTACCAAAATTCGACATTACAAAACTCAAACTTAATTAATTAATGCGCAACAAGATTACGTCAAATAAACTATACTGAATGGACCCAAATTAATATCGAATCGATTAGTGGAGCTGAGCCGCAAAACTATAAAATTTGGGAACACGGGAAGTATCGGCCGCAATCTCGCTCGAAACTTCGACACACATGTTCCCCGAAACGCCAAATAAACCGGAACTAAATTCCGAAACTCAAAATGCTCAACTCCATTAATCATTCCGGGAGAAAGAGAAAGGGCTTACCGAGGAACCCGCTCGTCGCACGCCGAAAGACAAAGGAACCTCGATGATCGGGAGATATTGGTGACTCGCCGGTGAGGTGATCGGAAGAAGACTGATAGTGCGTACGAGCGGTCCTCCAGATTCGGCGTTCTCCCCACCACTAGGCCCATGCACAACGGCGCTCACGCGCTAGGCGCGAACTAGAGTACAGAGTCTTTGCTCGCGCTTTCGCGGGAAACTCAAAACAAGGGAGCGTGTACGGAGGATAATTCCCGTTACGCTTCTTTACCCAATATCGCAATAATTACCCTTCTGCTGCTCTCACCTCTCCCGCTCACTCGAAACACTCCTCTCGACTAGATGACCGTGATCCGGGTGTCTCTCCTCTTGAGGATCCGGCGGGCAGCTCTGAAAGGACGAGGGGAGGCCTCCCTCACGACTCCGGATGTCGCGGTGGGCCCACAAGATAAGCCACCAGGCAAGAACAGCACCTCGCCTCCAGAAAACTCCCCCAGACCCCACCTGACGAGGCGCCGGTTCACACGGACTTTGACACCCGAATTCACGGTATTGCGGGCGGTGCAACTCTGGGTTGCTACGGCGGGAAAGACACGGGCGGCGTTCAATAAATGGCCTATGCCAGCGTGCTCTTTCAACCGCCCGCCGGTCGAGAATGTTCTTCGGTACTCGAAGACGGCGTGAGAGGGATGATTCTTGCGAGCGAGATCGGCTCGAACAGCAGGAAAGTATCGACAAATAACTAATGCTCGCTGGGACCAATGTGGTGACGTTAACACCAAACCTCTCAAAAAAACAAACGGAATAGTCAAAAGGAAACTTCATCAAACTCAAAATTAAACAATCAAGAATTTCTCTCTCTTCCTTGCACCGAGGTAAAAGGTAACGGTTATTAGACTTAGTAAATTGTCGCTCGAAAGGTACTATACGCGATTCTTAAAAATAAATCTTATAATTACGTGACGATGAGTCTCGTTCCGACCAACACCCGACGAGTCGAACGGCGTCAAAATGGGCCGTAAACCCGGTCCACTGGTCGACACGATTCGTACGAGTGGCGGGGCAAAATGTCACGTCACAACTTATTTTCAGTCAAACGAATTAATGAAATCTTAAAAAGTTTCGTCGACATGCACCGCGTATTTTTTTATTTTATTCTTTTTTACACACGTCGGATCACAGACTACATTTACGCGACTGGCTTTTATACCGGTTTAGTTTAGCATTTCACAGGTTTTAGTACTATGCACTTCGTTAGATGGCGAAAGTTTTCTTTATTTATCCCACACGCATTCCATAATGTCAAAACTCCGTTTGTTTATACGATGATCTAAAGCTGACACATGGTTTATATATATATATATATAATATTCACGGAGTCTGAGCGCGATCGGGGTAAGACTCAAAAGTTAGAAGGCCTAAAATGGCGAACAGGCATTCTGTATAACGTATATATAGATATACAGAATGCCTGTTCGCTATTTTAGGCCTTCTAACTCTTGAGCCCCACTCGCGGTCGGCCTAGCAGCTGGAGGAGCCGACATCGTTGAGCCAATAAGAATGCGTAGAGGCACAACTCTACTACCACTAACTACGTCAAAACGCGTATACGTATACGTCGAACTCGTGATGTGTCGGTAACTTTTGCATAATCTTGAGCCCGTGCAAAGTTTTTTCTCAGCAAATACGCCACCGAGAATGCTGATTTTGGGCTCATTCGACAGAGAACTTCTTAATTAGCTTGAAGTTCAATTTTCCAAGCCGTACATAACTCATGAGCTTCGCAATTAAAGAAAATTACATGCCAATTTTACTCCCACCACCGCGAATCGTTTTATTCAGAGAAAGTATAGTCTCGGCGAGAGCCTCGGGCCAGCAGACGACAGGGCTGTCAATGTACTTGTCCCGAGACTCTACCGAGTCTCTTGATAAGTTTCGAGCCCAATTCACGACAATAATATCTATAATAAATAAAACCTCAAAAGTGGATTAATTGATCTCGTACAGTGTACTGAGAGTGAGTAAAATATTGAGAAGTGAAAACGTGAATAATGTGTGTCGTGAAAATTAAGAATTATCTGTTCTACTTCGATATCGTAATATATACATAGATAGCAAATTTGCGAGATTTCGCGTCATGCTGACGTTTGGGGTTATGACCGCCGGAGTGCTGTTGCGTGCAGAGTGTAGAAAAATAAAAGTGGTTATTGAAAAGTGGAAGGAATCGATATTATTAATGACGTGACTAATTAGTGTTGAATAATAATAATAATAACAATGAAAAAAAAACGTTCGTTCATTATAACCTCTAAAACGTTCTTTCCAAACAGAAATTCTATGTTGTGTAATTACATTAAAGAAAGAGGTGGATGGTTGTGTGTAAACGAATTCAAATAAATTTTAAAAAACTTTGGTCAAGTAATTCAATGTATTGTTGTCATAATTTCTTTCATTTAGTTTGGCTGTGTTCACCGGTCCCTTTTTTCCACCTCCTCAGCTTACAGTGTATTGTCATACCAATTTCTATTTGTTCTCCAGACAATACGAGAGATATTCATATTTCTATTTTCTTATATTAATTTCAACAATATAATTTGAAATATTTATAACAAAAAGCCTTCATGATTGCTTGTTCATACACCCAAGTTTTGAAAAATCTTTGGGCAATGTAAATGCATAGATACATTCACTTGAGTTGTTACATGATAAATTTGGAAATTTATTTCAATAAGTCATTGGGTGCTTAATTTTCATGATATCAAAATTTGTATCTTCGAAATGCAATGAACACCTCTAAAGTTCGACAAAGTGATGAAGTGACATGTATATTGAATATTTCCAGACCATGTTTGCGATTGGCATTGTGGGTTGAAAAATTCATGTCTGGTAGTCTACACCTGATCATTTTTGAATGTGATCAAATATTTTGTCTGCGGATAACCATGGAGACATACAAAATTACAGCATTTTGCTTGCTTCAACATGCATTGTATCTGTCACTTTTTTTTTGAATGTGTCATAATAAGTTTCAAAAATGTGGTTCATGTAATTTTGAAGTGTTTTTCCCTATAGCACCAAAGTCTGTATAACTGGTACGTAGCAAGTACCTATGAACTTTGATATTTCTGTGAAATAGCAGGTATGCCAATCTTTTAACTTTTTGGTTCCGACTGGAATATATTAACGAAGATATTCATTACTAAAGTCTTCACCTACTTATTTCTGAATAGATCTGAAATTACTGTCTTCAGAAACTAATGCATAGATACATGAAACAATTTTGATTTCTGTTCTCTTTCAATTGCGCTGTCTTTTTTCTTTTTAACTATGGCTCTGCTCTTTCCGATCCTTGTTTTGACTCCATCGGTTTGCTGCGGATCGATGCATATTATTAATTGGTTGCCTAATATGTGTCCTATGATTTTCTACTATTTCTTCATGCTGATTGTGGTAACGTGATTCAAGAGGTTTCCTATTATGATCATCAATCGCACATTTTGTACAACACATTCTCAAAACAGTTTCTGGTCTTGATATAAGTGTAGTTATTCTTTTTCCACCCGGTCTGTCGAGTAATAAATTTTGAAACTTGTTCCAAAAAATCTTTGGATGCTTTTTTTGCTGATAATATGAAAAGTTGAATCTTCGGAATGCGGTAGGCAAACACAAATATTGACAACAGTACTTATGAAATGACGTGTATGTTGAGTATTCCTATTCTGCAAACTGCAAATGTGGAATTATTGGTGAAAACAGTCATTACGATAAGTGTACAATTGCTCAGTTTTCGATGCGATTAAGTATAATACCTGCCAACATCATGGAAACCTACAGAATTTCTGAATGTTATGTGCGCTATGTCATTTTAATGTAACATCAAGGCTTCTAACAACTTTTCACTCTAATACTATAGATTTGGATCATTGAAATACAGCAAAAATCTGCAAACTATAAAATTTATATACTGTGCCATTCGTTTTATTTTTTGACTCGCACCGTAACATAAATATGAAGTGAAAAATTCATTACAAAAGTCTTCAGTTGCTCATTTATGGATGGATTTGAAATTGCTGTTTTCCAAACTCATTGCGCAGATACATTGAATTGCAGCAGATACCTGCGAACTTGGAAATTTCTGTGGATAAGTATATGTGCTAAGTATCACCCCCTATCTTTATGGTAATATGTAATGGAACTTTGTTCAGCAAGTTTTAAAGTATTTCTTTTCAAATAGTATTAAACTTTGAATTACTGCGGTATGGAGCGAATACCTTCAAACTTTGATATTTTTGGGTCGCAGCATGTGTGCCAATTATTTAAATTTCTTACTCCAACCGTAACATGTAATTTCAAAAATTCATCACAAAAGTTTTCAGCTTTACTAATTATCTTAATTTTCCTTTTTCTAAATTCTATGCTAAATTTCTGAATTTCCTAATTTATTGCTAAATTATCCTGAAATGAAATTGTTTTCCTCCACAAGCAATGCAGGTACCTTAAATGTCTTTGAATTCCGTTGCTCTGTTGAATCAAGTACGCTCAGTTTTTTTTACTTCTTTGAATTCTGACATAATAAATGTTTCCGGGTGCCTTTTTTCTGCAACTATCAAACTGTAGATAATTGGATCTCCGCGGCCACTTGCAAACTTTGGAAATATATTTCATCGGGGGCATGTTTTGGATGACACGAAAATGTCTAGATTCAGAATGCCAAAACGACATTTAAAAATGGCCAATTCTGTTGTATTCGTTGTGTCTTGAATTTGATCTATCTTTTCTCTTTTCCTTTCTTTTCACTAACGTTATAAGCCGGAAATCATATCTCAGCCCGCAACACGCATTGCTACATGCTCTTGAGTTTCCAATGGACAAAACATATTAGAAGACAAGGAGAAAAATCACCAAAGTCCAAGAACAAACCTCTATCGAAATATTTCCAGTACAATTTTGACGAAATTTAGGTCTTTTTTCGTGGAAACCAACGTTATAAGCCGAAAATCATATCACGACCTACAACCTGCTTTTCACCGTGCTCTTTAGTTCCTAATTGGCAAAACATATTAGAGTACAAGGAAAAAAATCGCCAAAGTCCATGGAGAGACCTGTAACGAAATATTTTCAGTACAATTTGGATGAAAAATAGGTCTTTTTTCGTAGAAACCAACGTTATAAGCCGAAAATCATATCTCGGCCTCCAACCCGCTTTCCATCGTGCTCTTTGGTTCCTAATTGACAAAACATATTAAGGTACAAGGAAAAAAATCGCCAAAGTCCAAGAACAAACCTGTGACGAAATATTTCCAGTTCAATTTTTACGAAAAATACGTCTTTTTTAGTGGAACCCAACGTTATAAGCCGAAAATCATATCCCGGCCTCCAACCCGCTTTCGACCGTCCTCTTGTATTCCTGACTGACAAAACATATTAGAGTACAAGGAAAAAAATCGCCAAAGTCCAAGAACAGACCTGTGACGAAATATTTCCACTTCAATTTTTACGAAAAATAGGTCTTTTTTCGTGGAAACCTACGTTATAAGCCGAAAATCATATCCCGGCCTCCAACCCGCTTGCGGCCGTGCTCTTGGGTTCCTAATTGACAAAACATATTAGAGTACAAGGGAAAAAATCGCCAAAGTCCGAGGACAGACCTGTGGCGAAATATGTCCAGTACAATTTTGACGAAAAATAGGTCTTTTTTCGTGAAAACCAACGTTATAAGACGAAAATCATAAATAATTCATAGAAATTTAAACTAAAATCCTATAGTTAACTGAACATAAATAAGGAACTTTTGAGAAAAAAGATGTGATATCAAACCATAAACTTCCCCTAGAAAAAAAAAGGTTGGGACAAGTACATTGATGGTCCCTCGTTTGCTGATAATTCCATCCATGAAAAAAACTTTAAAAATATTTTCTTTATAAATTGTCAAAAAAATAATTTTATAAAAAAAAATACAGAACAATTCGAAACAATTTTCACAAATCTTGAAAAAACATTATCTGTAAAAAAAACTAATCTGTATCTATTTTTTAAAGTGTCAAAAGAATCAAATAACAAGTAAAAAATAAAAAACCGAAAAATCGGTCTTGAAATCATTTTGGAAACCGATGCCTCATTCTTTTTATTTGATTCGAACAGCTAAATCAATTGAAAAAAATTCCATCTAATTTACGTGCAGCATTAAAATTTATTATATCAATTCGAGGCCAAGTATTTTCTAATGAATTGAAAAAGTTACCACTTGAGTTACGTGCAGCACTAAAATTTATGATATCAATCGAAGGACAAGTAATTTATGAGCAACTCCAAATTTCAACATTATGGAATTGTTCTAAGAAGCTTTTAAATCCAAAATAATCACATGCAAGCTAGTCATTTCTTACTTTATGGTGGCAAAGACTTATAAGAATATCGATTCTTTTCAGTCTTTCAGGAGCTTCTGATATTATTCACAATATTCGACGTCGATTGGATCGATACAAATTATGTTTAAATATGAGTTAAAAGTACTTGTCCGGCTCATCACTTTCCATTAAAATTGTTTATTCAAATAAAAATCAGGGCTTCTCTAGAACTGATCGAGCACAAATATTCATGCAGAGCGTATTTAGAAAGTTATCTTCAAGTAATATTCCCTTAATTGCACTAATTGAATAAGAACGGAAACGAATTGTCCTGTACTATACAAGGGATGTTATTGTGCATCGATAAATAAAAAACATTTTGCACATTAAATATGTTCAAGCTTCCAAAAATAACTCCCCAGTTGATATTGGAATGACGGCAATTTTTACTTCTCACTTTTTCCAGCGAACGAATTTCATTCGGTATAACTAACCTATACTATTATTAAGAACATTAAACTAATAATAAATCGCATGTCAATAAATTTTTAACCGGATTCTGCCGTACAATTTCGTTTTTTTATGATTGATTTTTATTTGAATGAATAGTGATGGGCCGGACAAGTACTTTTAACTCATATTTAAACATAATTTGTATCGATCCAATCGACATCGAATATTGTGAATAATATCAGAAGCTCCTGAAAGACTGAAAAGAATCGATATTCTTATAAGTCTTTGCCACCATAAAGTAAGAAATGACTAGCTTGCATGTGATTTTTTTGGATTTAAAAGCTTCTTAGAACAATTCCATAATGTTGAAATTTGGAGTTACTCATAAATTACTTATCCTTCGATTGATATCATAAATTTTAGTGCTGCACGTAACTGAAGTGGTAACTTTTTCAATTCATTAGAAAATACTTGGCCTCGAATTGATATAATAAATTTTAATGCTGCACGTAAATTAGATGAAATTTTTTTCAATTGATTTAGCTGTTCGAATCAAATAAGAAGAATGAGGCATCGGTTTCCAAAATGATTTCAAGACCGATTTTTCGGTTTTTTATTTTTTACTTGTTATTTGTTTCTTTTGACACTTTAAAAAATAGATACAGATTAGTTTTTTTTACAGATAATGTTTTTTCAAGATTTGTGAAAATTGTTTCGAATTGTTCTGTATTTTTTTTTATAAAATTATTTTTTTGACAATTTATAAAGAAAATATTTTCAAAGTTTTTTTCATGGATGGAATTATCAGCAAACGAGGGACCATCAATGTACTTGTCCCAACCTTTTTTTTCCTAGGGTATACTATCTTCTGGATGGAGAACTACCACCCTCATTCGATCCAGCGGTAGCTGAAATCAGTCAACTCGAACGTCTGGAATATCTGGATCTGGAGCTCGAACAAGAAAAAGAGATTGAACTTCTAACCGAGCAGCTCAACGTGTGATCCTCGAGAACATCATCACCATCATCATTCATGGATCATCGCCCTGTCCTCCATTGACCCAAAATAGTTTTGCGTTTAATTTTTCTTTTGAGAACAAAAAAAATCAATTATGAGTCTCAAATTTTTTTTTTTGTTCTGGGGGCCGTTGAGACGATCCAGACGGGTCGATAAAATAGTTATCGGACGTACCGATAAAGTAGAGCGCGGTGCGACAATCAATCAATCGAGGCGCCAGCGCCTGGGCTCGCGTATCGACCCACCTCGCATCGATCATACACGTTAACTATCTCGTTAAAATTCACTTAAATAAATTCAATCGTCTAACATGAAAATATTTGAAACTTAAGAAAGAATTAGGGAAAATTAGGAAGGTGGAAATCTCACAGTAAAAGCACTTGCAAATTGAAGAAATTTTCTAATATCAAACAACTCGTGTTCAAATGTATTTCGCGCGCTTCAGAGAACAAGCGCACATTCGCCAATCAAGAGATCCGACCAATGCGAAACTTTCAAGAACAACGAATTAAGAAATCATTCACTGATAATTGCACAACGAAGTGTCGCGTTTGCGCGTCGCTGAAACTCCGAAAAAAGGCATTGGTCAGAGCCAATCAACCATTAACGAAGAACATACGACACAAAATTTAACCAATCGGGTAGTTTAAGAAGGATTGAGATTAACTTGATTGGTGAATGGGCGTAATTGTCCCAATGCGACAAAATTATTATGATAGTTGGTCGTTGTTTCGCGTGAGTATAAAGAGGCCATGGAAACTGGTCTCAGCAGCCAGTCTAGTCCTCATCACGCTAGACCCGCTGTCACTAGCCGATCTCGAGACTCGCAACTCGGATCCGCATTACGCAAACTAGCCGACTCTGGCCTAGGAAACCAGAGCCCGCTTTACGCATAAAAAAGAAATATCGCTCAGGAAGCACCCTTAATCATATACCACCGACTCATGCTGACAGGGTGGGCCCCATTCGATTTCGTTTGGGTTCAGGATTGTCAGTGTGGGGCACCGATCTAGTCAGGAGGGCGGGGATGGTTCGATTTCGTTCCGTCTGAAGATTTCTGGCTAGATTACCTGCCAAGAGTCTGCCAAGAGGGAGGTGATCGTTCGGCTTCGTTCGATCAAAAGATTCTTGGTGGATTCCTCTCACTCATGCCAGGAGGGCGGGAACAGTTCGATTTCGTTCTGTCTGAAGATTCCTGGGTGGGTTCTAATCCTAAAAAAAATCTCTTTTTGGCTTCCTGAGCTCAAGTAGAGTCCATTTAAAAATGATTGAACAAACATTTTTTTACGAATCCAAATTAATTTGCGAATCAATCAGAACTATCGAATCATTTTGCGAAACACTAAATTTTATTCTCGAAACACTAAGTCATTTAGGAAATATAAATTGTATTTGCGAAACACTAAAAACCATTTGCGAAACACTAAATTATTTTGCGAATCACCAAAAATCATTTGCGAAATACTAAATTATTTTGCGAAACGCTAAATTTCATTTGCGAACATTAAGTCATTGTGCGAAACACTAACTAATCTTGCGAAATATAAATTATTGTGTGAAATATAAATTATAGTTCAAGTCACTATGCGAAAGACTGAAATATTCTGATATTCATTTGCGAAACCCTATTGCGAGACATCTGATAGTGTGCAGACTTAGAATCATTTGCGGTAAAAGAAATTAATAGAAAATTATTTTGCGAATCTAAGATTTATTTTAGAAATCATTTAGAATCTGTTGGCGAAACATTAATTATCTAGAGCACCGAATTGAGTCTATGGCGAACCTTGTGCGAATCAAATTATTTTGCGACATTTGAACTAAAAGTAATTGCGAACTAGAAATCAGTTCTTTCTTTTTGTTAAATTATTATACGAGACGAACTAGAAATCAATTCTTTCTTTTTGTTAAATTATTATACGAGACGAACTAGAAATCAATTCTTTCTTTTGGTTGAATTATTATACGAGGCAGACCTACTTGCGAACTATTAATTTGGAAAGACTTCAAAAAGAAAGGTGCTGAGATTTTGTACTCAAATAAGACATCGAAAACAACAAACAAACATTGAATAAAAGTTTTTCTTTGGTTTATTTTGACATTACTTTGAGTTGACTCTTATTTTCTTTCATACCTGCTCCCTGTATTCATAAGAAGCTCGAATTCACGCGTAACGGGGTGTTCTGTCACCATCGTACCGTTACACGTAACATGTCCTGTGAATTTTTTTCAAGTTCACAGTGCACAAAAAGTAGTCAAATCTGAAAGGACACACTAAAGAGTGTGTCCTGCCTCAGAGGCTCACTCGAAGCTCGCTGCAAGTTCTCTGAACAAGTGCCTACTCTCCGCCCTAGGGTTGCAGCGTTCATAAAGGGAGAGTGGCTATAACGGGTCAGGCGGGTTTGCACCCCGTCAGTCCTATGATAAACCGCAGGCCCAAATAATGAGAATATAAAGTACAATCTCCGGCGGAGGCCTCGGACCGCCGGTCCTGCGGCACATGCAGCAGTGCCCCAACCCCGGAGTGGCGTTGCCACACCCCCTGCCCGTAACCGTCAAGCCCAACCAACACAGTCACCACCTTTGCCGGTGCCACAACAAGACCCGTGGCCACCTTTGCCGAGCCAACGGCATGCTCCTGCCTCATCATCGGCACCTATACCCACCATACCACCGGCACCTGAACCCGTTAGACCACCACCACATCAATCACCGCCCCCTGGACAAAATGGATTCATCTGTCCCGATTGTGGCCGCTCCTTCACTACAAAGATAGGCCGCGGCGTCCACAGACGTTCTGCCCATCCCGTACAGGCCAATGCGGAGATACGCGTCGCGGAAATGAAGCGTCGTTGGAGTCAAGAAGAACTGAGGCTCTTGGCAAGAGAGGAGGCACTTGCCACCGCTCGTGGGGTGACCTTCATCAATCAACATCTGTATGAGGTCACCGGCGGTGGACGGACCCTAGAAGGTATAAAAGGAGTCCGAAGGGGCGCTGCGTATAGAGCCCTAGTGGCTGCTGCGGCGCAGGATCTCGAAGCAGT